>NW_027225314.1:0-324322 GCF_041296235.1 Equus asinus | reverse complement strand
AAAAGTTATCCAAATGTCTAAAATACCATTATCTAACTTCAACAGCTGCTAAGCAATACTTTCAGTAACTTCGTATTGATTCCTTAGCACGCTAACCACACAAGTCATTTCAACCCCTGTTCTTTCAAAATTTCTCTCCCTTTTGCCTTCTCTTGTTCACAAATTAACTGCTTTCCATCCCCTAGGCATGCATTACTTCACTTTTAAATTAATTAACTTCTATGATCACCCACCTCCAAGCTGACCTCCAACAATTCTCACCTCCTGGGTAGTCATGCCCTTGTGTTGTCCCCTCCACACAGAATAGGGCTGAGCTGTGTCACCAAGAAAAGTGTGGGAATGATGGAGTGTGGCTTCCAAGACTGTATCATTAAAGACAGTGCAGCTTGGCCCTGCTCTCTCTCAGATCACTTGCGCTGGGGAAGTCAGTGGCCATGTGGAGCCTTAAGGAGATTCAGGCAGCCCTATGGAGACACCACATGACGAAGAACTAAGGCCTCCTGCCAAAAGCCAGCATCGACTTGCCAGTCATGTGAGTGAGTCATCTTGGAAACAGCTCCTCCAGCCTCAGTCAAGCTTCAGAGGCATCCCTGGATGACACCTTGACCTGTCAAATTCCTTATCTCCCACCTATGATTCTCAACTCAGGTTTCTACTATGTATTCTCATGTTTATTTAAACTTGTTTGAAAAATGTGAGTGGCTACTATGTACCAGACATTTTTAGGAAGTAAGAATAAGAGAATTTCTGCCCCTGAAGGGCTCACAGTATCGTGGGGGAGATGAGCACAGTTTCAATTTGGTTTAGCATGGAATGAAGACTACGAGAATGCACAATCGAGAATCAGTATAAACCTGTCTGGGGAGGTCAGGAAAGGCTTGTCAGAAGAGAGAATACCCGAGAAGGTTTCTGAAGAATGAGAGTGCGTTTGCCCACTGGGTGAAGGTTTAAAATAATCCAGGGAGATGACTGCACAACTCAGTAAATTTACTAAACAAAAGGCATTTACTTAAATGGGTGAATTTTATGGTATGCAAATTCTACCTCAATAAAGTTGTTTAAAAGAAATAATCCAGGCAGAGAACAGAAGATGCGAAAGCTCAGATGATGAAGTGGTTAATCATCGATGAAACCCCTATATCCTCAACTTCCCTGAAGTTCCTCTTCCCTTCATCTCTTGATCTAACCGTAACCTGGCTCTCCCCTGAAGACAACGCTCCCCTAGTTGTCCTCTCAAGTGGTTGACTGTTTTCTTCTCCCACAAAGGTCATATCACTGGGCCTGAAGCGGGCCGGGGTGGGGGGTGGTCCCTCATTGCTGTTTCTCAATTATTTCTTCCTCTTCACTAAAACAGCCCAGCTTTATATTTCACATCATCAGACCATACTAGACAGCACCCTGACTTGCCATCTATAGATGGCAAGTTCTTCTCTCAGTATTTTACAACTTAGTAAATGGCCACTCCATTTTTTTAGTTGCTCAGGCCAAAACCCTTAGAACCATCCTGACTTTTCTTTATCAACCTACATCCACTCTATTAGGAAATCCTATTGGTTCAAACTTCAAAATGTAACCAGAATGAAACCACCCAGGGTTGCCGTTCCCACTGTGGTCAACCATGAGCTAAATTATTGCAGTTATCTCCCAGCTGGTCTTCTGGAGGCCATGCTGGTCACCCTACCATCCGTAAGTGATGCTTTAAAACATAAAGCAGATTATAAACACACTAATCCAATAATGGCTTCTCATGTCACTCAGAGTAAAGCTGGTCTCCCTGTAAAGAAGGCCCTTGGGCTGCATATTTCACTGGTCCTGGAAAATGACAAAATTGAAGCAGTGAACATTTAAACAACTTGAGACCTGATTTAGCTACAAAACTTCTATTTTAATGTCCCTTATCAATTAATCTTGTCAACACTTATCTTATTCAAACTCCAGAAGTCAGAACTTACAACACTCCACAAGCGAATGGAACTTTCACAGCCTTTACCTTAAATAGGAAGTATTTAGTCATAGAAAATATCAAGTTATTTAGAATGGTATTTCAAAACTCCATTCTTCTGGTAAGTTTTTTTTTTTTTTTTGATGTGGAAGATTGTCCCTGAGGTAACATCTGTTGCCAAAGCTTCCTCTATTTTGTTTGCTGGATGCTGCCACAGGCTTGAGGAGCAGTATGTAGGTCCACGCCCAGGATCCGAACCCACAAACCTCGGGCCGCAGAAGCAGAGTATGTGAACCTAACCACCACACCACCCAGCTGGCCCCTGGTCAAGGATTTTTTAACCTCAGGTATTAAACCAACTTTTTTCCCCTCTTCAAAGCAGTTAAAATTACAATAGCTCTTTACTTACTTTGCCTCACACTCATCTCTTCTGGAATAGGCTCTTGAGATGTCTCCTCTAATTCAAGATTTCTACCTTCCAAGGTTGGAAGGTTGACATCCGTCAAACCAGAGTGTCTTTTTCGTTCATATTTATCATATCTGTCTGCTTTCTGAGAGAGAAAACTCTCCTCAGCAATTTTAGTTCTAATCATCTCAATACTTAAATCCTTTCTCAGTTGACTGGCAAAATGTGATGCAGCCATCCTGCCAGGGAAAAGAAAGGTAGACAACTTATATAGATTTTCATATTATTTAAAAAATTAAGATTCCAGTTCACCTCCTGCCCCACCTCAGAGCATTCTGAAATAAAAAATTTTCAGTACAAAATGGAATAAATATACGACACTGCAGAGTGGGAAGAAAGTTATCAAAAGATAGTACGATCTATTTTGGGCTTCTACATAGGGCCTTGCTTGACAGATGAAGTGAAGCCCAGGAAGCTGTGGGCCATAACACAAACAAGAGGCTCTAGGCTCACCGCACAGCATTACAAAGTGACAAGAGTGAAGGAAAGGAGAGAATAGGGAAAGTAAGTGAAGGACAGTATACAGAATCGTTTCCTAACCTTTCCCTGTGATGAAGGCAGGCAGCCTGGCATTTTTTCTCAAGCCAAAAAACAAAACAAAACAAACACACGAGATGCCTATTAGACAGACAGGGATGATAAGCAGGCAGTTGGATATACAAGATTGAGCAAAAGATGGGATTTTAGAAGAACTACCATGGTGATACAGAAGGATAACCATAGTTTGCCATTTGAGGGCATAATGAAATTATTTTCGGCCATGTGAAAAATCATATTGTTTACCTGGCCCATACTCTTTTCTTAGAAAGATTCTTGAGAACGTGTTCAAGCAAAACAAGGGAGAAGGACAAGAAACAGGATGCCATGTGTTCCAGGAAATCCTTCATTCAAATGAGGAAAAGAATAAAGGAAAGTGGAAAGTCTAAGGGAGTCACCTATGCAGCTGGTATAGAAAAGAACCAAGCCCAATGGGAGAAAGATGACTGATTCTCCACAAGTGTTGCTGGCTCAAAAGAAAAAAAAAAGAAAGAAAAAGGGGAAGGTCTGCAATAGGAAGATAGAAAAGTTCTAAGCACACTATACTCTTCAACAACAAGAATAACTGAGACAGTCCACTAGAAAACTCCAGATAAAAGAAAAATCTGCACAAGAAATGCAACCCATTAAAATGTTACATGATTTTAAGCAATCAACAGAGTATATAAAAAATGAGAATTCTTCTGACCTGGATGCTAATAACATTCTCCTGTAAGAGCCCAGGGGAAGTGACAAAGGACTCTACTTTTCAGTAAGCATGCTCCTCTACTATTTGACTTGCCACCTCCTGCAAGTATTAATGTGCTAAATGTTAAACAATAAACCATTAGTTATTTTAAAATACTGCATAGGACTATGCTCCACAAAGAGAGACAGGGTGTGTGCAAAAGCTCGAGTTAATAGTAAAGGCGTGTTTAATTGTCACCTAAACCAGCACAGGTGGTTAGTGTCATCGCTGTTACACAGGTGAGGGAGAGAACTGCCAACAGGCGCTGGAGCTGGGATCTCAAGCCCCGCAGCCTGGCTCTTCACATACAGGACATCTAAGTTCCCCTCTTGGCTGAGTGGAGTTTCTTCCAGCTTGAAAGTCTAGAATGCCTTCGTCTTGCTTGCCTAGAGGTTCCCAACCAGGGCGGGTTTAGTTGTCGCTGGCTCTGGGAGCAGCTACTGGAATTGAAGGTCGGGGCCAAGGATGCTAAGCATCGTCCCGCCCCAGAGGCCAATCACGGCCCAGTGGTGAAACGCTGACTGCTGCATAGATTATGGCAACAAATACTTACTCTTCTGGAGGACGGAGCCATCGGCTGCGGGAAGGACAGGTAAGTGGTCCTAGAGGAGCCTCCCCCAAGCGGCGTCCAGCTCGCCACTGCCCACCTCAGACCCTTCCAGACCTTCTAGGAGGAGGCGAGCCAGCGCCCTTCCTCCAGCTCCCAGCACTCACCTTCCTCAGGCAGCCTGTCGCGTGAAACCTCAGTCAAACCAAAAGGAAAGGAACGCTCCCTGTCTGGAGAGCCGCCGCCGCCGCCTCGGAGCAGTGCCGCCTACACCTGAGCCGCCCAGAATCCGAACTTCCCACACCCAGCCTCTGATTGGAGGGCCTTTGAGCAACCCCTGCGGGAAAGGGGCCCGCCCCTTCTCTCCCACGAGGCTTGCGATTGGTTCTCTCCCTGTGCTATTCGAACTGATTGAAAGGTGAACGCACGGTTCAAAGGATGGGCGGGTACGACGGGATTATGCCTGAGGGGCGGGGCCGGGGCGCAGGTGAGGCGTTAGGGTCCCTAATCCGACCGGAGCTCCAGGGCCCCAGCATCCGAGGAAAAATGAAAGCGCTCCTCGGAGCAGAAGGGATTCACTGTTTGCAGGGCTTTTTAACGTCCTTATTTAGTCACACAAATACAGCTCAGCTTATTGGAACGTTTTCTTCACTTAATATTTTTTAAAAAGGGTTTACTACCGCAGATTTCTCCTTACATCGCTTAGCGTTACTTTCCAACATCGCCAGGCTTTTTTTTTCCCATCCGCTTTTTATTGAGGTAAAATTTAAATACCGTGGAAAGGATTGATCTTTTAGTGTGTGATTTGATGAGTTTTGCTAAACGTAAACAGCTGTGTAAGCACCACCCAATCGGGATACAGAGTATTTCCATCACTGAGAGTTCCCTCATCCCCTTTCCAGGCGCCCACTGTTAGGCAGCCAACCTCTGCTCTGATTTCCATCACCACACACATAAAGGGGGTAGGTCCTCTCCCAGGTGGGCCTTCTTTCTCTAACCATGCTTTCCAGATCCATCCCTACTGTTGCGTGATCAGGAGTTGGATTTTATTGCTGAAAAGTATTCCATCGAATACTTTGTCTACCCATTCACCCATTGCTGGACATCTGGATTGTTTCCGTTTTTAGCGATTATGAATAAAGTTGTGTGGAAATTAATAAATAGAAACTTCATTAAATTGGAGTCTTGGGGCCCAAAGGCGGAGCTCTCACACCCTACCTTCTAGCAGAGCCCAACAGGAAGAAGACAGACTTCTTCTTGACCAAGAAGCTCAGCCAATGAGAGACTATCACAACTCAGCTAGTGAAACGCTGCTATACCTCTGGACTCCATGTTTACAATGGCCGTCCCAACTTGCTCTTCCTCCCAGAATAGAGTTTCTCCTCCATGCTGCTAGCGACTTGCACCTGGCTCGAGATGGTTTCAGACTTTGAACTGCAATTCTTTCCTGGTCCCCCATAAACCCATTTTTGCTGGAGAAATAACTGACTGTCTGTTTAAGGTCAACAGTTGCTATAAACATTCTTGTACAAGTCTTTTTTGTGGGCATGTTTTATTTCTCTTGGGGAAATATAGATGTGGTATTTCTGGGTCATTCTGGGTATGCTTAACTTTATAAGAAATTGCCAAGCAGTTTTCCAAAAGAAAGCTGGCACATTGTTAGGAACAGAGAGGGTCATGGTGCAATGATAAAACATTCTATTCGCCAAGCTAGAGCAATTTTAAACATGTATGGAGCTAATAAAATAGGCTCACTATTGATGAAGCAAAAATCTACAGAACTACAGAGAAAAAATGATGAATCCGCCGTTATCGTGAGTGATTCAACACACCTCTCTCAGCACTGATTGACCAAACAGACACAATTCAGCAACGATATAAAGAAGATCTCAACAAAAGAATTAACCAACTTGACCGAATGGACATTCAATAATCAGAGAACACATATTTTCCTTGAGCACGTATGGAGGAGTTACAAATGATCACACACTAGGCCATGAAGAAAACTTCAACAAACTGCATAGACTCAAGAAAGTTAGAAATTAAAAGCGAAAAATAAATTTAAAATCCCTGTGTAGTAACTTCTGGGTTTAAGATGAAACTTATGATGGAAAATGTAAATGTCTAAAACCAAAAGATAATGAAGAAGCAAATCAAGACTAGTGGGATTAGGTGCTTTGAAAGGAATTTTGAAAGAAATTTTAAATGCTTATATTAGAAAAGAAGAAAATCTTAAAATTAATATGTGTCCCTCTTAAGAAATTAGAAAAATAATAACTGAGTAAAGTCAAAGAAAATAGAAAGATAGTAAAAGAAAGTACACAAACCAGTGAAATAGAAAGTAAAGATACAATAAGAAAATCGACAAAGTTAAAACTTCATTCTTTGAAAAAATTAAAATAGATAAAACTCTAGCAAGATTGATCAAAAAAAGAAGACACAAACAGTATCATGAATGAGAATACACAAAGGGGACTATATGCGTTACTTATTCCTTTGTAGCAGATTACCCCAAAATGTGCAGCATAAAACAACCACCATTTTATTTGCTCTTGATTCAGTGGGTCAGGAATTTGGGCAGACCTCAGTGGAACAAGTCATCTGTGTTTCATGTCTGTGTTCTCAGCTGGGTTGGCTCAAAGGGCCAGGCACTGGCTGGGATGGGTATTGATCCCCTTTCTAATTCTCTCTTCTCATTCTCCCACTAGAGTGAGAGAATCCACGGCCGTCTCGCTCATCTTTGTGGACCCAGTTGCTGACTATCAAGTGGGGCCATTCTCTCCCTTTGGTTAGGCTTTCCTTCCCCAGCAGATTCTCCATTTGGTCTCTCTTGGACTTCTTTGCCTGGTAGCTGGGTTCCTTCTTGGCATATGTGGAAAGCCTCATAAGACCTCGATTTGGAAGTTCCATATTGGCAGAGGAGAAAAACAAGAGCTGGAGGTAAAGGAACTTGCCCACCTTCTGAAGGAAAGTAGACTGTGAAGAGGGCACTGAGTCTGTGTGCTTGCCTGTGCCATCTTGCACTCTCTCTTATTCAGGATGATGTGTAGTTTTACATGAAGTTTAGATCTCAGGAGTAAATATATAGTGTAGTGTGCACTGATAGAGATTACATACAGGAACTTTGATGGAATTTAGCAGGGTGCTGGAATATATCTTTAAAGTGGTTTTACTGTACCAGAGGACATGATTTTTTTTGCGACTCTGATAAAGAAATATTTTGAATGATTTCTTCTTTTGAAAGACGGCGTGCTCATTACCATTGCCTTGTCACTCTTGCTAATTTTTGTTAGTGTTTCCTTCTAGTCGTTTCTCAAGTATTTCTTTTTGGCTAAATTATTTGTTTATCTATATAAAGCTAAGGGGGTTTGTTTTTCGGTGTGGATTTTTTAGCAGCTCTTCCTAATATGGGAAGGAATTTAATAGTGAATTTTTAAAGTAAAGGCCTAGTGCCCATAGGCACATTTTAATGTGTGAATTCTTTATTAAGTATGTCTTATAAATGTTGATGAGGCAGTGTGTTAAAATAGTCATTTATTTTTAACTAACCTAATTTTTGTTAGAAAAGGATTGCATCATTAAAAAAATTAAAATAAAAAAGCTTAAAATGAAAATAACAAAGTCTCCCTCCTCTTCCCAGTTTTCTCCTCTTCTCCCTAGGCCCTAACTCATTTCCCAGAAATCACCTCTGTTAATAGTTTTTAGTTTAGTTTTATATCATATTTCTTCAAGTTTTATCAAGTTTATACAGAATCTATTGATATTCCACTCTGAGGGACTAAGAATTTATCATGATTTAACTCCCCTTCCACCTCTGGATTATATTGTTTATATTTTTATTTTCTAGTCATTGCCTTATTTACTCTAAATAGCATATATAAATGTTTAATTCTTGATTTATCAAATTTACTATGGATTCAGTATCCACAATGAAAGGCAAGAACACTACCCTTCTACTCCTCTTCTCTCTAGTTACCTCCCTATTGTTCTCAGTTATGTTAATATTGTCTGAAAAATACTGTGTGATCTTAATTCATGTTTCCCCTTTTCCATTTTTCCATTCAAGCAGTAACATGCTGTGAATTTTATTGCCTCAGGAGAGGCACAGGGCAGGGAGGAGGGCAGAGTTAGCCAGTCAAATGTTTGCCTGTTTTACTTGTCCACACACCTGAGCTCAGCGAGGAGCACACGACGTTCAGGAGGACGCAGGGGCCCTGGAGGAGCAGGGGCAGGAGAGGCTCCCCCGTCGGAGGTCCGCGAGGGCCGGAGCGGTGCTGAGAAGCTACGTGGGAAACAAACACTGCTCCATGGTGGAGCCCTAGGAGGGGCAAACCTCAGAAAAGGTAGTGGTGTCAGCTATTTGGGGAAAGCAGGACCCTAGCACAGGGTTCCAACCTCAGCTGAGACTCCCATGCCGCGCGTGGAGCCCCAAAGGAGCAGAGATCTGCTGCGCTGCAAAGAGTCATTCATGGAGGCTCCCGGTTACCCGGGTGTGCAGATCACTGAAGCCTGGGGGGCGCCCTTCTCTCTGAATATTTGGCAACTGCATACCTTGGTGGGACCCCAGGAGGGCAGAGAAAGCCCAGGAATGTCTGTGGTTACATTTCCCATCAAGCAGGTCTTATGAGAGAGGTAGAGGGAGAAAGAGAATATTTCCCAGAGGTGGAAATTAAACTGAAATGTAGAAAATAAAGTGATATTTCTTATACACTTGAATTTGTTGGCTGAGATACCCTGCCACGTAATCTTTAAATTGCCAAGATTTATGAGATTTACTTGCTGTTCTGTAATATAATTATTAAATCTTCTGTGCTTTTGACATTGTTTGACACCCAAAAGTGAAAACCAATACACGGCATGTACAATATTAAGATTACATAAGTATTATTCACCGCAAACCAAACATTGCGATTGAACTAATTTAGAAGGAAACTGAAGGCTACGACATTAAAAGTTTGCTGCTTAAATTTTTCTTTTATTTTTTCTGGTTGTACTTAGTTGCCACCATTATGTACAATCTGATGTCTTGGTTTCCCATTTTTGGCCTGAAGAACTTCAAGTAATTGTTTTCTCGTGGGGACACTGAATGGTAACTTTTTAATTTCCAGATGTCTTCATTTTATCCTGATGCTTAATTAACAATAAGGCTAAATTCAAAAAGTCTTTCCCTAGACCTTTGAAGACATTACTGCACTTTCTTCTATTTTCTTACTTTTGTCTACTTGCTCTAAAATAGATCGAGAGAGGTGAACTGAAGGCTCCATCTCTAGTGGGTTTCTATTTCTCCTTGCATCTCCTACAGTTGTTGCTTGATCGATATTGATGCTATGTTATTTGGTGCAGAGATTTTATACCTTCATTGCAAATTCCCCCTTTAATATTATAAAGTATCTTGTTTTAATGCTTTTTTGGGTCTAAATTCTGACATTACTACAAGTCTGGCTTTGGTTTTTCTCTCAGGCCCAAATACTCTCACGAGGAAGCATCTTGAGGGAACTCCACTGATGGTTGCTCCACAGCCAGCTCCTCCCTTTGAATCCGCTGATGCTGAGCCTAGAGCTTATCTGAGGCTTCCTAGAAAGAACCTGGCTTGGCTTTGGTGTCCTGAGATGCAATTTCTTCTCTTTTTATTTTTACAGGAAATTTCAACCCATTTGCTTTCTATTTTCCAGGTAGTCCTCAAAATTTCTGGCACACTGACGAGACTGTAATCGTTTTCTACAGATATAGTTCTGTGATTTTGAAAAGTATCTGTGTTGGAATTTCAGTGGGAGATGAGAGAGTGGGGATTAATCATGTGTCACAGCGTACATCTTGACCTGGAATCTTTCCTGCAAGAGATTCTCAATTGTAAGCTCCACATTTATAGAAATAAAACATTGTTCAGTGCCCATCCACTTTCTTCTTCCCTCTCTTCCTCTTCAACATGTATTGCATGTGCACACAAAATCATTTCATTTAACACGTGAATACTTTTCCTTAAGATTCACTAAAACTCTCAGTGCTTGAGTTCTCTTTCCTTCCCATGCTGAAAATGTAAAATACTGGAGAGATCTGTCTGAACAACGTATCTCTAGTGAGCATTCAGAAATTTCACATGGTTTCCTTTGCTGTGCAGAAGCTTTTTAGTCTGATGTAGTCCCACTTGTTCATTTTTTCTTTAGTTTCCCTTGCCCGGACAGACGTGTGACTTGAAAATATGCTGCTAGGACCGACGTCAAAGATCGTACTGCCTATGTTTTCTTCCAGGAGTTTCATGGTTTCAGGTCTTACATTCAAGCCTTTAATCCATTTTGAGTTGATTTTTGCACATGGTGTAAGGGAATGATCTTTCATTCTTTTGCATGTGGCTGTCCAGTTTTCCCAACACCATTTATTGAAGAGACTCTCTTTTCTCCATGGTATGCTCTTGGCTCCCTTGTCGAATATTAGCTGTCCATAAATGTGTGGGCTTATTTCTGGGCTCTCGATTCTGTTCCCTTGATGTGTGTGTCTGTTTTTGTGCCAGTACCATGCTGTTTTGGTTACTGTAGCTTTGTAGTATATTTTGAAATCAGGAAGTGTGATACCTCCAGCCTTGTTCTTTTTTCTCAGGTGTTCTTTGGCTATTCAGGGTCTTTTGTTGTTCCATGTAAATTTTAGGATTCTTTGTTCTATTTCTTTGAAAAATTTTGTTGGAACTTTGATAGGGATTGCATTGAATCTACAGATTGCTTTAAGGAGTATGGACATTTTAATGATGTTGATTCTTCAAATCCAAGAGCATGGAATATCTTTCCATTTCTATGTGTCTTCTTTGGGTTCTTTCATCAATGTTTTATAGTTTTCGGTGTACAGATCTTTCACCTCTTTGGTTAAGTTTATTCCTAGGTATTTTATTCTTTTGATTGCAATTGTAAGTGGGATTGCATTCTTAATTTCTCTTTCTTCTGCTTCATTGTTAGTATGTACAAACGCAACTAATTTTTGTACATTGATTTTGTTTCCTGCGACTTGACTGTATTCCTTTATTGAGAAGATATTTGCAAACCATATACCAGATAAGGGGCTGGTATCCAAAATATACAAAGAACTCATACAGCTCAACAAGAAAACCAACAATCCAATTAAAAAATGGGCAAAAGATCTGAACAGAGATTTCTCTAAAGAAGATACACAGATGGCAAACAGGCATATGAAAATGTTCTCAACATCATTAGTTATCAGGGACATGCAAATCAAAATTACAATGAGGTATCACCTCCCTCTGGTCAGAATGGCTATAATTAACAAGACAGGAAACAACAAATGTTGGAGAGTATGTGGAGAGAAGGGAACCCTTGTACACTGCTGGAGGGAGTGCAAACTGGTGCAGCCACTATGGAAAGCAGTATGGAGTATCCTCAGAAAATTAAGAATAGATCTACCATATGATCCAGCTATTCTGCTGCAGGGTATTTATCCAAAGAACTTGAAAATACAAAAGCATAAAGATGCATGCACCCCTATGTTCATTGCAGCATTATACACAATAGCCAAGACTTGGGAGCAACCTAGGTGCCCATCAAGGGATGAATGGATAAACAAGATGTGGTATTTATACACAATGGAATACTACTCAGCCATAAGAAATGATGAAACATGGCCATTTCTGACAACATGGATGGTCCTTGAGGGTATTCTGCTGAGTGAAATTAGTCAGAGCGAGAAAGTCAAATACCGTATGACCTCACTCATAAGTAGAAGATAAAAGCAATGACAAACAAACACATAGCAATGGAGATTGGATTGGTGGTTGCCATAGGGAAAGGAGGGGAGGGCAAAAGGGGTGATTAGGCTGACATGTGAGGGGATGGACTATAATTAATTTTGGGGTGGTGAACAGGATGTAATCTACACAGAATTCGAAATATATTATGATGTACATCCAAAAGCTATATAATGTTATAATCCAATGTTACTGCAATTAAAATATAAATAAATAAATAAATTTCAGAGTGTATATATATATATATTTTTTTTTTTAGGCAGATTAGCCCTGAGCCAATCCCCCTCTTTTTGCTGAGGAAGACTGGCCCTAAGCTAACATTCATGCCCATCTTCCTCTACTTTATATGTGGGATGCCTCCCGCAGCATGGCTTGCCAAGTGGTGCCTTGTCTGGACCCGGGATCCGAACAGGTGAACCCTGGGCCGCTGAAGTGGAGGGTGCAAACTTAACCACTGTGCCACTGGGTATATTTTAAGAGACATTGCTGTTATGTAGCCATTAGAGAGTGGCATAATTCTGAGGGGAATCACAGCAATTTGTGGTCAGAATACAGAGTAGTATACAGAATACATTATAGTAATAAAAAATATATCAATAAGTTCAAAGTTTTGAATAAATTGCTTGCATGTAACTTTATCCTTATACTTTCTACACATCACCAGGTTCAAGGCATTTTACAGCTAGTGGGTGATAATATTTGCAATAAGTCAGTTTTTTCTTTATATGATAAATACACAAGCAGAGAGTTATATGTTCAATTTAACTATAAAGACATGTGATGTTACTATCTGCCTGATCTTAAATCCTCCTTTTGGAAGATAAATATTTTTTTATTTAATAGAAACATTAGTTCATCTACTTTGTTAGCCCCATCAGCATCTGTATTATCACTTTTCCTTTTGGAAATCGAATGGCTTGAGCCCTTCTCTAAAGGAACCACTTAGCATTGTGCAGACTCACCATGTGGTGCACCTGAAAGCCCAAAACCCATCATCATACAGACTTGTATTGGGCATGTCCAAAAATTTAGACAGACAGCTATCTTGTAGGTAGCAACAGGAAATAAAAGAGCTGCAAGACAGTCATAGTAAAAGGATGCTGGAAACGTTCTAGATCTTGATCTGGGTGATGGTTACACAGGTATATACATATGTAAAAATTCATCAAGATATATATTTAAGATTTGTGCATTTTACTATATGTCTGTTATTCCACAATAAAAAACAATTTGTGAATATAAATGAGAACCAATTTATATAAGCCTCTAAACTTTGCCCAATTATTGAATATAGCAACAGAAATTTTCAGAGGAGTACTAAGTATTAGAAATTTCCCTAAACGGTATGAAACTATTTTATGGTAGTTATTTTAGTTTCCTGCAATAAATTTAAAACATTCTAAAATTTTCAACTTAAGTTAAAACTGTACCATCAACCGCACAACAGTACAATGGATGGATAATCATGGGTATGATCACATTTTGGAACACTGTGCAGCAATGACAAGTAAGGAAGCACAGCGGCACTCATAAACATGGATAAACCTCACAAGTGCAAGGTTGGGTGAAAGAAACAAGTCACAAAGAAGCTATCAAAGGTAGTCAAAAGGAGCTATATCGTTATGCATGCTTACACAGGTGGCAAACCTAAAGAGATGCCAGAGAATGATGAAAAAAGCCAGTCGTTACCCCTCAAGGGAGGGAGGAGGATGCTGATATAGGAAAGAACCACAGATGGCGCTAAGGTACTGGCATCGTTCTGCTATGTTTCTTCACCTGGGGGGTGGTTACACACGGGTTTACTTTAGGATTGCTCTTTAAGTATAAAAGAGCCATACTAACAAGTAAAAATCCAATAATCAGCTATTTCATGGTCCAGAAAGCCCAGGGGTTTACCCTTTGGGAAACTGAAAGTAGTTGCAGGTAGCCGGCATTATGTGTAGAGTTGCCAGATTTAGCAAATAAAAATAAGAAATTACTGCAAATAAAAACACTGGATGCTCAGTTACATGTGAACTCTGATAAACAATGAATAATCTTTTAGATAAGCATACCCCATGTAATATCTGGTCCCATGCAATATCTGGGACATACACGTACTGAAAAATAATGCGCTGTTTATCTGAAATTCACACATTACTGAGCATCCTGTATTTTATCTGGCAACCGTAAATATGTGGCAAGCTGCACAGGCAGAAGCAGTTCTCGGTGGCCCGGTGAGGGGAGTACCCAAAGGAGGGCCAAGGAAAGGGAAGAGAAAGAAGAAGAAAAGTCTTAAATTAGCCTGACCCTAAGCTATTTGAACAATAGAGTAAGTGAATTAGCTGAGTTCATCCACTATTGCAATAGTTCAGGAGTAATGAATTCACACAATGTATCAAATAATTTCTATCAACAAAAAGCAGTATCAGCAAATGTTTAAAAGAGCCATCAGTGTTTCTCCTAAAAATTGTGTCTCTCTCACTACATCAGCCTCTCTTCTGATCACTTGGGATGAAAATATTGTGAAAGATAGCCTTGAGGATGCTCATTCTGTGACTAAGTTTTCTTAATCTGTAGACAGTGATTAGGAGTCAGGTTGCAATGTAGGTTGTTTCATCTTGTTTTTATTCTACAAATATTATCTGACCACCTATCATGTTCCAGGAACCCGTCTTAGACCCAAAAGACAGATAATGAGTGACACAAACATAGTCCCTTCCTGTGGAGCTCAGAGTCTAGGCCCTAGTGGACTATAAAATAGATAGATAGATAGATAGAAAGATAGATAGATAGATAGACAGACAGATAATTACATGCCCTTGGGAAAACATTATCTAGCAATAGTGGATATTTGCTCTTTGCTGCCCAGCATCCCTCTTTCTTTTGGGAAACCATCCAGACTCCATTTTATGTTAATTTGTTTGCCTGGAATTGATCCACAAGCCCATTGCCACGATTGATGATGTTTGATTCAAAGATTGGTATACAATCCAATTAGAACTGATGAACCCTTGAGAGCCAGTAAGTAGAGGCTTCTGGAAAAGGGAAGCATTCCCCCTTGCCTTTGGTAATGGATAGGGGAGCTATCCAGATGATCAGGGCCATCAGGTACACACCCCTAGAGGACACCATTCACATACGCAAAAGATGAAGTCATGACCCAGGAAAAGCATCCTGGTGACATTGCAGAGCCGTGATTCAAGATGAACTGAAACTCCCCCCAGATTTTTCAGTTACATTAAGCCAACAAATCCACCCACTTCTTAGAGCAGGTTGAGTTTCCGTTTTCCGTCATTTGCAGCATAGAGTCCTAACTGATGCAATAAAAGTCTAAGAGGAAAGAAAAGGTTTCTTGCCTGTTCCCAACCTCCAGTTTCATGCCCCGGAGGTAATCACTGTGATGCTGCGTTCAGACATTTGGGTGCACACGTATGTATAACGCATGCCTTTCATGCAAATCGAATTGTATTGTATACATGGTTCCACCACTTGCTCATTCTAAACTTATGTTGTATTGTGGAGATCTTCATTTGTTGATACAGACTATTCGGCAATTGGATATATCATCATCAATTTGATCTGTCTTCCACTGGTGAAAATTTATTTTCTCTTCAATTTTTTACTATGATAAACAATACCTTTATACATATATCTGTGTGCATTCATGCAATTATATCCAAAGGGAAAAAACCCTAGAAATGGAATTGGTCTTTCAAAGGGAATGTAAAAAATGTTGCCTTCCAGAATGATTATACCAATACAGTCTTCTCAAAAACACATGAGAATGTTTCTTCTCCACCATTAGTAACACTGTGTTTTGCCAAATATAAGAAATTTTGCCAATATGATAGTGAAAAGCAGTATTGTTTTCTCAATTTGCATTTGTTTGATGAGTGTATACACACACATAGACACACATGGAGAGAGATTCATATATATTTAGGCTATATATTTTATAAATTCATTAGCTATTTTTCTATAAATTCCCCATTCATATCCTCCACAGATTTTTCTCTTGGGTCATTTATCTTGTCCTTATTGATTTGTCTTTACATATCAGGAAAATAGACCCTTTTCTCATACATGTTCCTTTTTTTTTAAGTATGCTTTTCCTTTTTTTTTGGTGAGCAAGAGTGGCCCTAAGCTAACACCTGTTACCAATTTTCCTGTATTTTTTTTCTCCCCAAAGCCCCAGTTCGTAATTGTATATCCTAGTTCCAAGTCATTCTAGTTCTTCTATGTGGGATGCTACCGCAGCATGGCCTGGTGGGCAGTGTGTAGGTCCACACCCAGGATCCGAACCAGCAAACCCCAGGCTGCCAAAGATGAGCACATGAACTTAACCTCTCGGCCACAGGGCCCACACCCATACATGTTCTGAATATATTTTTCCAAGTTTGTTGTTCACCCTTCAGCATTGCTTTGTTTCTTTATCATTTTTTTAAGTATAACATTTCAAGTGTACAGAAAGCAGGAGAGAATTATATAATAGCACCTATATGTCCACCATCCAGTTTTAAAATGTTACCGTGATTTTGCAATATTTGCTTCACCTTTGTTTTTTAAAGAATAAAATGTTACAGGTACAGCTGAAGCTTCTCTTCCACTCTCACTGATGCCGTTCTTCTCCACGTCTCCCCACAGGTGACCACCACCTCGAAGGTGACGTGCATCATTTGTGGAGACCCTTTGTACACCTGAAAACCCCCTCACATGCACCAAAGGTTTAAATATTTTCCTGTGTCTTTTAGAAGAAAAAAAGACAGCAATAATGAATTGTCTGTGGACAGTTGTTCTCAAGTAAGCCTTCCCGGGATCTGCAAGCATCTTTCCAAGAGAGACCAGGTTCACATCGTTGCAACAGTGAGGCTCGCAAAGTTCCCGTGAGAAGCTGTTCACAAACTGTGCCACCTTCTGACTGATGTTGCTAATAAAGAACAGAGAAGAATCTGCCCGTCAAACTTGCCTCAAAGGAGGTCGTTGAGTTGTGATTGGATATATTATATATTATACAATAATTTATTTTGACCCTAGGAGAGGTTCATTTGAAAAGGGCCATAATACCTCTTTCTGCCCACTTTGGAGCAGATTTTAGCTGGGGTCAAAGCTCTAACGTCTGCCTCTATGAAAGGTTGCAGGCAGGGGGCCTGGGGCGTTCCTATCTGCTCGGGCACATGAAAAATGAAGACATTTCCTGAGGAGGCTGATGGAACCAATGTGCTCATGTCTGAACGTTTTTGCAGAAAGAATTAAAGGACGGTAAAAGAAACTTCTGAATACTCTCTAGTCTTTGGATATTCTGAAACTTCTACCTCATTGCTTATTTTTAAAAGAACCCAAATTGGGCTTGGCCTAAACAAGGGAGTCACCTGTGATTTTGACAACACCTTAAACAATACACTCCCATGGTTTTATACTTTTTCACAGATCTGTTTCTTTAAAAAATGTATATATATAATTTTTTAAAATTATAAAGTTTCTATAAATTGCACCAGACTGTGCATATCATTCTGCAATTCAGCATGGTTATTCACTATGACTTCAAAATTTATCCATGTGGATGCATATAGATTGAGATTATTCCTTTTAACTACCGAATAGTAGTCCCTTTTATGAATATATTTTTCTATTTTAAAATTAATAAACATTTAGATTATTCCTTTTTCCTTTAGTAAAAACAATGCTGCATTGACATATCTCCTTGTGCACGTGTCCAAGGATTTCCCTAGTGTGTCTGTCTACAAGGGAGGCTGTTGGTTTGTGAGTCCTGCACCCTCCTTACTGGCTATTGTAAAGTGTTCTTCAGCGTGGTTGTCTCCTAGAGTTCATACTTTTCCCTAGTAGTAAGTGAGGATTCCTCTTACCCACATCCTTTCTGTCTCTTGTGTGTATCCTCTGTGTTTGGGAGTTGTATGATTTTGATAGTAGTATAATTTATCAAACTATTGCCTTATGGCTCCTGGCCCGTGTGTGTGTGTGTGTGTGTGTGTGTGTGTGTGTGGTGTAGGGTGGTGTGCGTGTGTTTTGTCATGTTTAGAGGTTTTTGGTCACGTTTAGTTTTGGCAGTAAATGGTTACTGCAGCTTAACTTGCAAATATAGTTTTC
Source organism: Equus asinus (assembly GCF_041296235.1). Lineage (NCBI taxonomy): Eukaryota > Metazoa > Chordata > Mammalia > Perissodactyla > Equidae > Equus > Equus asinus. The sequence goes on along the minus strand of NW_027225314.1, from coordinate 306,269 downwards.
AGGTTGTTCATTTTGTTTCACAACGATGACATTAAAAGAGAATAGTACTAATAGTCCAGAAATCTGGTAATCCTGCAGCAGGATTCTATCCAGACTGTGCAACACTTTGCCTGCCAGATATTAAGGGAGGCTAACGGTGAGGTTAAATTAAATTCAGAAACCTTCAATTGGGAAACCATGCTAAACACTGTATGTAGTAGCCAGACGTCTTCGTTGAAAGGCTTCTGCTCACTGCCCAGAGCCGGGTTGTCTAATGCAGCATTGATAACTGTATCAGGTCGAGGGCGAAGATTGATCTGGAGGGTTCAGTACTGATGCTCCTTTCTCCCTATCTTCCTTGTCCTACATCTTTTGAATAATGTTCACTTTCTCCTCATTATCAGGTCAAAGTTTCAGGAAAGTCCTAGATGTAACAAAGTTCAGGCTAAAAATTTTTGAAATGTTAAGCTTATGCAAGACATTAAACTTTGTCACGCCATCCCAGCCAAAAATAAACTAAAACTCCAAACCTGTCGCATAACCAGACGTGACATCTGCAGAGCCGGCCTGTAGAAATAAGCAATAAACTACACAGTGAACAAGGAACATAGCAGGTGTGGTCAATCAGGAAGAGCTTTTTGACACAAAATGATGATATTTTTACTTCTGGAACAATCAGAGGTATGTTCTTATTTTATGTGTTCAATCTTTTTTGTAAAACATATTATTTAATAACAGTATAAGATCTAATAATGGTTTATTGCACTATCTGTGGGGGTGAGGGTAGGGCTTACTTTCTTTCACCATCTAAATGTCCCTAAAAGAATCTTTACCTCAACACGTGCATTCCTCCAAATTATGTGTGAAATTTCCTTTGAAGAGAACTCAAATACTTCAGAAAAGTTTGGATCCTACATAAGCAAAGTCATTTTGATTTTCAATTTTCATGATCTTTAGAAGGCGGTAATGTCTTTAAACCCTTTTGGCTAGAGGTGGATTTTTTAATAACGTGAAGAAAACAAGTCTTGACTCAAAGCACGTGGAAAGACATCCGTAGTTTTCAAAGCCTTCTTAGACCATTAGGGTAAAGTCTTCGTAATCCTATTCTCTCCTCAGCAAACTCTAAGGCACTCATGGTTACAATTTGTGTGGCACATCTCATTTCTGTATGACATTTTGGTTACTTAATTATTGGAACTCACCATTCCATAAATCTGCGCTTGCCATTTGCCTTCTGACTCCAATTCCTGCCTCGTGCCTTCCTGCAACACCAGCTCTCAGGTGAGATGGGTCAGCTCAGACCTGAGGAGGGAGTGACGGCTGCTTGAGATGATGGAGATGTTGGATTCAGAGCAGCTGCTTGGGAAGCAGGCAATTGTTCTGAGCAAGAAGGCTCAGTGCTTCAAGGCCGTTACTCTCAGCCCAGGAATAAAATTCTACGGGACACAGTTTAATTGCTTCAAGATTCAATTCATAACCCTTTTTCCTGCATCCTGTCATTATTAGGCCATTATTTTTTTGTCCCTTTTATTACATTCCAACAGATCCAGGCAAATATTTGCAAATATTTTTAGAGATGAAGCTACATGTGACTCTTCACTCAAGTGCTGAGTGACTACTATCATAGGCTACAACCAGTAAGCAGTGAAGCCTAGACAAAGGTCCGGATACGAAGGGTAATAATTAGTATATTCATCTCTCTTGTTTGTAGTTCCCACAGATACTAAGTGGTTAATTTATTAGCTTAAGAAAGATACTTCACTGTATCATAATTGTCAAGGAGTGAAAATATTGCCTAAAAGCATTGGCCGAGCTGTGCCTCTGCTGTGAAATCTTTTATGTAGGAAACGTTAACGTGTCATCATATGCCGATAGGAACCAAGGCCTTTGAGGAAGGTATAAGAAATTAAAGACCAAAATCATTTAATTTGAGAATAGATGCATTAACAAGATCAAATACAAGTTACTTGTCTTTTGTTTCAGATACTACCCTGAGAAAATTTTCCTCAGCACATATTGACTATATTTTGAAGGAAAAGGAGCATAATATAACCTTTGAGTCCTGAGAAGAGCAATTGCAATCAATGGACTTAATGTCTTAAATGGCTTTTATTATCATCATTGGTGGTATATAGAAAAAGGTTAATAAAGCCTCTTTCACAGCTGGAACTTACAAATTAATCCTGTTCAGCAGCATTCTCTCTCTGTGCTCACTAATCAGCTCATGCAGCTGGTGGCTGACGGTCATCTCTTCCTAATTAGAGGAGCACGTGCTGCAGAGCCATCATTCTGAATGAGAGCCATGGTGTTTACTCTGTTTCCCTCACCCTTCCTGCTTCATTCACCGTTAAGCAACCCGTGACAATGACACAGGTTGTCACACAGAGTATGAGGAGATGGAATCACAACATTTGGAGGTAGATTGCTTGGATTTGAGTCTAGGCCTTCAACTAGCTGTGTGACCTCAGGCACGTTACCTAATCTCTCTGAGCCTCGGATTCTCCATCTGTAAACAGTCGTTCCAGTTGCTTCCTAAGTTCTGATGATTAAATGAGATAATACATGGAAAAGCACTACGCAAATATCTTTTTACATTTTTAATTGTTGAAAATTTCAAACCTATTCTAAGGTTGAGAGAAGACAGTTGTACCCTCATGTGCCCATCACCCAGCTTCAACAATCATCCATTCACGGTCAGTGATGTTCATCTATACTCCAACCAGTACTCTCTCTTGCCCCCAAAGGAATCTTATACAGCAAGTTCCAGATGTCATATCATCCCCATGCTTACATATTTTAGTGTGTATCTCTAAAAGGTAAAGTCTCTTTTTTAAAAGCCTAACTATAAAGCCATTATGCTACTTAAAAATTTTAACACATACCTAGTCAGTGGCCATTTCCCAGTTGTCTCATAAAATCTTTTTAGAATTATTTTGTTTGACTCAGGATTTAAATAAGGTCTACACATAGCATTTGACTGACCTGTCTCTTTAGTCTGATCTATAACTGCACTGTTCAACATGGCAGCTACTAGCCACATGTATCCATTTAAATTTAAACACAAATTAATTCAAATTAAATAAAATTAAAAATTCAGTTCCTCCATTGCAACAGCCACATTTCAAGTGCCAAATAGTCGCATGGATAGTGCAGATACGGAACATTTCCACGATTGCACAAAGTGTTATAGGACAGTGCTGATCTACAAGTCTCTCTTCCCTCTCTGTTTCATCCATTTTGATTGTCAAAAAAAACCCAAGTCATTTATGTCATGGAATTTCCCACATTCTGGAGTTTTCTGATTGAATCCCCATGGTGCCATTTAACATGTTCCTTGGCCCTCTGTATATAATTGATGGTTACAGCTAGAGGCTGAAAAGCTGTTTGTCTGTTTCATGAGCTCAAGTCCTACCATGTGACCTTAAGCAGGTAACTTGACCCCTCTAAACGTCCATTCCCTCACATATAAAACAGGAATAGTAACAGTACCTACACCATTGGGTTGTTATGAATGTTAAAGGAGATAATCTGAAGTGCTTGGCCTGGTGCATGTCTCATGGCATGGATTAAGTATACATTAGTTATTATTTGCATTATTATACTTGTTATTAGGCACTGACTCTCAAATCTTAGTCCATGCATTGGCTGTGTCAAAATCCTCCACAGACATAAACAAAAGCTTTCCAGAGATTCTAATTCAGCGGGCTGTAATGCAGTCTCATTATATTTGTTAAAATAAATCTATCAAATCTTTGTCTAGGATTTACTTTTATTAATTGATTTGCATTCAAGTGATTAGGATGATTACAATAATTATCCAGTGAACTCTTAGAATTTTACTAAGATTCCTCTCTTTGGGTATGCTTGGAAAATCTGTCCCTAAATCAATATTGCAAAGTATATACAAAATATTCACCACAGCACCTTTACAATTAAATATTCATTCCATTTTTATTATTATAGCTTAGCCTAGAGAATTAAGTAAACATGTGTTACTTCACTCCTACACACCATTTAAACGCAGCTAACAGGCTTTCTGAATAAACCAGCCCGCCCCCGGCGGTATCAGGAGTTAGGTTCCGCATATGCTGTCGCCAGGCTGCAGCCGCCTGAGGGGACTCGCCCGGGGCCCCGCCCTCAGAGCTCACACCCGCCGTGCGCTCGCGCCCCAGGGGCCGCCCCCCGACACTCCAGTGCGACTCTGCGTGCACAGGCCAGAGGCTCAGAACCAGCGCCGGGCTGCCCTGCTCGGCCTCCTGGGCGCAGCGGCGTTTGCCCGTGCACGTGCCCTCGCATCGCGCGCTCCGGGGCCGGGCTCCGGGCGGTTCTCGCCGCTGCAGTTCCACCGGGACTTCCGCGCTTCGGCGGCCTGTCTGACGAGCCGCCGCGCCCAGAGAGGTTCAGGTTGGAGCGACACTTGCCAGAGGGCAGCGGTCACGCCAGATCTTCGGCTTCCATTCCGTTTTCGCGCGCTTCTCCCTCTTTGCAAGGTGAGTGGAGCTCGTTTGTGGATGTGTTAGCACAGGATGCGGGAATCCTGTGAAGCGAGTCAATTCGGAGCCCGACGTGAACCAGGTGGGGTGGCAGCGGGAGCGCTCACAGGGTGGAGGCCCGTAGTAAGGACGCCAGTCCTCAGGGGACTCTCGGGCATGAACGGCAGAGGACGGTGTGTGTCTGTGGGGACAGACGGGCAGCGTGTGGCGGGGTGTGTGTGAGAGACGCGAGTGAGCGGTGGGATGCGCCTCCGTGCCGTGGGTGTGGCTGCGAGGCTGTGACAGGTGAGTGGCTGTGCTGGGGTGACGGGGATTTGGTTGCGTGTCCTTCATCTGTGCGGGTGTGATGGCTGTGGCTTTGTGGCGTCACTGTCTGGTGGCTCTGGGCTCCCTGGCGCTTCCTCCTCTTCTCTCCTCACAGCCACTTGGCTGCAAGAGGAAAGTAGGATATTGAGCCCTAAAGGAAGATTTCCAGCCAGGGGGCACCGAGGTTAGTTTGGGAAAGCCTGGAAAGTTCTCTACTTGGGAGCTCTGAGGGGCAGCTACTGTCTCAGAGCCTCGGGGTTCCCAGAGCTCGGACCCCAGGAACGTGCTGTAAACCTATACCCGTAGTCCAGGCTCTGTCGTCTTTTCCATCTGTTTATGTGTATGAGCAGGGCGGGTGTGGACCTGGAGAGTGTCGTGTAAGGGAGTCATTCTGTGCCCCAAGAACAGCCTGGTGCCTGGTGACTTCCTCCTCAGTCCTGCCATCCCCCAAAGAAGAACCTTGGGGAGGGGAAAGAATTGTTTTCATGCAAAAATCAACATTGAGGATAGTTGTTTCTTTCTTTCATAAATTCACTGATTTTAAATTATTGATATAAGAAAAATTTAACAAAACTTTGCAATAATATCTGATTTTTAGTTGTCTTCCCAAAAAGATTTCCAAATACTGATTGAAATACAAGAAAATAAGGAATCGTTTTATTTACCCACATGCCTTTTGTTGCTGCTTCAGGGCACTGAGAGTCTTACTGATGTTCTCACTTTATGAGACGCTTGATCACATCAGCTTCTTTGTGCAGGTTGTGATTCACAAATGTCTCTTTGTTTCTGCTGCATTTCGGCGGGAGGGAAATTTCCTCCTCCTCTTTTCTAGAAACTCTTGATGTATGAATTAAAAATGCATTCTCAAGCAAAAGATCTAATTTTGCCCATTATTTTTGTGAGCATTATCAGAGCAGGGCTGATAAGCACAATTTTACTCTAGGAAGGAGAATCGTTTCTTTTATAATACCCAATTAGGGGACATGCAATGTTCTTCAATAAAAATAGCTAACATATTTATATTTATATGGGATTACAACATATTACTAAGTTTTAATGTAGATCATATTTCTCCAACATATTCATGCTAAGTAAGTGATCTTCGTACTCTTGCCTTTACTGATGAAAAACCCAAGACACTAAAATGTCATGAACTCTAAGAGCAGTTACATTTAGAAAATCTGAGAACAGAATCTATGTCTTAAGTTTCAACTGGATACCATTCCCCGGTTATGAGTGTGTACTTTACACTGGGACCAGTACCATCCTGATTAATAATCCTGTACATGCCATCACACAGTAGAACCAAATTAATTAACCTGTTCCCTGTTAGACTTTTGTGTTTCTAGTTTTTGGCTGTCAAAAACTCTGTATTGAAGATACTCGTACATGCATTTCTTTATCTCAATATTTTCTTAAGAAATGTCTAGAACTAGAATTTGGGGTAAAATAATCAGATTTTTAGTAAATGCTTATCATATGCCAGACCATGCCATCTTAGTATTTGGGGTGATAAAAAGACTCAAATGACACTGTTGATACTCTTATGTTCCTTCTGGTAGGTAAAGTAAACCCTGAATAGGAATAGATGCATTGAAGGCCACTAGGGAGATTCAGATAATGTGACTTGGTGTTTGATAAGGCAGTGATGTCATTCTGACTGCAGCCACCACTGTCGGGTTGCGATCAAACTATGATGACCTATGAGAGCACCATGATGGTAAGGAATTTATGTTGTAAATTTTTACCTTACTTTTTCAGTTGAGATATATACATGATCATAAAATTCCCCCCCCCTTTTTTTTTTTTGGTGAGGTAGTTTGGCCCTGTGCTAACACCTGTGGCTAATCTTCCTCTTTTTGCTTGAGGAAGAGTGGCCCCGAGCTAACATCTGTGCCCGTCTTCCTCTGTTGTGTATGTGGGGTGCCACCACAGCATGGCATGATGAGTGGTGTAGGTCCATGCCTGGGACCCAAACCTGTGAACCCGGGCCACCAAAGCAAAATGTGCTGAACTTGACCACTACGCCACTGGGCCAGCCCCAAATTCACCTTGTAAAAATGTACTCAAAAGAAAACTTTTTACTATATTCACAAGGTTGTACAAATCAGTACCACTATCTAATTCCAAAATATTTGATCACCTTAGTAAGAAACCCTGTCCTTGTCAGCTGTCACTTCCTATCCCTCGTCCTCCCATACTCTGGAAACCACTAACACGTCGTCTGTCTCCATGGATTTGCTGAGTCTTGAAATTCAGTCTACATGGAATCATGCAGTATGTGTCCTTTTATGTCTAGCTCCTTTCACTTAGCCTGAGGTTTTCAAAGTTCGTCCATGTGGTAGATAAGCACATCATTCTTTTACTTTATTTTGGAAAGTATACACGGCATTACATTTGCTATTTTAACCACTTTTCAGTGTACAGTTCTGTGACAGTAAGTACATTCACACTGTTGTACAACCATCAGCACCACCCACTTCCAGGACTTTTTCATCTTCAACTGAAACTCTGTCCCATTAAACACTAACTCCCCATTCCCCTCTCCTCCCAGTCCTGGCAACCACCATTCTCCTTTCTGTGTCTATGAATTTGACTTCTCTAGGACCCTCATAGTAGAGCAATCGTGCAAAATTTATACTTTCGTGACTAGCTCATTTTACTTAGTGCAGTGTCCTCAAGGTCATCCATGAGGAGTCGGTATCAAAATAGCCTTATTTTTCTGGCTGCGTAATATTCCCTTATATCCATAAATGGCATTTTCTTCATCCATCTGTTGATGGACATTTGTATTGCTTCCACTTTTTGGCTGTGACAAATGTGAACATTTGTGTACTAGTTTTTGTGTGAATGCATATTTCCATTCTCTTCAGTATATACCTAAGGGCAGAAGTGCTGGGTCACATGGTAACTCCTACTTTACATTTTTTTTCTGATGATGATGGTTGCTGAGTGAGACTGATGGGATAAGATAATTGAGCAGCTTTCTGGAGGACGTGGCTAACAGGATGGGAAAGGGTTCCATGAAGAGAACTTGCAAAAGGATGTAGCCCCGAGACCAGCAACAATACATATTAGCTATACTCAGGGACTTCAGCCATCTGTCTAGACAGTAATCCAGCAATGAGCATGCCTAGAAACCTGAGAGGAGATTGTGTCACTGGTAACTGAAGGAAACAAAAACCATTTAATAAAACAACCCAAATTTAGTACATTTCCCCAAGACCAACTAAACTCTGTTTAGAAGAATGAACTTTCCACATTTTGGAAAACAGCTTCCACTTAACACACAACAAATCTTCACATGCATAGATATTTTAACAAATGAACATTCAATCAGCAAGTTAAGATATACTCAACAAACAAAATCCCCCATCAGGGGCAAAAGATAAGCACTGTCAACATGTAAATGTAAAACTTTCTAGATTTTTTCTGTCTATTGAAGTCTGATGATTTTTCAGTCGTTTGATATTGAGATACACATATGTTCTTCAAATGGTATCATATTGTACCTATAGTTTTATAACCTGATTTTTCTACTGACAGTGTTTCCGGAATGCTTTCCATGTTCACGATATTTTTCCTGACTTCACGTTTATTACGTGGATATGTTGTAATGTGTTTAATCACAGTCAGTTTTTCTGGAATTGGAATACTGAATATTTCCTGACCAGTTCTATGTCTTTTCTAACCTCTTCAACCTCACCTGACCCCAAGGCCATGAGGTTAGGTGTGCCTGGATGGCGTGGCTCCTTTTCAGTCCTGGAAGGTGTGAATGGAGGGAGGAGGACCTGTTCAGGGCTGGGCTGAGCAGCCTAGTCTCAGGGGCAGAGCAGCTTCCCCAAAGTGGAGGTCTGGCCAGAAAACTGTCTGCTGAAGTGTTTGGGTTTCCTGGGCATTAGGGGAAGAGTTTGGGTTTATCTACAGTCCTTCTAATTTTTTCATATTGTTATGTTTGTACAGTTAGAGGTATTATGCAAAATGGAATGGAGGAGCCAAATGTTACTTCCTCTCATGGTAACCCTAAATTATGCTTGCTCTCATGGTCTCTTTTTCCTTTCCCAGCTCTGGATTCTCTTTGTTCTTTCCCAGTAGAGGAATCCCAAGGAGGACTGATCCGTTTTGGCAGGTGCACAACCATGGTATGTGTAAGTTAGTGTTTCCTTCTCATTGAAATAGTGGGACGTAAATGTTTTCATTAATTGTTCTGAAGCTTCCTACCCAAAAGAACCCCATGTTATTATGTGCTTCCCAGTTCCTCCCATTCCAGTGAACTGAACAATGGTTCCAAATAACCTAGTCCTCCTTATGTGGCCGAGTCTCTTCTAGCCAGTGTTTATGTTTTCACTGACCAGATTATTCTCTCCTATATGTTCAACTTAGTAATATTAAGAGCTATAATGGAGGAATGAAGAAATTAAGTCCTGTCAAGAAATGATTTGAGCTTCCCGTGTCAGGACTGTAGTTGCATGAGAGATGGAGATCCCATTTGGCCAAGCAGGGAAAGACTCTGACATTCTCACAGACGTGAGTTTTCTAGATACACGTGATAAAGCCCAGCAATGAACGATCTCTGGAGGCTGAGATCCAATGCTCTGTGAGGTTTTTGGAATTGAATAGCAATATGATTTAAGACTTGAAAATATATGGATCATGGTCCTTGGTAAGGGATTCCTGAATGATAAATATGACTATTTTATTGCTGACTAGGATGCGATGAATTTTAATGACTTTGATATAATTCTGGATCATCCTACATTAGTATCCTCTAACTCATGAACCACAGAAGTACTAAGTCGGATTGCTAGTGGCCATAAGAGAGAGTAAAATCATGTCTTAAATTAACAGAGAGCAAGAGCAGAAAAGACCTTAGATATGTTGTCCAACTTAATGTATAAAATCATAATCATCTAAACATGATTAATTCTATTATACCATAAGTTAGAGTGCTATGCAGCCATTCAAAATATTTGTCAAAATAATGAAACTACATATGATAGAATTTAACAAAGAATTTGAGTATTTAAGATATTCTTTTGTTTCTTTTTAAATGCTGTTTTTCTATCTGTTATGACAAACTCTAAGTTTCAATTGGAGAATTTTATCCTTTTACATTTAATGTAATTATTGACAGTTAGATTTAGGTCATCCGTTTTACTATATGTTTTCTTTTTTTCCGTTTGGCTTTTGTTCCCCTTTCTCTTTTTTTCTTCTTTGGGGTTAATAATATTTATTTAAAATTCCATTTTAACTTGCTTTTTCTATATGTGCTTATTTTTAGTGGTCAGTGTCTGTATTTAAATATATATATATGTATATATATGTATTTATATATATATAATTATTTTATTGGGTCATATTGGCTTTCAACCTTGTATACATTTCAAGTGTCTATCATTATATTTCAGTTTCTCTTTAGACTGCATTGTGTTCATCACCAATAATTCAGTTTTTATCCATCACCATACATATGTGGCTTTACCATTTCATCCTCCCTCATCCCTTTTTCCTCTGGTAACCACTAATCTATTCTCATTTATGTGTTTGCTTATATTCCACATAGGAGTGAAATCATACAGTATTTCTTTCTCTGTCTGACTTATTTTGCTCAAGATCCATCCATGTTGTCTCACATGGGAGGAGTTTGTCTGTTTTTATGGGTGATTAGTATTCCATTGTATATATATACAACACCTTCTTATCCATTTGTCTCTTGATGGGCACCTAGGTTGCTTCCACATCTTGCCTATTGTGAATAATGCTGTGGTGAGCATACGGGTGCATATATCTTTTAGAATTAGTGATTTCATGTTCTTTTGATAAATACCCAGTAGCAGAATGGCTGGATCATACAGTATTTCCGTTTTTAAGTTTTTGAGAAATTTGCATACTGTTTTCCATAGTGGTCACACCGGTTTGCATTCCCACCACCAGTTTATGAGCATTCCCTTTACTCCACATCCTCTCCAACGTTTGTTATTTTTTGTCTTGGTAATTATAGCCATTTGACTGGTCTGAGGTGATATCTCATTGTCGTTTTGATTTGCATTTCCCTGATGATTAGTGATGTCGAACATCTTTTCGTGTGCCTGTTGGCCATCTGGATATCGTCTTTGAAAAATGTCTGTTCGTATCCTCTGCCCATTTTTTTATTGGATTATTCTTTTTTCTTGTTAATGAGTTGTATGAGCTCTTTATATATTTTGGAAAGTAACGCCTTGTCAGATGTATGATTTGCAAATGTTTTCTTCCCATTGGTAGGTTGTCTTTTCGTTTTGCTGATGGTTTCCTTTGCATTGCAGAAGCTCTTTAGTCTGATGTAATCCCATTTCTTTATTTTGTCTTTTGATTCCCTTGCCTGTAGAGACATGGTATTCAGAAAGATACTACTAAGACCTACGTCAAATCTGTACTGCCTATATGTTCTTCTAAGAGTTTTATGGTTTCAGGTCTTACATTCAAGTCTTTAATCAATTTAGAGTTAATTTTTGTGTATCATGTGAGACAATGGTCTACATTCATTCTTTTGCATGTGGCTGTCCAATTTTCCCAACACTATTAATTGAAGAGATTTTCCTTTCTTCATTGTGTGTTCTTGCCTCCTTTGTTGAAGATTAGCTGTCCCTTGATGTGTGGTTTTACTTCTGGGCTTTCAATTCTGTTCCATTGATCTGTATATCCGGGTTTTTTATGCCAGTACCATGCTGTTTTGACTACTACAGCTTTGTAGTATATTTTGAGTTCAGGGAGCATGATACATCCAAATATTGTTTCTTTTTTCCCCCCTCAGAATTGCTTTGGCTATTCAGTGTCATTTGTTTTTCCATATAAATTTTAAGATTCTTTTTTCTCTTTTCATGAAGAATGTCATTGGTATTCCATTCGGGTTTGCATTAAGTCTGTAGGTTGATCTGTAGATCAATCTGTAGATTGATTTAGGTAATATGGACATTTTAACTGTGTTTATTCTTCCAATGCGTGGGAATGGAATATCTTTCCATTTCTTTGTCTTCTTTGAGTTATTTCATTAATGTCATAGTTTTTGGAGTATATGGCATTCACCTCCTTGGTTAAATTTATTCCAAGTATTTTATTCTTTTTTGTTGCAGTTGTAAATGGGATTATAGTCTTGACTTCTCTTTCTGGTGGTCCATTACTAGTGTATAGGAATGCAACTGATTTTGTGTGTGTGAGGAAGACTGGCCTTGAGATAACGTATTTTGCCAATCTTCCTCTTTTATTTTCTCCCCAAAGCCCCAGTACATAGTTGTATATCCTAGTTGTAAATAGTTCTAGTTCTTCTATTTGGGATGCCACCACAGCATGGCCTGATGAGCGGTGTGTAGGTCCACGCCCAGGATCCCAACTGGCAAACTGCAGGCCCCCGTTATGGAGTGAAATGCAAATGATTTTTGAATGTTGATTTTGTACTCTGCAGCTTTACTGTATTCGTTGATTATTTCTAATAGTTTTTTGTTGGATTCTTTACAGTTTTCTGTATATAGAATCATGTCAACCACAAATAGTGACAGTTTTAATTCTTCCTTTCCTTTTTGGATACCTATTATTTCTTTTTCTTGCCTTACTTGTTTGGCTAAAATTCCCAGTACTATGTTGAAGAAGAGTGGCAAGAGTGGGCACCCTTGTCTTGTTCCTGTTCTCAGAGGAATGGCTTTCACTTTTTGACCATTGTGTGTGATGTTGGCGGTGGGTTGGTCATATATGGCCTTTGTAATGTTGAGGTACTTTCCCTCTATACCCATTTTATTGAGAGTTTTTATCATAAATGGATATTGGAAATTGTCAGATGTTTTCTCTCCATCTATTGATATGATCATGTGATTTTCATTCTTCATTTTGTTAATGTGGTACATCACATTGATGGATATGCTAATGTTGAACCATTTCAGCACCCCTACAGTAAATCCCACCTGATTGTGGTCTATGATCCAATTAATGTATTGTTGTATTCAATTTCCTAATATTTTGTTGAGTACTTTTGCGTCTATGTTCATCACTGATATTGGCCTGTAATTTTCCTTTTTTGTGTCATCCTTGTCTGGTTTTCATATCAGGATAATGTTTGCCTCAGAAAATGAATGCAGAAGTGTCCCATCCTCCCAATTTTTCAGACTAGTTTGAGAAGCATAGGAATTAAATCTTCTTTGAATGTTTGTTAGAATTCACCAGAGAAGCTGTATGGTCCTGGACTTTTTCTTTGGGAGGCTTTTGATAACAGTTTCAATCTCTGCTTGTGATTGGTGTATTCAGATTCTTTATTTCTTCATGATTCAGTTTTCAGAGGTCATATGGTTCTAAGAATTTATCCATTTCTTCCAGGCTATTCAGTCTGTTGACATATAGTGTTTCATAGTATTCTTCTGTAATCCAATGTGTTTCTGCAGTGTCCATTGTAGTTACTGCTCTGTAATTTCTGATTGTATTTATTCGAGTCTTCTCTCTTTTTTTCTGAATCTGGCTGAGATATTGTCAATTTTGTTTATCTTCTCAGAGAACCACTTCTTAGTTTCATTGATCCTTTCTATTGTTTTTCTACTTCCTGTTTCATTTATTTCTGCTCTGATTTCATTATTTCCTTCCTTTTCCTGATGTTGGGCTTTGTTTATTCTTTTTCTAGGTCTTCCAGGTATAGTGAGGCTGGTCTATTTGAGACCCCCCTGGCTTTCTGTTGGCTCCCATAGGCTTGGATGCTGCTGCCCCATCATGACCGGTGATGCTTGTCCTGGGTTGTCTGAAGGTGCTCACTGCACTGCTGCCAGGGGTGCTGGGTTCACAGGTGTCACTATCCCTGCCAGGGACCTGGAGAACTATATGTATCTCCTGCTGCTGCTGAGCTGGTGTTGGGGGGTGCCACCAGTGGGGGCTAGGTCACCAGATCTGCTGTGTTTCCTGAAGCCTCTGGTCACAGGTTCCACCTGCCACTGCTGGGGCAAAGGGGCTATTTCTTCTGCCCCCACCCCGTTTGCTCACAGTTGTGTGGGCCAGGCCACCTCCACTGTGCCAGCAGTCACACAGGCCAGGCTGGGCTGTCCTCACCACTTGTGCAAGCCACTGTGTGAGGATCCACAACCTGGATTGCTGCCACTCAGGGAGGGTGGTGGGGGCTTCTCCCCTAGTTCCACTGCTTACTGGGGGTTAAGTCCACCCACCTTCAGATGTATAGACGCATGGATCTCTTAGGCATCCTCTAGTGCTGTATAGGAAATCCTCTCTTGGTCAGTGCATGTCCATTTGGCTGTAACTTAGAGGGGAGTGACAAGGGGGAAAATTCCACCATGAGGCTGATGTCACTCATGTTGTCTCACCTTTTTTGAACTTTCCAAAAAACCAGTTTAAAAAAAATTATTGTGGTCTAACTAGTTTATAACATTGTGAAATTTCAGTTGTACATCAGTATTTATCAAACACCATATCGATATGCCACCTCACCCCTTGTACCCACTCTCCTGCTGCCACAGTAACCACTAAATTGTTCTCTTTGTCCATAAGTTTGTTTATATTCCACATATGAGTGAAATCATATGTTCTTTTCTCTCTCTGTGTGGCTTATTTCTCTCAACATGATGCCCTCAAGTTCCACCAATGTGGTTGTGAATGGGACGATTATGTGCTTTTTATGGTGGAGTAGTATTCCATTGTATATATATACCACATCATCTTTATCCAATCATCAGTCGTTGGGCACTTGGGTTGCTTCCACATCTTGGCTATTGTGAATAATGCTGCAATGAACTTAGAGGTGCATACATCTCTTATTGTTGATTTCAAGATCTTTGGATAAATACCCAGTAGTGGGATAGCCTGGTCATATGGTAATTCTATTTTTAACCTTTTGAGAAATCTCCATACTGTTTTCCAAAGTGGCTGCACAAGTTTGCGTTCCCACCACCAGTAGATGAGGGTTCCCTTTTCTGCACAACCTTTCCAACATTTGTTATTTTTTTGTCTTGGTGATTGTAACTGTTCTAACAGGCATAAGATGATATCTAACTGTAGCATTGATTTGTATCTCCCTCATGATTAGTGATGTTTAGCACCTTTTCATCTGCCTATTGACCATCTGTATATCTTCTTTGGAAAAATGTCTCTTCATATCCTCTGCCCACTTATTGATTGGGTCATTTATTCTTTCATAGTTCAGTTGCGTGAGCTCTTTATATATTGCAGAGATTAATCCCTTATCATATATATGATTTGCAAATATTTTCTCTCAGTTCCTGAGTTGTTTTCTCATTTAGATCTTGGTTTCTTCTGCCTTCCAGAAGCTCTTTAGTCTGAGGAAGTCCCGCTTGTTTATTGTTTCTTTTGTTTCCCTTGTCTGAGTGGACACTATGTTTGTAAAGATCCTTTTAAGGCTGATGACAAAGAGTGTACTGCCTATATTTTCTTCCAGAAGTTTTATAGTTTCTGGTCTTACATTCAAGTCTTTGATCCATTTTGGGTCTATTTTTGTCTATGGAGAAGGATAATGGTCTACTTTCATTATTTTAGATTTGGCTCTTTAGTTTTCTCAGCACCACTTATTGAAGTGGCTTTCCTTACTCCATTCTATGTTCTTGGTTCCTTTATTATTTATTTATTTATTTGTTTTTGAGGAAAATTAGCCCTGAGCTAATGTCTGCTGCCAATTCTCCTCTTTTTGCTGAGGAAGGCTGGCCCTGAGCTAACGTCTGTGCCCATCCTGCTCTACTTTATATGTGGGATGCCTACCACAGCATGGCTTGCCAAGTGGTGCCATGTGCACACCCAGGATCCAAACTGGCCAACCCTGGGCCACCAAAGAGGAATGTGCAAACTTAGCCACAGCACCACCAGGCCAGCCCCTCTTGCTTCCTTTATTGAGGATTAGCTGTCCATGTATGTGTGGTTTTATTTCAGGGCTTTCAGTTCTGTTTCACTGACCTGTGTGCCTGTTTTTGTACTGGTACCATGCTGTTCTGATTACTACAGTTCTGTAATATGTTTTGAAATCCGGGATTTCGATGCCATCAGTTTTCTTGTTTCTCAGGACTGCTTTGGCTATTCTGGGTTTTTTGTTGCCCCATACGAATTTTAAGATTCTTTGTTCTATTTCTGTGAAGATTGTCATTGGGATTCTGATTGTGATTGCATTGAATCTGTGGATTGCTTTAGGTAGTATGGCCATTTTAACTATGTTTATTTTTCCAATCCGTGTACATGGACTATCTTTCCATTTCTTTATGTCATTATCGATTTCTTTCAGTAATGTCCTATAGTTTTCCTTGTATAGGTTTTACACATCTTTGGTTAAATTTATTCCTAGATATTTTAATCTTTTTGTTGAAATTGTAAATTGGGTTGTATTCTTGAGTTCTTGCTCTATTAGTTCATTATTAGAGTAGAGAAATGCCACTGATTTTTGTACGTTGACTTTGTATGCTACAACTTTGCTGTAGTTGTTGATTATTTCTAAGAGTTTTCCAATGGATTCTTTAGAGTTTTCTATACATTTTATGTATAGAAATCATGTCGTCTGCAAAGAGTGAAAGTTTCACTTCTTCAGTGCCTATTTGGATTCTTTTTATTTCTTTTTCCTGCCTAATTGCTCTGGCCAAAACCTCTGGTACTATGTTGAATAAGAGTGGAGAGAGTGGGCATCCTTGTCTTGTTCCTGTTATCAGTGGGATGGCTTTCAGTTTCCCCCACTGAGTATGATGTTGGCTGTGGGTTTGTCATATATGACCTTTATTGTGTGGGGATATTTTCCTTCTATACCCATTTGATTGAGAATTTTTATCATGAATGGATGCTGGATCTTGTCAAATGCTTTCTCTGCTTCTACAGAGATGATCATGTGGTTTTTCTTCCTCCTTTTGTGTTTATATGTTATATCACATTTACTGATTTGTGGATGTTGAAACATCCCTGTGTCCCTGGTATGAATACTACTTAATCATGGTGTATGATCTTTTTAATGTATTACTGTATTCAGTTTGCCAATATTTTGTTGAGGATTTTTGCATCTATGTTCATCAGCGATATTGACCTGTAATTTTCCTTCTTTGTATTGTTCTTGTCTGGTGGTGGGATCAGGGTGATGTTAGCCTCATAGAATGTGTTAGGGGAATTTCCATCTTCCTCAACTTTTTGGAATAGTTTGAGAAGAATAGGTAATAAACTGTCTTTGAATGTTTGGCAGGATTCTCCTGAGAAGCCGTCTGGTCCTGGACTTTTATTTTTGGAGAGGTTTTTGATTACTGTTTCAATCTCTTTACTTGTGATTGGTCTATTCAGATTCTCTGTTTATTCTTGATTCGGTTTTGGGAGGTTGTAAGAGTCTAAGAATTTATCCATTTCTTCTAGGTTGTCCAGTGTGTTAGCATATAGTTTTTCATAGTATTCTCATAATCTTTTGTATTTCTGTGCTATCCATTGAAATTTCTGCTCTTTCATTTCTAATTTTATTTATTTGAGCCTTCTTTCTTTTTTTCTTAGTCTCACTAAGGGTTTGTCAATTTTGTTCATCCTCTCAAAGAACCAGCTCCTTGTTTCATTGATCCTTTCACAGTCTTTTTTGTTTCTATTTCATTTATTTCTGCACTTAATTTTTATTATTTCCCTGCTTCTCCTGAGCTTGGGCTTTGTTTCTTCTTCTTTTTCTAATTGTGTTAGGTGTAGATTAAGATAGTTTATTTGAGCTTTTTCTTGTTTGTTAACGTGGTGCTGTGTTGCTATAAACTTCCCTCTTAGGACTGCTTTTACTGCATCTCATAAGAGTCAACATGGTGTTTCCATTTTTGTTTGCCTCTGAATATCTTTTGATCTCTTCCTTTATTTTTTTGATGACCCTTTGGTTGTTCAGTAGCATGTTGTCTAGTCTCCACATTTTTGGTTCCTCTCCCAGCTTTTTTCTTGTAGTTGATTTCTAGTTTCACGGCATTATGGTCAGAAACGATAGTAGATATCATTTCAATCTACCTAAATTTATTAAGGTTTGCCTTGTTTCCCAATATTTGCTCTATCCCTGAGAATGTTCTATGCGTTCTTGAGAAGAATGTGTATTCTGCTGTTTTGGGATGGAGGACTCTATATATGTCTACTATGTTCATCTCATCTAGTTTTTCATTTAAGTCCAGTATCTGTTTGTTGGCTTTTTGTCTAGATGATCCATCCACTGATGTAAGTGGAGTATTGTGGTCCCCTACTATTATTGTGTTGTTGGTAATATCTCCTTTTAGCTTTGCTAATAGTTGCTTTATGTACTTTGGTGCTCCTGTTGGGTGCAGACATGTTTATAAGTGTTATGTCTTCTTGGTGGTGAGTCCCCTTTATTATTATACACTGCCCCTTTCTGTCTCTCTTTATCAGTTTTATCTTGAAGTCTACTTTGTCTGATATAAGTATGGCATCACCTGCTTTCTTTGGTTTGCCATCAACTTGAAGTATTGTCTTCTATCTCTTCACTCTGAGCCTATGTTTGTCTCTAGAGCTGAGATATGTTTCCTGGAGGCAGCATATTGTTGGCATTTGTTCTTTAATCCATCTTGCCACTCTGTATCTTTTGATTGGAGAATTCAATCCATTTACATTTAGAGAGACTATTGATATATAGGGCTTAACACTCCCATCTTCTCACACATTTCCTGGTTCTTCTGCATTTCCTTTGTTTCCTTCCTATGTATTTTGGACTACCAATTTGATTAGGTAGTTTTCTCTGTTGTTTTTCTTCTTTTCCTCCTCGTTTATTGTAAAGATGTCTGTTCTGATTATTTGTTATTGGTTACCCTTAAGTTCATATAAACAATCTCATAGTTGAGATAGTCCATTTTCTGACAGCCTCCTACTTCCTTAGACTATACTGATTCCATCCCTTTACTATTTCCCTTCTAAGTTATTTTGTCATATCTTTTTCCAACCTGTGTTGTGCATCTATGGATAAAAAGATGAGGTCATTTTTGTTTTGGTATTTTCTGTTTATATTATCCTTGACGTTAGAATTGTTTACTAACCTTATCTGATAGAGATCTGCCACTTCTTGATTATTGCCTGCCTATCATCTCCTTGCTCAGGGCTTTGTAGCGCCTTTCCTATTTCTTTTTTCAGATATGAGGGCCTGCTTGAGGATTTCTTGTAGGGGGGCACTTGTGGCAATGAACTCCCTTAGCTTTTGTTTATCTGGGAAAGTTTTTCTCTGTCATATCTGAAGGAGATTTTCATTGGATAGAGTATTCTTGGCTGGAAGTTTTGTCATTCAGGATTTTGAATAGATCATTCCACTCTCTCCTAGACTGTCAGGTTTCTGCTGAGAAATCCACTGAAAGCCTGATGGGGTTCCTTTGCAAGTTATTTTCTTCTGCCTTGCTGCCTTAGTATATTTTCTTTTCTTTTTTTTTTTTTTTGAGGAAGACTAGCCCTGAGCTAACTACTGCCAATCCTCCTCTTTTTGCTAAGGAAGACTTGCCCTGAGCTAACATCGGTGACCATCTTCCTCTACTTTATATGTGGGACACCTGCCACAGCATGGCTTGCCACGTGGTGCCAGATCCACACCTTGAATCCGAACCAGTGAAACCTGGGCCGCCAAAATGGAACATGCAAACTTAACCACTGCACCACCGGGCCAGCCCTGGTTGTCTTTTCATTTTGATCCTTGTTCCCTTTTCCTTGCAGAAGCTCTTTAGTCTGATGAAGTCCCAGTTATTTCTTTTTTTCCCTTGCCTGAAGAGACATGGTATTCAAAAAGATCTTTGTAAGACCCATGTCAAAGAGTCTACTGCCTATATTTTGTTCTAACAGTTTTATAGTTTCATGTCTTACCTTCAAGTAGTTGATCCATTTTGAGTTAATTTTTGTTTATGGTGAAAGATAATGGTCTACTTTCATTCTTTTGCATATGGTTGTCCAGTTTTCCCAATGTCATTTATTGAAGAGTCTTTCCTTTCTACATTGTATGTTCTTAGCCCCCTTGTCAAAGATTAGCTGTCTGTAGATGTGTGGTTTTATTTCTGGGCTTTCTCTTCTGTTCCACTGATCTGTGTGCCTGTTTTCTTACCAGTACCATGCTGTTTTGATTACTATATTTTTGTAGTATATTTTGAAGTCAGGGATTGTGATGCCTCCAGCTTTGTTTTTTTTTTTTTTTCCTCAGAATTGCTTTAGCTACTTGGGTTCTTTTGTTCCCCCATATGAATTTTAGGATTCTTTGTTCTATTTCCGTGAAGAATGTCATTGGGATTCTGATTGGGATTGCATTGAATCTGTAGCTCACTTTAGGTAGTATGGACATTCTAACTATGTTTATCCTTCCAATCCAAGTTCATG
Source organism: Equus asinus (assembly GCF_041296235.1). Classification (NCBI taxonomy): domain Eukaryota; kingdom Metazoa; phylum Chordata; class Mammalia; order Perissodactyla; family Equidae; genus Equus; species Equus asinus. Next base: position 286,188 of record NW_027225314.1, on the reverse strand, counting down.
GAATATCTTTCCATTTCTTTATGTCATCATCAATTTCTTCCAGTAATGTCTTATAGTTTTCATTGTATAGGTCTTTTACCTCCTTGATTAAATTTACTGCTAGATATTTTATTCTTTTTGTTGCAATTGTAAATGGGATGGTATTCTTGAATTCTCTTAGTTCATTATTAGAGTATAGAAATGCAACTGATCTTTGTAAGTTGGTTTTGTACCCTGTATCTTTGCTGTAATTTTTTATTATTTCTAATAGACTTCCATCTCTGCTCTATTCTTGATCATTTCCTTCCTTCTGCTTGCTTTTGGTTTTGTTTGCTCCTCTTTTCTACCTTCAATTAGAACAATTAGGTATTTATTTAAAATAATTTTTTCTAATATAGGTGTTAAAGCTATAAATTTTCCTCTGCATCCTCGTTTACTTCTAATCTGTTGTGAGATGTTGTTTTTGTTTCATTCATTCAAATTATTTTTAGTTTCCATTGTGATTTCTTCTTTGACATATGGGCGGTTTAGAAGCATGTAGTTTAATTTCCAAACTTTGAGATTTTTCCCACATTTCTTTCTGTTGCTTTTTAATTCAATTATGTTGTGATAGGAGAACTTTACATTATTTCAGTTCTTTTAAATATATTGAGTCATTTTATAGCCTAGCATATGGTCTCTGCCTCTATTCTACACATGTGATGTCAATCAAATTGGCAGATAAGATTGTTCATATTCATTTTTTAATCTAGTTTTTCTCTCCATTATTGGGAATGCTGTGTGACAGTTAAAAAATTATTGACTCAGCTATAGTTTCATTCATTCTGGCTGCTCTGTAAATACATCTGTGCTCTTTAATCACACACTCATCCTTGGGTTATTTTATGGCAGAGTATCCCCTTGGCTCCTGTGTCACTCAGAGCATCTCCAGTGCCTGGTGCCAGCAGCTCACAGTAATCAGCAGTTTCCATGTGTGTCCTCCATTGCACAGGTTCGCACTTAAGTATCTCTGGTGAGATGCCCCACGGACAGCTTTACACAGCACACTAGGAGGTGGGCTTCTTGAAGATCCATTACCATGGCTTACTCGCAGAGTCCTTTCAGTAAGTAAAGGCCTTGCCCTCTCCCACAAGGTCTGGATCTCAGTCCTGTCAAGTGGATCTCCCATGGGCTCTCAATCTCACCCCTGTTTAGTGTTCCTTATATCTGTAGTCTTATACTCTGTAGCGTACTGTTTACTTACTTGCTAATCTCTCATTATTCTAATCCCCTTATGTAAGTATTAATTAATAGTTAGTCATTTATATTAACAGTTTCCTGTTCAAATTACTGTGAGGTTTCTCTTCCTTCATTGGACCCAGACTGAGAATGGCATATTAAAGACCCCAGCTATTGTTGACAATTTGTTTATATCTTCTTTAATTCTGCCAGACTTGCTTCATATATTTTGTTGCTCAGCTGTCAAATATGTTTATGTCTATAATTGTTAAATATTTATGTAAGTTTCCCTTTTCCTCCTTATAAAATATTCCTTTTTGTCTCTAGTGACATTTTTTGCATCAAACAGTATTTTGCCTGATATTGATATAGCCACTCCAGCTATTTTGTTACTATTTGCATGGTGTACTTTACTATGATTTACTTTGAACCTATTTGTCTATTTGAATTTAAAGTTTGTCTCTTGTAAACAGCATACAGTTGTATATTGTTTTGTTTTGAGACTGACAATCTTTGCTTTTTTTTTTTACCCCGAGGACGATTGGCCCTGAGCTAACATCTGTTGCCAATCTTCCTCTTTTTGCTTGAAGAAGATTGTTGCTGAGCTAACATCTGTGCCAATCTTGCTCTGCTTTAGTGGGAATGCTGCTGCAGTGTGGCCTGATGAGAGCTGATAGCTCCCACCTGAGATCAGAACCTGCAAACCTTGGGTGACCGAAGCAGAGCACATGAACTTAACCACTGTGCCACAGAGCTGGCCCCAACCATCTCAGCTTTCAATTGGAGTACTTCATACATTTCAAATTTAATTCAATTATTGATATTGTTAACTTTTTATCTCCCATTTTGCTGTTTCCTATGTCTTATGTGTTTTTGTGCCTTTTTTACTGCTTTTTCATATCAAATATATTTTTTTCTAGAGAAACATTTTACTGGTTGTCTTAATAGCCTGAATTATTTTCTTAGTAGTTACTCAAGGGAAGACAATATACATCTTAACATAATACTCTTCAGATTAATATTTACTTCCAGTAAGGTTTAGAAACTGTTTCGATATAGCTCCATTCTTCCCTGTCTTTGTGCAATTTTCATATATTACATATTTATATAGGTCCAATATTACAGTTTTTTCATCGTTTTGTGCAATCATCTTTACAATCAGTTGAAAGAAAGAGAAAAATGCATTTTCAATGTCATCTGGCCTGCATTGTTTCTGAAGAGAAGTCAGCTGTCAGTTGCTTGTGGTTCCCTTGTACATAATGAGTCCTCTTTCTCTTGCTTCTTGCAAGATTTTCTACTTGTCTTTGGCATTCAGTAGCTTGACTATGATGTGTTTATATGTGAATTTCCTTTTGTTTATCCTACTTGAAGTTTGTTGACCTTCTTGGATTTGTAGATTGGTTTTTCCTCATTTGGGGAAATGTGGGGCCATTATTTCTTCAAAGAACTCTTCTGTCCTTTTCTCTACTCTCCTTCAAAGTAACTATTATACTCCTGGAACTTCTGTCGTGTATGCTTGCTATGCTTGATTGTTTTCCCAGCAGGTTGTGACATTCTGTTAATTTTTATTCCTTTTATCTTTGTTTCTTCAGACTGGATAATCTCCATTGACCTATCAGCAGGTTCACAAAATCTTCCTTCTGACAACTCAATTTGCTGTTGAGCTTCTCTTTGGAACTTTTCATTTGAGATATTCAACACTTTATATCTTGAATTTCTATTATGTTTTTAAAAAGTAATCTCTCTTTATTGATTCTCTATTTGATGAGCCATTGTACACATTTAGTTCATCAAATATGGTTTCATTTCGATCTTTGAATATATTTGTAGTAGCTCCTTTTAAGTATTTTTTTCCTGAGTCCACTATCTTCACCTCCCCCAGAAACAGTTTCTGTTGACTTTTCCCCATGTATGGTTCACACTTTCCCATTTCTTTGCAGTTCCCATTTTTTATTGTTGACAACTGGACATGTTAGATAATATATTGCACCAACTCTGGATTTAGATCTACTACTCCTCCAGGAACTGATATTGTTTTTTGTGTACTGACTTGGCTAATTCTGTAATCTGTCTCCTTTGCAACGTGGAGATGCTGATGTCTCCAACCACTTTATTGTTATTTTTTAAATTCTTTTTTTCCTTTAAGCCTGGCTTCACAGCGTCACTTCTGGGTCAGCATAGCTTAGTGGTCAGCCAATGAATGCTCAGATGTTGTCCATAAGCCCCTTGATTAGGTGAGCCTTCTACCCCTTGGCAATGGCTCTGAGTGTTGGTTGGGAAACACATTAAAATCCCTGGCTTTTACCAGACAGAAAAAGACAAACACCATATGATTTCACTCATAAGTGGAAGATAAACTAACACACAAAGAGAACAGTTTAGTGTTACCAGAGGCGAAGGGTGTTGGGGGGTAGGGACAAGGGATGAAGGGGCACATTTATATAGTGACTGACAAACAATAATGTACAACTGACATTTCACAATGATATAAATTATTATGACCTCAATAAAATAAAACAAACAAATCCTTGGCTTTTTACTTTCTGCAGGGCCTTCTCCTGTCACCTCTTTGCATACTCAAGGCCTCATATTCAGCCAGAGATGAACAGATGGCTAGGGTTCTCACAACTTTATGCATAAACCAACCTTCCGGACCACCACGAATATGTCAAATCTTATTAAGAACTTCTCTGGCTTTCTCATTTCCAGAATTGTCTTAACCTCTGGTTAGTCTCATGATATTGCACCCTCAGACCGTCTGTGTTGGCTATCCATCCCCAGTTGTTTGCACTGAGGTTCACATTCCTTTTGCACAACACCTCCAGGCATGGGGTTTTTCCAGACTCCATTCCAACTCATGTCAGTCTCCAAGAGCTCAATGCTGCTGGTTTTCAGAGCTTGTTCAACTCTGGTAAAACAAAGCCAGAGGCAGATGGGAGCATCCCTAGGCTAAAACTCTGGACACTCCCATTGTCCCTTCCTGGAGTTCAGTAGTTTTGCTTGAATAAATGCTTCTTGATTCATTTATGTGTTTGCTCAATTTCCACAGAGTGAAAGTAATTGTTTTAATAACGTTATTCAGTTTCATCGTTGCTTTGTGGGGAAAATTGCCAAGCTCCTCATTACACCATTCTGAGGGTCCCACTCAGTTATCTTTTTACTAATTTAAAAAATAAGAAAGAAATATACTTACACACATTTTTATCATGTCTTGTGTAGATCTAAGTTTTCATCTGATTTTATTTTCTATCTGTCTGGGGGACTTTAACATTTTTATAGTGCAGGTATGCTGTTAAATCAATTCTTTCATTTCTTATGTCTGTGAGAAAATTGGACATACACTAATTTTTACTTTTTTACGAAAATATTTTACTTTACATAGAATTCAAGGAAATATTTTTCTTTTCAGCACTGCAGAAGGAGTTTGCTCAATTGCCTTCTACCTTCTTGTTTCCAAATAGAAATCTGATTTTATTCTTGTTTTTGTTCTTTATATAATGAGTCTCCTTTCTCTGCTGACTTCCTCTTTACTTCATCACTGTTTCAAAATCATGGGTTATGATCAGCCTTGGTTTATATTTCTACATTCCTATGATTACAGTTCACTGAGTTTTAATTTTAGATCTATAATTTTCATCAATTTTGGAAAATTGTTTACCATATTCTTCAAATAATTTTTCAGTCCCCTCCTCTTTCTTCATTCTTTGGGAGCTTTAATGACAATATTAGTTCACTTAAAGTTGTCTCACAGCTCACTGATAAGTTTACAGTCTTTTCATTCTGTTTCTTTTTGATTAGTATACCTTCAACCTCAATAATCTTTCCTCTGCAGTACCTAATCAGTTGTTAATTTCCCCAATGTAGTTTACATTTCAGGCATTGTAGTTTTCATTTCCATATGTTTAATTTGGGTTTTTAAAAATCTCCCATGACTCTCTTAACATGCTCATATTTTGCTCTACCTTTGTCACCATATGAAACATAGGTATAACTATTTTAATAACCTGTCTACTAATTCTATATCTGAGTCAGTTTTGAATATTGATTTTTCTCCTGATTGTGTATCACATTTTCCTGCTTCTTTGCAGGTGGTATAACTTGGAAAGTGTTTGATCCTTTCAAGGTGCATTTTGAAGCTTTGTTAGGCAAGACCAGAATAGCTTTTAAAAAGTTAAGGGCTTTTTTATGTCATAGGTCTAATTTTTCCTCTCTATTAAGCCAGTCTCCTTTTGCGTACTTTACCCAATATTCCATATATTATGGAGTTTTTCCACTGTGGCTATTGGTTCATTACGTTTGGAGAAATAATAGGGTTCACCTTGACTGTTTATGCAGTCAGGGATCTTAGTCTTGAGCAGTTGACTAATGTCTGAACACTGTCATTTCACACATATTTTTATATTTTTAAGTTGTTTGAGGTGAAAGAGTGCCTGCTATCCTTGTTACTCTATCATAGGGGAGGAAGGGTCTGAAACTATAACTTAACCCATCTCAATCACGTATTTGTAAGAAGGAAATAAAGGAAAGATATTTAGGGGCCTCCATCGCAAGGTCACCAACACCTAGGCCCTGACTGAGAAATATTTGGTTGATAAGCTAGATCCAAAACATTCACTTTTTGTGATTACACTTTGTGTGTGTGTGTCAGGCAAAAACATGGAAACTGCAGGAATTATCTAAAATCGTCCAGTTATCATAATCACAGGGGAAATACGGTAAGAAATGAGAATATGAGTAAGTATAAACATAAAAATGGTAATAACAAAATGTAAGTCAACATTTTTCCAACTTACTATTTTTAAACAATATTTTTGCATATTGTTTCTACTAGACAAGAATTAAGATGCTTTCAAATATCTGACAAAGATTTATGATTTTAACCATATGCTTTACAGTACTCAATTAATTTTGCAAATGATTAAATGTGTGGCAGTATTTAATTAGTTAAATCCATAAAATTCTCTTTATTTATGTAAAATGTAGGTATTCAGAATATTCCTATGTGATAGAAAGTTTTATGATGATAGAAAACTTCTTTATCTGTAAAGTCCGATACACATGGCTAGTGAACACTTTGTTATGGCTAGTACCCGTGAAGGATTCAATTTTTAATTTTATTTAATTTTAATCAATTAAATTTAAATAGCCACAAGTAGCTAGTGGCTATTGTATCTGACAGTGCAAATCTAGAGGGATGTTGATAGTTTAATGAAATGACAATTATTTGACAAATTATAACTTTAGGCATGATACATTAAACAAATAAAACCATTAGTGGATATTTCTCACCCTGCTTTAAAACCTTCACACATTAAAGAATCTGCACTATTGTTAAGTTTGCTGGTAAGTATCGAAACACGGCTAAGTAGCCACATGGCATTTTATACTCTCGTAGACTGGCCCTGAGCTCCAGCATACTATTGGCCAAGAACACATGATACCTGATTTTCACTGAGGGGCTCATTTAGAGATGCTCCTTTTATGTGGGACCCAGCGGTACTACCAGGATGAGAAGTGCTCAAAGGAATTGGGCTGGGGCAGGTACCCAGGTAATCTGTTGGCTTCAAACAAAGTAGAAATGGAAACACTAGTCTGTCAGATGAATTTGGGAAAGTGGTTAACACTCTAATATTAAAATCGCAAGAAAGGAAATGAAATGAAAAAACAGAGCCATATGGGTTTGCAATCAAGTTGAACGTTGATTTTTTTTTTATTTTTTGGTGAGGAAGATTGGCCCTGAGCTATCATCTGTTGCCAATCTTCCTCTTTCTGCTTGAGGAAGTTTGTTGCTGAGTGAATACCTGTGCCAATCTTCCTCTATTTTGTATGTGGGATGCTCACCACAGCATGCTGTGATGAGCAGTGTATAGGTCCATACCCAGGATCTGAACCTGTGAATTCTGGGCCACAAAAGTGGAGCATGCAAGCTTAACCACCAGGCCTGCACCTCTAACTTTTAATGGACATGTAATGGCGATAACAAAAATTTAAGACTATTAAATTCTTAATTTTGAGTATTAATGTATGAAATCAATATTAATACCAATTTTGAATATTTGTACAAAACTTATGAATAAAATATTCACAAGAAAAACTGAGCAGTTTTTCAAGAGAATAATATGCCATGGCCAAGCATGTTATACTCTGCCTCAAGTGTTATATGCGGTTTTATTCATTGTTATATGCGGTTTTATTGCACGGTCCTCCTCAGCTGTCTGGCTATTCGGTGTCTGGTTATTAAGGAATTCTTAATCCCCTAAATATGCCAGCTACCTTGTCACTAACGTATATTTAGGAAGACCAAAGCTGCTCTCTACTTTGTGTCCACTTGGTGAGTGAAAGCCAAGGGGGAGGGAAGAAGCCCAAGGCAGAGAGCCTCGAGCACCACCGCAGTGCATCCCCCTGAGTGACATTCATTCAGGAATTCCTCTACTGCCGTTAACTGAGGATCAGCAGTTTTTTTCATAAAGGGCCAGATAATAAATATTTTTGTAGTTACTCAGCTCTGCTGTTGTAGCTGGAAAGCAGCCATCGACAATATATAAACGAATGGGTGTGGCTGTATTCCAATCAAATTCTCTTACCCCTTGGTTTAAATTAATAGATAAAAAGCTCTCAGAGATCTCCTGAGTTTGTGTCTGCCAGGTGTAAGAATTTTGGAGGGGAAGTGGTGGAAGAATGAATTTTTAAAATTTCTTTAAAAAAGGACTAAATGCATAAAGCAAAAATAATAATGATGCATTGTATGATGTACATTATAGGCAGAAGTGAGCTTATGATGAAAATAATCCAAAGGATAGGCAGGCGAAAGGTAAATATACTGTTGACTTAGTGTGATCAGTTCTCAATATATACAAATATTGAATCAATATGTTGTACACCTGAAACTAATATAATGTGATGTTGCTGACGAAATGAAGAAAGTTGGGGCCCCAAAAAAGAGACGGACACCGGTGTCGACAGTGGAAGAAAAAAAGCCCCGTCTGGCACGGGCTGTTTATATTTATATCCCCCTAGACAAAGCCGGCAACTAGCCAAAGGCGGTGACTCATCATACATGCTTCTATGCAAGCACGCTCACGTGCTTACAATGCTGTGTTTGTTTCCCATCCCTAGGCTGAATTCCAGGATCTGAGAACACTCCTGTTTGCAGGCAATGTTCTCCCCGGAAGGGCCATAAGAGGAATGGGCAGAACATCCTGTTTGCAAGCCAGCTCAGCCGCAACTCAGCTCCATGAAATGTCCTGTATGCAAGCACATTCATGTTCTTAGGCCAGATCTCCTTCAATGTTATATGTCTATTATATCAAAATTTTAAATAAACGAATCCAAGTGTATACTTTAAATATGTGCTGTGTTCTATATCAATACAGATGTTATTAAAAACATGGTATTATAGTTTTATATAAAGATAGATGTAATATATATGACAGCTGCAATATAGAAGATGGGGCTATAAATTGCAAGGTTCTTACACTTGACGAGTAAGAGCAGAGTTCAATATTAACTCTAAGTAGATTCTGAATAGTTAAGAATATATATTATAATACAGACCGTGACCACTAAAAATGATCACAAAGTATAGCAAAGAAGCAAATTAACATGGAATTTTAAATAAATACTTAATTAACCCAAGAAGACAAAATAGAGCAATATGGGAACAAAAGCCAGATGGAAAAGACAGAAAATAATAAAATGGGTGACCTTAATCTAACTGTATCAATGATTACATTAAATGTAAATGGGCTAAACACTCCAAATGAAAGAAAGACATTGTCACAAGGGACAGAAAAATAAGAGGGTTTGATAAACTAAGGGATGTCTTCAATCCTCAAGTTCTTTATGTTAAATCCTATGCCACATAGTTTTCTTATTTTAACAAATATTTTGAATGGCTGCATAGCACTCAAACTTACAGTTATAACAGATGTAATCATCTCCAGATGACTAGGTTTCTATACACTAGGTTGGACAACATATCTAAGGTCTTTTCTGTTCTTCATCTCTGATAACTTAAACAGCTTATGTTTTTATTCTCTTTTATGGCCATTAACAATCCTTCACTGAACATTTTTGCGGTTCCTGATTTAGAGAATACTCGATGTATGATGATGCAGAATTATACCAAGGTCATTCAATTTCAGCACATCCTAGTCAATAATAAAATATTCATTGTACTCATCATTCAGAAATTCCTTACCAAGAACCATGATCCATATATTACAATCACTAATTCATATTGCTATTCAATTCCAAAAACCTCACAGAGCATTGGATCTCAGCCTCCAGAGACCGTTCATTGCTGGGCTTTATCACATGTATCTAGAAAACTCATGTCTGTGAGAATGTCAGTCTTTCCCTGCTTGGCCAAATGGGATCTCCATCTCTCATGCAACTACAGTCCTGACATGGGAAGCTCAAGTCATTTCTTTATAGGACTTAATTTCTTCCTTCCTCCATTATAGCTCTTAATATTACTAAGTTGAGCACATAGGAGAGAATAATCTGGTCAGTGAATACGTAAACACTGGCTAGAAGAGACTGGGCTAGAAGAGATACGAGTATCTTCAATACGCAGTTTTTGACAACCAAAACCAGAAACACAAAAATCTAACAGGGAACAGGTTAATTAATTTGGTCCTGCTATGTGATGGCATGTACAGGATTATTAATCACGATGATACTGGTCCCAGTGTAAAGTACGCACTCATAACTGGGGAAAGGTATCCAGTTGAAACTTAAGACATAGATTCTGTTCTCAGATTTTCTAAATGTAACTGCTCTTGGAGTTCATGACATTTTAGTGTCTTGGGTTTTTCATCAGTAGAGGCAGGAGTATGAAGATCACTTCTTAAGCATGAATATCTTAGAGAAATATAATCTACATAAAAACTTAATAATATGTTGTAATCCTGTATAAATATGTTAGCTATTTTTATTGAAGAACATTGCATGTCCCCTAACTGGGTATTATAAAAGAAACAATTTGCCTTTTTAGGATAAAATTGTGCTTATCAGCCCTGCTCTGATAATGCTCACAAAAAAAAGGGGGGGGAATCAGGACTTTTACTTGAGAATGCATTTTTAATTTATAAATCAAGAGTTTCTAGAAAAGAAGAAATTTCCCTCCCACCGAAATGGAGCAGAAACAAAGAGACATTTGTGAATCATAACCTGCTCAAAAAATCCGATGTGATCAAGCGTCTCATAAAGTGAGAACATTAGTAAGACTGACAGTGCCCTTAAGCAGCAACAAAAGGCATGTGGGTAAATAAAATGATTCCTTATTTTCTTCTATTTCATTTAGTATTTGGACATGTTTTTGGGAAGACAACTAAAAATCAGATATTATTGCTAAGTTTTGTTAAATTTTTCTTATATCAATAATTTAAAATCAATGATTTTATGAAAGAAAATCAACCATCCTCAATGTTGACTTTTGTGTGTAAAACAATTCTTTCCCCTCCCCAAGGTTCTTCTTTGGGGTATGGCAGGACTGAGGAGGAAGTCACGAGGCACCAGGCTTTTCTTGGGGCACAGAATAACTCCCTTACACGACACTCTCCAGGTCCACACCCGCCCTGCTCATACACATAAACAGATGGAAAAGACGACAGAGCCTGGACTACGGGTATAGGTTTACAGCACGTTCCTGGGGTCCGAGCTCTGGGAACCCCGAGGCTCTGAGACAGTAGCTGCCCCTCAGAGCTCCCAAGTAGAGAACTCCCCAGGCTTTCCCAAACTAACCTCGGTGCCCCCTGGCTGGAAATCTTCCTTTAGGGCTCAATGTCCTACTTCCCTCTTGCAGCCAAGCAGCTGTGAGGAGAAAAGAGGAGGAAGCGCCAGGGAACCCAGAGCCACCAGACAGTGACGCCACAGAGCCACAGCCATCACACCTGCACAGGTAAAGGACATGCAACCGAATCCCCGTCACCCCAGCACAGCCACGCACCTGTCACAGCCTCGCAGCCACACCCACGGCACGGAGGCGCATCCCACCGCTCACTCGCGTCTCTCACACACACCCCGCCACACGCTGCCCGTCTGTCCCCACAGACACACACCGTCCTCTGCCGTTCAGGCCCGAGAGTCCCGTGAGGACTGGTGTCCCTACTACGGGCCGCCACACTGTGAGCGCTTCCGCCGTCACCCCTCCTGGTTCACGTCGGGCTCTGAAGTGACTCGCTTCACAGGATTCTCGCATCCTGTGCTAATACATCCACAAATGAGCTCCACTCACCCTGCAAAGAGGGAGAAGCGCGCGAAAACGGAATGGAAGCCGAAGATCTGGCGTGACCGCTGCCCTCTGGGAAGTGTCGCTCCAACCTGAACATCCCTGGGCGCGGCGGCTTGTCAGAAAGGCCGCCGAAGCGCGGAAGTCCCGCGAGAACGGCAGCGCGAGAACCGCCCGGAGCCCGGCCCGAGCGCAGGTCTCTCCGCCAGGAGCGCGACGCGAGGGCGCGTGCGCGGGCACGGAGCCTGCGAGGAGGCCGCTGGTGCGCGTGCTCGGTCCAGAGGTGCCGCTGCGCCCAGGAGGACGAGCAGGGCAGCCCGGCGCCGCTCCGAGCGTCCGGCCTGTGCGCGCAGAGCCGCGGGGGAGGATCGGCGGGGCGGCCCCGGGGCGAGAGCGCACGGCGGGTGTGAGCTCTGAGGGCGGGGCCCCGGGCGAGTCCCCTCAGGCGGCTGCAGCCTGGGGACAGCATACGGGGCAAGCAACTCTTGATCCGTTTAAATGGTGTGTAGGAGTGAAGTAATACACATTTACTTAATTCTCTAGGCTAAGCTATAATAGTCAAAATGGAATGAATAATTAAATGTAAAAGCGATCTGGAGATACACCTGCATATGTTTTTGTAATATTAAGTTAGGGACAGATTTTCCAACCATAACTGAAGAGAGAAATGCTAAATAAATACTGAGATTTGACTTGATAATTATGTGTGAACATCCGAATCATCTAAATGACAATCAATCAATGAAATAAAAATTGATGCAAGACAAAAATTCAATAACTTGACTCATATAATGAACAGACAGATAATCTCAAGGCACTGTGTTTTTGTCGCTCAAAATAATGGTCACTAGTCTAAGAGGAGAGTAGCAATAACTATAGAAATATAAATTATATATGCAAATTATCAGCATTACATGATGATAGTTGAAAATACAAATTACCATTAGTAATAAACATTATCATCAAATACATCAGAATCAGAATTACTTGACCTTTTAGGAATTGATCCTGCTCTCCATAATGAGTAACTAAGAAAATATGGGTCATTTTTTTCCCTTAACTCTGTTTATGCTCCTGAATCTCCTGATGCATTTTATTGCTCCATCTTTTTCATAATTATTTTTTGTAGCTTCTTTCTCTTCAGCTGAGACATCTCCTACATTCTCTTTACACTATTCCATAAATGATCCCAATTTCTTCCTAGGCATCGTTGGTGAATTCCATGCTTTTGATGACAATGTAATGATAAATTATCGATGTGTTTTTTCTTCCAGTTTTGTCTATTCCTCAAGTGACTCTCCTGGATGTAGCAATAGGCCAGTAGCGATGCATGACATTTTGGTCAGGTCAGGCAGTGAGAAGGAAAGAAAATCTAAACTCTCTCTTTGAGATTTTCAATGCAAGATCTGAGTGGAAGCCGACAAATAATTTGGAAGTACCCAGATTAGTCAGTATGAGGATTTTATGCTCCCTCAAGAGTAATTGAGGTGGGGGGTCGGGATGGGGGGTGAAAGGGATGAAGAGGGTTGAATAACAAACTTCCAGCTATAAATAAATGTCTTGGGGATGTAACGCACTTGTTGACTCTATTTATATTTATATTAACTATAGTTAATAACGCTATATTGTATATTTGAAAGTGGCTGAGTAGATCTTAAAATTTCTCATCAGAAGAAAACAATATGTAATTATGTATAGTGGTGGATGTTAACTAGACTTATTGTGGTGACCATTTCACAATATACACAGATATTGAATCGCTATGTTGTACACCTGAAACTAATATAATGTGTCAATTATATCTTAATTATTGTTTTTAAAAAGAGTACTCGAGGTTGTTTTATCAGATGGACAAAAGAAGCTATTTCAAAGGGAAACAAGAAGACCTAATATTTAGAGTCTAATATTTAGACTCCGTGGGGTCCTTGAGAAATGACTCTGTGTCCTGGCCACACTACTGGACAGTGCACTTGAAATACCAAGTAAAGTAAAAGAAATAACTGATATCAGTGCCCCACAAACATTTTCACGTAGGATGATGTAGGAATCCCGGGTTCCCTCCTACCCTGTCCCCCACACACAAATCTTGACCAGGGACAGAATTACAGAAAAGAAAAGTCTGAGTAAATTTACACCACAGTCATCACCACACACCCACCAGAAGCCTCAAATTAAAATCTGGACAGTATTAAGTGTCAGCAAGAATGTGAAGATATGGGAATTACAGTGTGGGACTATCAATTGGTTTGTTGACTTTGAAGGAAAAAAAGACAATATCCCCAGTAAAACTGAAGATATGGTTACCCTATGATCCCTGCTTAATACCATAAGTAAATCCATGCGAATGGTAACCAGATATATATATATGTGTATATATATATATATACACACACACACACAGAAGAATCATCTCAGAAGCATCATTTGTAACTGCCAAAAGTGAACACAATCCAGACCTCCATCAACAATCGAAGGAATAAACAAAATGGTATATTAATAGGATTAACTTGCAACACTGAGTATGAATCTTAAATACTTAATATTGAATGAAAGAAATCAGATGCAACAGTATATATATATGTTACCCTAATTACACAAGGGAAAAAAAACAGGCAAAAATCAGACTATGATTTTGGCATAGAAATAGACATGATAAGAGTATAAAGAAAGACAAGGGAGGGTTATTATGCTAATTTGGATATTCGATATCCTGGGGGCAAGTGGAGTCTAGCAACAGTAGGGGGCATGCAGGAGACCTACTGGTGGTAGTAGTACTCTATTTCTTGACCTGGGTTGATGTCACACAGTTGTTTATTTAATAACCATCTATATGTATCCATTTTTTTTGTTAAGATTATGATAGTTTACAACCTTGTGAGATTTCAGTTGTACATTATTGTTGGTCATGTTGTGGGTACACCACTTCACCCTTTGTGGCCCTCTCCCCACCCCCCCTTTCCCCTGGTAACCAACGATCAGTTCTCCTTGTCTACTATGTATCCATTTTTGTGTTTGTATATTTCACCATGAAAATGAAATAGAAGAAAGGAAGGTGAAAAGAAAGAAATTTCTCTATTCATGAAGTTCTTAAAGTTATAATTTTGGTCAATCAGGTTCTTCTCCAAATTCAGATTCTAAAAAAGTGAAAGCACAAACACTGTTTTCAGGACAAGTGTAACTGTTCTTTGTAAATGTATTTCACCTCAATGACCAGCTCACACTGACCTCTGAGTCCGTAGGTTACAATCTGATTGCCTCAGTACTTAAAATAAGCTTAACTGGACATTTTCAAAGATTATTTTCACAGAGCTACAATTCACTCAGGCTCTTTTTTCTGTGGATCTCAAAACAGGAATCCTGCCTCAGCAAATCTAGTATTTATTTGTCAGTATGCTTTGGAGAAGAAAGAAGAAAATTCTTAATTTTGTCAACTTAATAATGGAAATTGAATGTGACTGTTGGGGGAGGCGAGCCTCCTTTCACAATTATGAAAGAACACAGGTTTATTAACCGTGGAGGATCCCAAAGTGAAACCTCTGGGTCTCTTCCTAGGTCTGAGTTGACTTGTGGTGTCTTCTTTTTGTCCTTTTCTTCATATTCTGATGATTCAGACCACTTAACCCTCCTTCATGCTGACAGATCACCATTGGAGCTGTGAGGTTCCTGTTACCCCAACCTGGTGGCATAGTCTCTCCAGTTCCCGCTTTCCTCATTGCCACTGGAACAATCCCCTAGGTTTCCTCAGTTTGAAGTTCTGCTTATTTCAAAATAGTTTCATTATCCCCGCTACTGCCAACATCTCGCCCTCTTGTTTCCAAGAACAATGTTTAATGAAAAGACCTCTTCTCAAACTAAAGATGAAATCCCATCATTCTACTTATTGTATGTAGGAAATCCACATCTACAGGACCCTTCAGAGAGGGACCCCTCTTGCCCTGGAGTAATCCTATTAAGCACCTTCATCTCACTGTTTCTAATTATAATAAGAAAGACAGAAGAAACTCAGTTTCTCCTATAATGAATTCATACAAGAATTTCTGCAAGTGACAAAACATTGGAGAGAATGACTTCAACATTCAACAGACTTATTTTGAAAGAAAGAATAGATCTGATTATTTCCTACAATGTGAACAGCCTTTGTGTGTCTCCTATGGTTTGACTGACTCCCAAAGTTGTCCTTTCTTTCCCTCCAATACCAGAAGTTGGAAGGAAACCTCTCCCAGCTACTGTAACGTATAAGCATGCAACTCATTGGCTAAACACTGTAATCGTGGAGGATATTAAAACTTGGCAAAGTGGAGAAGATTGTTCTGTGCCATGCATCATGAGGTCATGATCATCAACGAAGACTGTCAGAGCCCTCAGTGGCCAGATGGCCCGCGTGCATCAACTGGCGTGGTGTCACTGAGTTGGAGATCTCTCCTTGTGTTCCAGGAGTAAACACATGGAAGATGTCATAGACATACAGAAGGGAATGCTGTGTGAGGTCGTAGCGAGGACTCTCCTCTTCAGACCAGGGCAGGGAACCCAGCACACCAGAGGGATATGGCACCTGCATAACTGCTTCAGTGTTTTTGTTATTATTGTTGTTTTTTATCAAAATAAAGCATTGTTTGCTTTGATTCTCATTCAGAATTTTCTTGAAGATACATTCCATCCTTTGAATTATAGAAAATTCCTGTATTTCAATGAGGCAAGGACATATTCACAGGAAAATGGAGTTCCCTTATACGTATGAACCTTCTTGTGTCCATTAAGGAGACATGGCAAGACAAAGTTTTCCTCAGCACACTCCACAGACATCCACTGTTAACTCTTCCCTCTTCCAATGTCCTATTTCAACATGTCAGTTCTGACACTCCAAAAGTAAGTAATAGTTCTTCTAAGTGATCTAGGGTTAACAGAACAATTTCTCTGCTCAGGACGTTATCCCAATAGTGGAAGCCTAGGCTGAGAGACCCTGAAATCCAGCTTAATAAAGTTTCTCTCTGTTGTCATTCATTCTGCTGCAGTAGAGATTTTTAAAAAGTTCTGGAACCTACCCAATATCCCCTTTTGGTCTTGGGTCATTTTTTCCAAATCCAGCAGTCCCTGTGGCACTGGAGTCTCAGGGAAGGAGTAATTAAATCAGCTAGCTCAACATGATATTCGTGATCAAGTTGTTTAACACAGCCTGATCATATGTACCCCTCCCAGAAAAGAGAGACAAAGGATGCAGCGATCTGTGAACATCTTTGGGGAGGCCAATGGCTCCATCACTTGATGTTGGATCTTTCTTTTGTAAAAGGGGTAAAAAAGAAAATAAAATTCATATAAAATAAAAGAAGATCCAGGGACCAGCTCCATGGCCGAATGGTTAAGTTCGTGCACTCCGCTGTGGCGGCCCAGGGTTCGGATCCTGGGCGCGGACATGACACTGCTCGTCAGGCCACATTGAGGCGGTGTCCCACATCCCACAACTAGAAGGACGTGCAACTAAGATATACAACTATACAGGGGGGGTTTGGGGAGATAAAAGCAGAAAAAAAAAAGATTGGCAACAGTTGTTAGCCCAGGTGCCAATCCTTGGGAAAAATAAAAAAATAAAGAAAAGAAGATCGGGCTTCTCTTTGGCTTTAGGCAGAGTTCTTAAAATCTGTATAGGAAGGAAACTCAGAATTCCTGTCCTACAATGCCTACCTTTGTGATTGCATTCCAAGGCTCCCTTTCCAAAATTATTGTTTAAAGAAATACTAATCCCTTATGGTAACGCTGTTGAGGTAAGAAACTTTATGTAGTGCTGGTGGAAATATAAATTAGGAGCAATTAAAATTTTTCTCAGTTCATGCTCTCTTATACGTCTAGCGTAAGAAAATAAAAAATATACAGAATGTTTTAGTATGATTAATACCAGCATCATTTATAATCGCATATTATGGAAAACAACTAAATTTCCCAAAGATTGAGATGGTTAAGTAAGTAATGAAACACGCTCAATATAATTTTGTAGCTGTTAAAATGTTTAAGTGTTTATTTTTTTGTATGGGGAAATTATTTTGTTATGATACTGATAGCTGAAACTGGGTTATAATTGTATATTAAGTTTAATACTTTAAAATGCACACACACATGCAAAATTCTATAGCACACAAACAAATTTTCACATTTCTTTTTATTGTACAAGCATCTTATGGCCATTTGTCTCTCCTTTCCTGGCTTGTGTGATTTCCACATTTCCTCAGATAATATTATTAATTCTTATAATAGAATTATTAAAGAACAGCTATTTCATGTCACTTCCTTCTCTGTTCCTCTTTGAGGTTCCTGGACCCAGGACCCTGGACCAGCTGGCTGTCCTACAATGCAACTCAATTCACCCAAATTCTGACACTGTTTACCTGGAGACAGCATCAGATTCCACAGGTTGAGGGTTCAGTCCTACCAGACTGTTCCCCCCCAACCTCAGATTCCAATCCCAAGCCCCGGTTGTCACTTACACTTCTGACCGACAGGCTATAGATCAGACGTTCCCACAACCTCCTCCTTGGGTTCAATTTAATTTGCTACAGCAGCTCAAAGAACTCAGAGATATGTTTTACTTTTAAGATTACCAGTTTATCATAGAAGAATATAACTCTGAAACAACGAAATGGAAGAGATGCCTAGGGCAAGGCATGGGGAACCGGCACAGATCCATGCACTCTCCAGGCATGCTACTCTCCCAGCACCTCCACGTGTTCACCCAGAAACTCCCCAGACGCTGTACTGTTGGGGTTTTCTGGAGGCTTTCTCTCGTGGGCATGATCAATTATTAACTCCGTTTCTAGCCCCTCTCCCTCTCTGGAGGATGAAGGATGGGGCTCAAAATTCCAAACTTCTAGTCAAGACTTGGTCTTTCTGGTAACCCGCTCCCATCCTGGAGTCATCCGGGGGCCCACCAGAGTCACCTGTTGGGACAAAAGATGCTCCTACTGCTCTCACCACTTAGGTTTTTACAAGGGTTTGAGGAGCTCTGTGTCAGGAACCAGGGGAAGACATCAATATATATATTTCTTATTATTTCACAGTTCCCAACTCATGTTTACTCCTATTCCATGAGCTTTCAGTGTCCACAAAATGTAACTTTTTTTAAACAGTTAAACTCTTTATAGAGGTACTGGATCATGTTCTCAGCCTAGTTTTTATCCATTGTCAGAGATTGAAATACCCTAAGTGATCTTAGAAATATGTGTGTGAATGAGATTTTATTTTGCTGAACCTACAAAAAGAATAATATTGCAGTCTTCTCCTGTTTGTAGTACAGATGTGGCTAAAGTGACAAGTGTGGAATCCTCGCTGAGCCTTGACACAGAGGGAAAATGTCTCTTTGAATGATATTTGAGGTGAGGAGAAAGTAGAGCATTAGCGCAAGAAGAATGGAGAATCAGAGTAGGAACTGTGGGCTGGGGAAACAGACACTCACATTGCTGTGAAAACGCAAAATGGTACAGTCACCGTGAGAAATTTTTCAAGTGAAAAGACACTCAAGTGAAAATTCATCACAAGTGAAAATGCACACAGAAAATACACTTTTGAAAATTTAACTTACGTGTAAGCCTACATAGATGCAAACTGTAGTTTATGCAGGTTTAATAATTGGAGCGCTGCTTGTAAGAATACAGGGAAATCCTTAACGCGTGTTACTAGAAGACGGGTTATTTAGCCTAGGGTGCAGCCACACATACTGTGACCTAACTTGAAGCTGTGGGAAATGACGACACGTCTAATGTACTGATTTGGAACCACATGTGTGTGAAGAAATAGATAAATACTTAGAAATGCATATATGTATTTGAGATTGCATATTAACATAGTATAGACCTATATATTTATATACGCATATAGGTAGGTGTGTGTATTTTCAGCATCTGCCTATTTGTATATGAAAGTAACTTCTCTGCAAGGATACACACCAAAATTAAAGCTCTGTTCTCTCTGAAGTGAACTACTGTGTGTCTGAGCACTTGGAAGGAAAGTTTGCCTTTTGAACGGTTGTGCTATGTATGCAATACATACTTAAATATATAATAATGCTGATAACTAAAATGTGGGCCTCCTTTGAGGAGAACTTTACATTTCCCATTTGCTCCAGTTCCTCATGAATCTAACTACTGTAGTGGAGCAGAATTTGCTACCCCAAAATGTGTCTCTTTGGCTTGATCAATTTTAAGAGCCAAAGACTTTGACCTTCCCCATAACTGCCTAAAAGAATTCTAGATGGAAGGCCTGTTCCAGGAGGGAACTCTTACCATGGAAACTACAGTGTGATATGAACGAGGTGTGACAGACAGCGAGGAACCTAGAAAGGCCCGGTGGATCACAGTCCTCTCTGTATCCAAAGTCTCTGCCAGGTACGGCAAACAATTATTTACCAAACATTTGCTTTTCCATCTCCACATGAATTGCCCCTGGAAGTCCCAAACCCCCACCGCCAACATCCCCTATGTCTTCAGCTTGAGTTGGTAATTAAGGTGGTGGCTTCAGCCATTTTGGTGAGTTACTCAGTTTTCCTAGGTTTCTCCCATGCATACATGTTATTAAACTTTGTTTTCTTTTTCTCCTTTTTTCTGTCTTATGTCAATTTAACTCTTAGAACAGCCAGAAGAACCAAGAAGATTAGAGGGAAAATTCTTCCCCCCCATCCTATGTAGGGATTCAGCTTCTAATAGCCCCTTCTTTCCAGATTTTGAGCCTCTGGCTGCAGTTTATCCATGTCTGCATATGCCTGAGGGGCATAGCATTTGTAGTCAGATACTCATGAACAGGCATTACAGATTACGGACGCTTCCCCGTCTGCGGCCTCTGGGAGCAGTCAAGCCCACCCAGGCTTAATACAGCAGAGAAGGGTGCAAACATGTGCTGTATCGACAGTCAGTATCTGGAGACAGTAATGTGAAATGGAAAAAACGTTGTGAGCTAATAGGAAATATAGATAGGTCTCTGCCCACAGTTCCTGACAGCGCTCCTGGAACACTGGTAAATTCCTAAGTGCCAAGAGCAATAGAAGCTTCTTTTGTTCTAACTAGGCAACTCTGGGTGGGCTCCTGTGTGGCTTTTGGATGCAGGCTGGACACCAGAAAGACCAGGCTGTGATTAGAAGCTTGGGATTTCCATCCCCCCTTTCTCCTCCAACTTCTCCAGAGAGAGAGGAGGGGCTGGAAGTGGAGTTAATAATCGGTCATGCTTATGTGAGGGAGCCTCCATGAAATCCCAATACTATGGGCTTTGGGGTGCCTCCAGGTTGGTGAACGCATCTGCCTACAGTGGGGGTGATCCATCCCGACTCCACAGGGACAAATGCTCTCATGTTCGGGACCCTCCCCAACCTCACCCTGTGTGTCTCTTCATTAGGCTGTTCATCTGTATCGTTCATCATATCCTTCAATAAACTGGTAAACATATATAAATGTTTCCCTGAGTTCTGTGAACTGCTCTAGAAAATTAATCGAACCTGAGGAGGAAGTTGTGGTAACCTATGATTTGTAGCTAGATTGGACAGAAAATGTGGGTAACCTGGGGACCTACCACTTGCCATTGGCATCTGAAGTGGGGGCAGTGTCATGGGACTGAGCCCTCAACCAGTGGGATCTGACGCTATCTCCAGCTACAGAGTGTCAGAATTAGGTTAAACTGTAGAACGCCCAGCTGGTGTCCACGGAATTGCTTGGTGTGGGGAAAACCCACACAGATTTGGTGAAGTGAGGTGTTCCGTGTGAAAATTAAGATGAGACACTGCGTAAAGGAGAACTGTAAGGTTTTCTCCTAACACGAAGGCATTGCTTTTTGTTTTCTCTTCAAAGAACTCCTGCAATCAATGATCTTGAGAAAGCACTTGCATTTACTCTTCTCTTTTCTACAAGAAGTCATTAGAGGTTAAAAGGTCAGCTCTGAAGGAAGCTTGTCTGACCTGGTAACATGGCTTCAGCACTTAGTAAACGTGATAACTTCGTAGATGTTATGTAGTCTCTTCTGACCTCAGAATCTTCAGCACTAAAATAGAAATATAATAGTAAGCACCTCCAGTGTTGCAAGTGAACTGAACATTAGAGAGGGGATACTGCGCATGCTACATACACAAATATAAAAATGATTAGATTATGAACCCAATGTAGCCAAGAATACGGAAACTTCTCAGGAATGAAGTGTCCTCCAAGAGATAAAACAGATGTAGCTCCTCTCAGGGCTCTCTCTGGTGGCAAATGCAAAATGAAAATGCGTAATGGGAGAGGCATTGGCTGCCACTGACACTGCCGGGAGAGGCAATCCAGCGCCTGTGGTCTGTGGACCCTCACTGGGCCACTTAGGAAGGAGTCTTGGGTGGGGAACACTTCCTCACCAAGAGGTAAGGAGTCTGCACAGCCTGTGCTGGACTTGTCACCTCTTGTGGGACTATCTTTTCCCATTCCAGACTCAATGTGTTCTCCTTCGTTCTGCTTAAGCTTGGGCGTCACATGGCAGCTGGCCAACTCCACTGCTATACTTGTCCCTTGCAGAGGGGGTCAGGTTCTTTCTTCTACGGCATGAGAGGGGTGTGTGCAGGCCAGCTGCCCTGCCTCAGCTGCCAGGAGGAACCCGCTGGCCATGGGGGACCAATGCCTACCACTGAAGCTGATCTTGCTCTGTCTCCTCTATGTGAGTAAAGCATTGTTCCACCCAGTGCTTGGCTGCGTTGTGTTTTCCTTGGAGACTCCAATACTAAGACGCAGTGGCAGAAGTGTTTGGGTTTCTGCCTCTGGTGATAGGCAACACATGCCGCTTGCATGGCAGACACCATCCACTCAAGATAGACTCTCATCATCTCTGACACCGTCATCACCTGCTGTACAGCAACCTGTTTATACATAGGGCTTACGGCATCTTTCAGTGAAAACATATATAAAAACTCAAGCCTCAATAAGATATATGTGTGCACAACCAGATACTATGGAGTTTTCACTCAAAACTCAATGTTAGGTAGACCACAATTTATCGGACAGAGGGCATAGTCAGTGCCTAGTCAGCCCTGAAGATCATCTCTGCCTCCACCTTCCTGTCATCCCAGCCATCTCTTTTCCTGCAGTCCATTCTGTTTCTGCCCTTTCATACACAGATGGCAAATGAGCACACAGAAAGATGCTCAACATCCTTGCCATCAGGGAAATGCAAATTAGAAATAACAATCAGATGCAAGTACAGGCCTATTAGAACGGCCAAAACCCAGAACACTAACAACTGCAAATGCTGAGGTGGACATGGAGCAACAGGAAACTTCATCCATCGCTGTTGGGAATGCAAGACAGTGCGGCCACTTTGGAGGAGAGTTTGGAAGTGTCTTACAAAGCTAGACATTCTTGCCCTAAGATCCAGCAATTTCACTCCTTGGTACATACTTGAATGAATTGAAAACATATATCCACACAAAACCTACAGTTGAATGTTTATGTCAGCTTTATTCATTATTGGAAAAGATGGCAAATAAACAAGATGCCCTCCAAGAGGTAAATGGATAAACAAACTGTTGTCTATTCAAACAATGGAATATTATTCAGCAATAGAAAAGAAATGAATTATCAAGCCAAGAAAAAAACATGGAGGAATCTTAAATGCACATTTCTTAGTAAAAGAAGCCAATTGGAAAAGGCTGCACACTGTATGATTCCAATTATGTGCCATTTTGGAGAAGGCAAAACCAAGGAGATGGTAAAAACTTCAGTCGTTACTGGGACTTGGGCAGAGGGAGGGAGGAATGAATAGGAGGAGCACAGAGGAATTTTAGAGCAGAGAAATTATGGTGTATGATACTGTAACAGTGGATAGATGTCCTTATACATTCTTCAAAGCCCATTAAAGATAAAACACACAGAGTGAACCCTAATATAAGTTGTTTACTTTATATTGTATCAGTCACCAAATATAACCAATGTATCTCACAAATGCAAGATATTGATGACAAGGGAAAGTGTGTGTGAACTGGGGTATGAGGGAGAATATTGGAACTTGTGCTGTCTGCTGTATATATATATATATTTTGCTGGGGAAGATTGGCCCTGGGCTAACATGTATTGCTAATCTTCCTCTTTTTGCTTGAGGAAGACTGCTGCTGAGCTAACATCTGTGCCAATCTTCCTATATTTTGTATGTGGCACACCAGCACAGCATGGCTTCATCAGTGGTACATAGGTCTGCACCCGGGATCAACCCTGGGACACCCGGGCCACCAAACTGGAACATACAAACTTAACCACTATGCCACTGAGCCAGCCCCATGCTGAATTTTTCTGTAAACTTAAAATTATTCTAAAAAGTAAAGTCTATTAATAAGAAAATTAAATCCTAGAACAGGGAGTTATTTGTGTACTGATGGCTTTCTCCTTGCTAGAACCTAAGTTTGGTTTGGGTGTTTCCCATCTCATGGACTCAGGAAACATGACCTTTTCTTCTTACCTGAGAACAGTGGGGAAGGAATTGAATGCAATCCTGTCACTGCTCAAAGTGTCGCTTAGTGATGGGCTGGATTGCAACACTGACCCAGAAAGTTCCCTTGGGGCTTCTGGAAGGAAAGCCCTGTCTAGTGAAAAGGGGTATGACAGGGCATATTTTCTCTCACTGTCTTTGGACATTTGGGGCCAAGAATAGAATAGTCTTGTGACAATGGACAGAACACTCTCACTATGAGAGAAAATGAAAATCTACCACTCCTGGAGTAGTCATGAGGTTGTTGATAGAGCCCTTTCATCCTTGAGCCACAGGGGCTCTTGACATTCTGTTGTGGGAGCTAATGAACTCTGTATTGTTTTCTTAAATTAAGGTAAAATTCACGTCACGTAAAATTCACTGTGAAAAGGTGAATGACCCACAATTCAGTGGGGTTTAGGACATTCCCAGTGCTGTGCAATCATCACTGCTATCTGGACCACAAGATTTCATCATCCTAAAGGAAACCCCATACAAATTAAGCAGTCGCTCCCCATTCCACCCTACGCCCAGCCTCTGGCAACCAGGAAGGGACATTCTATCTATTGATCTGCCTTTTCTGGGCTTTTCGTATCTATAGAAACATAAAGATTTCTCCTTTTGTGTCTGCCTTCTTTCACTAGCATAATGTTTTTAAAGATTATACACACATCAGCAGTTCACTTCTTTCCATGGCTGATTCATATCCCATTGCATGGATGTCCCCATTTTTGTTTCTCCCTTCATCAGTTGATGGACCTTGCACCTTGGACTATTACGCACAGGGCTGATGTGAATATTCCTAGACAAATTGTTGGTTGTATACCTGTGTTCGATTTTAGGGGGTAAATATCTAGGAGTGGAAGGGTCAGGTCATATGGTTATTCTATGTTTAAATATTTTAAACAAACTTCAAATTCAGGTTGAAATTTGCTCCACAAAATTGAGTTTCAGCACCAAAAGTAACAGCCATATTTTCTGTACTATTGGTAGAAAAACCCAAAAACAATTGCTTTGGTAGGTTTTCCAGGTTTTGCTTGTAAAGCAAGATGAGACAGTAGATATAGTCATGGAGAAAGACAGAAGAGAATAGACAAATCAGGTGCTGGTATCCATGACCTCTGACTCTGTCTTACCCTGAAACAGAGCTGTTCAGCATCCCCGCGACAAGCTTATGAAGACATAGGCTCAGCACAGGAATGTGAATAGCAACAAGCAGACAAGATTTTCTGCAGTAACCCCTCAGTGCTTCCTCAAGGGCCCCTTCTAATCATGAAGTTTTCCTCTGTATGAGCCATCCTTCTTTGTCCCTTTGTATGCCCTGCAACTTCTTGCAGGAGACTGAGTATTTGGAATAGGATGATGTGACAATTGAGGATGTCAGGTTCTCCCCATCCCCAGCGTTTCTTGTTTCTGCTTATTACAATAGTCCTTGTTCATTTCTTTAGTGAATTTTCTGATCCACTCCTGCGAGTTCTGTATTCTTTGTCATGTGTGGTCCCTGAAGTCTTTGTCCCATTAGCCCAAGGGTCAGCTAGGGTTTCTGAGTCTACCGGGTCTTCAGATGTCCTCCTTGGGAAAGAGGGTGAGTGAATTCTCTATGTGAGAGGGAAAGCAATCATATCCTTTGGTGAAAAGAAAGAGAGTGTGGTGCCAGCATCCACTTTTGCTTTCACTCTCGCACACAGAAGACTATGTTTCCTAGACCTCTTGGTTTTGGAAAGGATGTGTGGCACCTTCCAACCAATGGCATCACTTTTAAGCCAGAGAATAAAAGAGGAGGTGTAAGACACTAGGTGTTCTTTCTGTCCTTTGGTGGCAACTGAAGAAGGCATCAGTTTCAGATGGTGTACCAACAAGATCGTGGGGCCTCCATCAGCCTTGCCCCACGTGACTTAGGAACCAGGGGTCCCTTCACCTCAACTATCAATGTATGATGTAAATCTGAGGAGAAATACATCTTTAGTCATGAATTTCTCAATTGTTGCATTTATTACCAGAGCATTACCTAAGTTATCCTGGAGATTACAATGACCTACCCTCTCAGATTGTCTAAGAGATCATTCTTCCAGAACAGTATTTGCCGAATCTCATGCAGCTGTGTTCAGCATTAATGTCTCCCGATTGCTGCCTGACACAGATGGGGCCCTGGAAAGAGACTGTGAGGGGGAGGATTCCATGTGGAAGGTTTAGGGAAGCGTTCTGGGGAGATATCCCTATGGGAAGTTAGCAAGGCGGGGATAGTTGAAGGAGAAGCTGAAGGCCAAGACAGTTGCCACTGAGTCTCTGCCAACTCTCAAGGATCTCTGGAGCTGGGACAGCCCTTTGGTGTTGTCCCAAATTGAGACCAGGCTTCTTATTCCCTTATCAGTCAGACATGGGCCTCTGGCTGTCCCTCGAGAGGGCTGTGTCCTAAGGTTAGGTGGTTCCCTATGCTGTGGGCATGTCCTGTGAGGGAAAGAGCTGTGAGCTGTCCTCAGCCAATGTTCCCAGGAGCAGTGTGGTGGATGCATTGGCCTTGAGCATGACCCTGGGCTGAGTCTCAATGTTTCCATGGCACTTCTCCTTCGCCATTATATTCCTTCCCAACCCAGTTAATAATCTGACAAACTGAGAAGTCCTTGGGATGACATACGTAGAGCTTCTGCCTTTCCCTATGATTGGATGAGAGAACTGATTGGTGAAGACCGGAATCTCTCTCTCCAGGATCCAGACCCCTTACCCAGGGGCTTTGGTAGATCTCCAGAAGTGTTCCAACCTTAGCTGCAAATGCTGAAGTTATTCCTAAAACAGTGGCCCCAGTTTTGCTCTAGTCTGGTGGTTGTAGTTAGAGAGAGTTCAATTCCCTAAGGAGACTCAGAGTGGTCTCCAAGGTCTTGTGGTCACTGGGACAGGCAGTGTACACATCAAAACCTAAGGGCAGGTTGAGGAGTCAAGAAGGGTTCTCATTGGTCTCCTCAATGGTGAAGGAAAGGCCAGTACATCTTGGTACCTCTTCCAGAGCCACCAAAACCGAGGGGGCAGCAGTCGGGTGAATGGGCCAATCATGTCATTCAAGGGAAAGGCAGTGTTTGAGAGTCAGATTTCCCATTCAGAGACCCTCCTGTCTTGGCAATTGGAGGTGGTATGAATATGGTTCCCAGGGTTCTGGAATACTCTGGCATGAATCCCTCACTGTGATGAGACAGATCACCAAGAGAGGCTTGCGGGGCACTGTGAGTGGGGTGAGGTGGAACTTAGCTGGATGGTATGGCTGTCAATGGGGCAGATTTTTTGTTAGCTCCTGTAAATGGAAGATGCTTCAATGAATGGACCACGTGGCAAGATACTCTTGAGGGACGTGAGTGAGGAGTACACCCATGTCTTACACCACTTTGGAAAGACTGAGTTCACTCCTAATGTGATCTTGTTTTCACTTACACTGGAAGACGAGATGCAAGCACCCATCCCCACCTTACACCAGCAACAGTTTAAACAGAACCCAGCTTTCCAGTTCCTCAAATATTCTGACAATTTCTCTCTGACACTATATGCACCTGAGGGATTTCAAGAGATTCACATTGTTATTTTCTCTTCCCTTTACTTAGCTCTGAGGAAGCCAGTTTTGGTAACTCATACTTTCCTTCAAAAATAAACCTGTCATCCAGATTTTCTAACTGCTTTACTCATGGACTTCAGCAAACAATCTCCAATTTGGAAACCCAAAGATGGGATAAATTGTCCCTTCTCTGTCACAGCTGTACCTACGTGACTTACTGAATGTTGCTACCTGCCGGGTAGGCTCTCAGGAGCATCCCAGTCCTGGAGGAGACACTCGTGGGACACCCGTGCCTTCATCCTGGCCCTGGACTAGCCCTGGGACCTGCCACGACTCTTTCTCCCTGGAGGGACAGCACAGCCTTCCCCACCTTCCTCTGGCAAGTCTCTTTCCTGGGTGGCTGTGCTGCATCAGCAAGGGCCTGTGCTGCCGGGAACCAGGATTTATCCTCAGCTTCTGGCTGTCTGGAGACGGCCTCCCTGGCAAAGTCCGGCCTGCAGAGTGTCTGAGTGACACTTGCAGTGATCAGGAAGGAGGGGATAACTCAGAAGTGACAAGCGATTCATCTAGTCCTTGTTTACATGGTGTTTCCTGGGGATGAGGCTCAAAAGGCCGGGTGGTCACCCTTTAGCTGTTGGTTCTCAGGCGGGTTCTCCGGTTGAGCCAGACCAGTATCTGTTGGACACCCACACGGGGAGCATTTCCACATTATACTTGGTGAGGCTGTGTCCATGCACATCCACAGAACATTAGTTTGGTGGCATTGCCCGCAGGACCCCTAACTCACACCCTTCTTAGGCCTCATCTTTCCAACTTCCCAACAGGAAAGTTTCACACCTTGATGACAGAACCACCGCACAAGACTGTGGAAAAGACCCCAGTCACCCCAGGGGCTATGTGCTTCATGGGCTTGGGCCCAGCTACCACTTTAGGAAAAGCCAGTCAAATTACACCAGAGTGTGTAAACTGGTGATTGTCCAAGACCATGGACCTGAGAACCACACAGGCCCAGAGGTCACCCTGGGCAGCAAGGAACACTGTGGGGTCATTCCTGGTCAGGATGATGGTCTGTTATCCTGGAAAACCAGAGCTCCCCTGGGATCCATCAGGTCCAGCCTGGAAGGAGTGGCCACGATGGACCTGACAGAAAGGCTAGGGGCATCTAGGGAATTTCTGCCCTAAGAAAGAATTGCATGCGGAAGTGCAGGGATGCTGAAAATCCTAGTTCACAGGGAGCACCAGGTTCGTGGAGGGAGACCCGGCAGTGGCGCTAAAAGCTGCCTCCCCAATCTTTCCCCTTGGAGAGAAAAGAAGCAGGAAGTGGGAATCAGAGTCAAGGACCCGAATCCCAGGAGGACCAAGCCCAGGTCAAAGGTGAACAGGGAGACCCTAGAGGGGCCCAGAGAGGGAAAGTCCTGCCTACCCTTAGTCCCTTTGCACAGGACCTTCCTCCAGCCTCACCCTCTCCACGTGCACATTTTGAGGTTTTACAGGATTTTCCCCACTTACAGTGGATGCAATTCCAGGGGCTGAATCAGAAAACAAGTTCCTCATTTGGGCAAGAGGAACTGGGAAAATGTTCCCTCGTCCTCCAAGTGCAGCAAGGCAGCCACGGTCCTGGGCAGGAATTGTGCTAGGCACAGGCCAGGGCAGCTTTTTGGCTGTTGAGGAAGGTTAGGTCTGAGCTAACATCTGCAGCCAATCCTCCTATTTTTGCTGAGGAAGACTGACCCTGAGCTAACATCCGTGCCCATCTTCCTCTACTTTATATGCAGGATACCTGCCACAGCGTGGCTGGACAAGGGATGCTTAGGTCTGCACTGGGGATCTGTACCAGCGTACCTCAAGCGGCCAAAGGGGACCATGGGAACTGAACCGCTGCGCCACTGGGCTGGCCCCAAGCAAGTGCTACTTTTAAGGACACCCCTGTTTCCGTGACTGTTGTTCTGCCAGAGAAAATCCCTCCAACGTCTCAGTCCCGGGAGATCGGAGAGGCCGCTTCTGCTCCAGGACCAGGTGAACCACACTGCAATGATCCTGTCCTCTGAGTGAGGGGAACACGGGACTGTCCTTCAGCAGCCAGGGACGACACTGGCACTTCTCTCTTCACCACATGCCCTGAGCTGAGGACTCTGCGAGGTTTCTGAATTCAAGGAGGAATGTGAGATTCTGGATATCATTTTCATGACCACAGAGAGCGAAAGAACCACATGTCCACTCCCAGGCTGAGAAAAAAACAGAAATTTAATAGAATACCCAAACTTAGCATTTATCATTGACAACAAAAACATGGCCCCTCCAAAGAGGGAAATAGGCGCTGGGGAAAATGTGTGAGGGAGATGGGGGTATCATCCACTCCCTTGTTGCCTTCAGGGACCCCAGGAAATGGATCACAAAGTTTTCATGCACATCAGCATCTGAGAGGTGGCCCCATGCACCTGAGTGTCCCCGCTGTGTCCCTGCTGTAGTTCAGCTGGTCTCAGGAGCGTCATCTGCCACCACGACTGGGCTCTTTTTTGGGGGCCTGGTGTCTGGATAGAGAGAGGAATTTCCTAGGGGGCCTCCCCCAGAAACGCAGCATACTCTCCCCCCTCCCCGCACCCACTGTACCCTGTGCCCCAGCCCCAGTGCTGAGTGCTCAGTCAGCCAACGCACCCCATCTGTCCCCGACACAGGGGCTGATATTTAGTGTCACCCACTTCACAGAGGAACAAACCAGTCCCAGAAATGCGAGGGGAATCGCCCGTGACAGGACTGCTCAGCGGTGGAGCTGGGGCCCCAGCACCACAGCTGTCCGACTCCCCTGGCCCAGACTTGGCCTGAATCTGTACTGAGCCCCTGGATTCAGCCACTGCCAGTCCAGACACTCACTCAGCCCTGGGCGGGAAGATGAGTGGCTCTTCTTGTCTTTGAAGAAGAGTCGAATCTTTCTGGTCCACTGGTATTGTGGCTCCAGCTGACAGGACAGGCTGTAGCTACAGGACAGAGTGGAGTTGTTGGCTCCCAGGAGCCACACCTGAGCTGTGCCTCCCAGAGCCTCTCAGCAGCTGGAGTCCCAGGGCCCCAGAGGTCACCATGCAGCCAGATCTGAGGCTGACCATGGAGCCACGGCCATGGACACTGGAGCTGGTCTGCAGAGAGAGTCTGCCCTGCCCTCACCCAACTCCTGCCCCGCCTCACCTCGCCTCCTCACTCAGGGGCTCCACGGCCTGGAACCAGGCCCCAAAGTGCTCATCGGGCTGCACAGTGTACAGATTTGCAGCCTTCTGGACCAGCTCGATGTCCTTGATGAATTTGAATTCCTGGGACAGAGGAAGGACAGGATGGAGACATGGCCTGGGTGGGGGACCCTGCAGGGGTCTTGGAGGGGGTGAGGAGGGGGACAAGGAGCCAGTGTGGGGCCTTTGCCAACTTGGGAACTCTCCTTCCCTGCAAATCCAGTCAGGACGTGCCTGTTCTCACAGTTGGCCTGAAATAGATCCTGTACCAGGAAGGGGTCATTGATGCCAGCCCTTCCCCTACCTGCCAACGCCATAGGACCCCAGCTCTGTATATCAAACTCTGCAAATAAATGTCCGACCCCAGGGATTGAGCTAGAGGGCTTGTTATGAAAGGGGGGCTCTCTGATTCCCACACACCCACACTCACCACAGTGAGGCCACAGCTCCTTACCTCATTCCGACAGCTGAGCACCTTCCCCTGGAAGACAGACAGCCGAAGTCCATCAGAAACAGCCCCCTTAGCCCAGAACTAGCCCCCATCCCACCCCTTCCAGTGTTGCACTGCTGCCTGTGGGCAGGCCCTTCCAGAGACCGGACTTGGACCTGGGCCAGGCTCTGGGCTCCAGACCTTGGGGCAGAGGAGCTGAGACCTTGTAATCTAACGCTCTCTGATGACACATGGGGAGACTGAGGCCTCAGGCAGGAAGGAACAGCTCAGCCACTGATGTGCTTCCTGACTGGGAGGGGCCCGACTTCTCTTCCCTCATGGGCAGGGCCAGAGGGAGACGCTGAGTCCAGCTCAGACACCACCTCCTGTGGCCACACAGCCAGGCAGCTCTGAGCCTCAGCAGCCCAGGGAGCCTGGATGGCGGCCTAGGCAGAGCCTCCCATCACTCATTGCTGAGATGGGCCTGATGCCCTGGCTTCCACAGGAGGCTGGGAGGCTCTGCAGAGGACCTTTCCAAGTGTGAGAGCTCAGGTCTCAAGCAGGACTCTCTCCTCCCAAACCCTCAGGAGCCTGATCCCAGGGCCCCACCTCCAGGCTCACTCACCTCCACATAATAATCCGTCTCATCATGCAGCAGCTCCAGGTAACTGAAGATCATCTCCAGGGAGGGGATGACACCCTGCTCCATCAAGGTGGGGATGGTGATGAGTTCCAGCACTCAGGTGCCCCCATGAACCCTCCCCTGAAACCCCTTACCCCAGCCACCTGCCCACCCCTGGCTCCCACATACAGTAGCCTAGGACCCTCAGGAGCACCCACCACACACAATGCCCTCCTCCCCTCCCCTCCAGGAACACCAAACTCCCCCAGTCACGTCCCAGGGCTGGCTGTGGGCCAATCCCAGGGGGTGTGGCCCCTTCCCCTCCCCACCCCAAAACCATCCTGCTCCCAGCCCTTCCAGGCCTCCTCCTGCTCACTGCCAGTGCAGGCACTTCAGGCTCGGCAGCCCCAGCAGATGCGCTGGAGGAGGAAGGCCCCTCTCCTGGGGCAGGCCTCTAGCTGGGAGGGGGAGCACCCTCGCCTCTGACTCCTGGGCACCTCCCCCCCAGGCACCCTCACCTGCTGCCGCCGCCTCTCCCGGGCTCTATGACGGCCCCTCTGTGCAGTGGCCAACACGGAGGTCGCCTCCTGTCAGTGCCAAGGACAGGGTCAGAGAGGCCCTGCTCCCTTCCACATGTCCCCCAAGGCCCCTGACCTCAGACCCTGGCCATCTGGCTCCAGTCCCCTGCTGCCCATGCTGTTCCCACCTCCAGGGTGCTCTGATTCTAGACCAGTCCTGGCTCCAGGACTCACTCTTGTGTGACCTTGGGCCTGCCCAGGCCTCCCTGAGACTCTTTCCTCATCAGGAAACAGTGGGGAGAACTCCACCTGCCTCCAGGGCTCTCCTGAGGACTCCCTGTCATCTGACTGTCATCACTGCTCTCCCCTCAGCTCTCGTGGAGGAGCCAGCACAAATCTCCTCCCATTCCTGTCCGCCCTTGGACGGTATCACCCCACCGTGAGGCCTGCACCACGTCATCTCCCTCCATTTCCCAGAGGAGGAGACCGAGGCCCACAGAGGGGCAGAGACTTGCTCAAGGACCCACTGAAGAGAGTCCACTCTCTGTCCCAGCCAGAGTCCCTGTCCCCGCTGCCTTCACCCCTCGCCCTGCCCCTCCACTGACCATGGTCCTGACCTCTGCACTCCCACAGTGTGTCCCAACAATAGCCAAACTGAGACATGGAGGGAGAGGGCAGAGGGTGTTGGTGGTGGCCGTGTGGCATCTCCTTCCTGCCCCACCGACAGGGGTCTCTGAACCCCAGGATGGCCTTACCATAGCCTCACTTCCTAGGATGCCCTCAGGATGTTCCCGGCCCCCTCGCCCACCCCTCCTCCCAGATCTCCAGCCCCAGGTTACCTTCAGGAACAGTCTCTTGCTCACGTGCTGCTGTCCCCTGCACCACTTCTTAAAGGTGTAGGATCTCTCCCTGGGGGAGTGGGGAAAGAAAGAAAGAAAGAAAGATTATGGGGTGGTTGAAGGGCAAATCCCATTTGTTTGAGATCCCAGAAGACCCAAACAGCCTGGGGCCTGGATGAGGGATTTCACTGGGTTGCTCTGAGCCCCAAGGTCCCCATGGGACTGGGGAGGGCCTCTCCTGTTGTCACCTGGGGCCTCCATTCCCATATCTACCACACAGATCTGTTTGGAACACTCTTGGTTTCAGTTGGATGGAGATTTCTGTTGCTGCAAAGGAAACACTTGAGAATCTCCAACTGGGCTCAAGTCAGGATCTGATATTGAAGGAAATGAGTTCCTGGGCAGAATCGCTGGCCTAAGGGCCCTGAGAGGCTCAGAGACCCAGGAACCAGATCAGTCCGTGTCCCAGGCATTCACTGTCTCCCAGGTGGTCTCAGCTGACTGCAGGGGCCATGGCCACCCAATGCCGGGTGCAGGGTCCACCCACCCTCGTGGTGCTTGGATGGAGAGCAGCCTACCCACCTGGACACTTGTCCCCAGGTGTCTTTGAGACGCTTAATGGCAGGGCTCTGCAGAGCAGAAAGGATCGTGTGGAAGGATGCGAAATTTCTGAGGCCTAGGCACCCCTAGGGAAGGGAAGAGATTGAGCTGTGAGTGGGGGCTGGAGCTCTCCAGCTCTGGATTCTGTCCCCTCATGGACTTCTCCTGTCCTGATGAGACAGATGCCCAGGAAACCCAGGGAAGGCACACCTGGGACCTGAGGAGTAACACTGCCAGGCACAAGGATTTTTAGCTGAACATAAGGAAGGAGCACAGGAAGGAAGTGAGCTTGCCACCACCAGGACCTCAAGTCAAGGTCAGTGTGGCCCTGGCAGGAGTGTCTAGGGCCAGTGCAGGGACTCAGACCACAGACTTCAATATCGACAGCTGAGAAACAAGAGGCAATTCCCATGACTCCAGACAGGGCCTCCATGGGACTCCCATGACTTACCTCGGCCACATGAATCCACAGCTCCACCATCCTGGCCCTGTCCTGCGCTGTCATGCCCAGGGCCCCGAGGCACGTAGCGATGACACTGTTGGCCAAGGTGTTCGTGTGTGCCACAGTGTCACGGATGGTGGGTGCCAGGTACTTGTGGTCCCTGCGGTCTCGCTGGGACCAGATGGAGCCCAGGCAGTGGGCAGGCACTAATTTCTTGAACAGCTCCTGAAGAAGATTCAGAGTGTAGCCAGCACTGCCTCACCCCAGGTCGGCTTCCATGGTCCTCCACAGTCCCAGGCGGGTTGAGGACAGAGCGGGAGCTCAGGAATCAGAGGATGTGATCTCTGAGGTGTGTGGGATTCCCTGGGTTTTATCTGTATCCACTGAAGGTGTCAGCACAAGATGACCTGGGACACAGTGCTGTGCAGAAGGGAGGGCATTTGCTCCCAGCCCCATCTCACTTCCTCCAGGCTCCGGAAAACAGCCCTCACCGGCCCACCCCAAGGGACATCTTCCACCCATCACAGTCCCCCTCGGGTCCCACTCCCCATTCCCATGCACATTCCCCCGAGGCAGGGAGAAGCACTGGCTTTGTGTGATTGTCTCCGCTG
Source organism: Equus asinus (assembly GCF_041296235.1). Lineage (NCBI taxonomy): Eukaryota > Metazoa > Chordata > Mammalia > Perissodactyla > Equidae > Equus > Equus asinus. The sequence continues at coordinate 251,489 of NW_027225314.1, read as the reverse complement.
GAGTCAGTACACATCACATGCCTGATGTGTGCTGAGGATTTGAAGGCCCCCTGGGCACACGCGTGATCGGCCCAAGGACCTGGCAGCACTTCAGTGACCTCCCTCCTGCACCAAAGGCCCAACTTCCTCTCTGTTCCACCTCATTCATCGGCACAGCCACCCCGTGCAGCAGGTGCCCTTAGTGTCCGGCTCTGCTGTGCACATGGGGACAGCGAGCGCTTGGGGTTAAGAAAGTGCCCAAGTCGCAGTGTTGGTAACGGGGGAGCAGGAATGTGGACCCAGATCATCAGATTTTGGATCAGGGAATGGCAGGTGTGGGGCAGCTCATGGCACAGGAAGGCAGGGCCCCCCTGCCCTGCAAGCCCCGCTGCTCACCGCCTCCATCCTTGTCAGCTGCTCTGCCACCAGCCGGGGAGGGAAGTCCAAGATGTTCGGCTTCTCCTCCCCCAGCTGGTTTTCGGTGGTCACAGCCCAGGGTCTAGTGGGCTCTAGTTCAGGAGCTGGCACTGGGGCTGAAGTTAATGGTGCCCCTTCCTCCAGCCCTGTAGGGTCCGATGCAGGTAACGTTGGCTCCAGCTCTGCCACGGGTGGTGGGGCTGGAGCTGGAGCTGGCTCTAGCCCAGGGGCTGGTTCTGGCTCTGGCTCTGGATGTGGCAGGAGCTTTGGAGCTGGCTCTGCAGCAGGATAAGGAGAAAGTTTCACCCACACACCTGACAGTTTCTGTGCCTTTCTAAAGACAGGAAGGACTCCACTGCCTTTAAGGGAACTCTAGCCCATGAACCTCAATACAGACAGTCTTCTCAGACTCCAGTCCCCTCACCTTTCCGTTTGGCCTCAATGGCCTTGAGGTGCTCCAGGTGGCCTGGCAGAAGGTAGGCATGGCCCTCCACATGTGAGCCACCAAAGCTGACGTGCAGAGTGGCCAGCTGCAGGGTCCAGCATGGAAACTGTAGGGGCTCCCTGCAATCCTGCCCTTGGCCCAGCCAGGTTCCCAGCAGGAAATAGATAGCACTGCGGGGAGGCAGATGGGCCAGAGAGTCAGTGGCCCGGCCTTTCCTTAAACACTGCCCGCCCAAGGCACTCTTGTTAGCATCTGGGCCCCTGTGCCATCCCCTCCCCCTCCAGAGGAGGGGCCCATCCCAGCCCTGAGCCCCAGCTGACTGTCCTGGCAGTCGCAGGCCTGCTCATCCAGCAGGCTGAACACAGAGTCTGTGAGAGTCTCTTGTTCCCACCGACACTCTCCTCCCCAAGGGTCTGGACACAGCCCACCCCAGCCCTCCATGCAAATGGGCCACTGGAATGAAGACACCAGCACATCTGTGAGCAGCTTGCTCACACACCTCCTACCTGGTGGTGCCGCTCACAAGAGGTGGATGTGGAGAAAGGGAGGCAGAAGGAGCTGGGACTCTGCTGGGATTGGGTCTCTAGGAGGCAACTCAGCCCAGCCTCCCTTCCTGTTCTCAGGGGGCCTGGGCCCCATGCATAGCTCTCTTTGAGTCCAGCCCTGCTGGAGTGGAAGCCACCAGAACTCAGCCCTCCCATGGGAATCACAAGATGGGTGAGATGCAGGGTTCTCCCAGGCCTGACCCGGCCACAGCCTCCGTCCTCTCCCCGCACTCTGTTTGCTAGAGACAGGAGGCCCTCGGTCTGCACCCAAAGACCACTCACTTTGGGAGGTGGTGCTGTCCTCCAGCATCCTGCACACAATGGGCCAAGCTGCCTCCATGTGTCCCAAAGGGGATGAGGGCATCGGCCGGGATGGAGGGTAGATGGGACCTGTGAATGATGTCAAGTGTGACTGACTGACTCTCAGATTAGAGGAGAGGCCCAGGGAGGCTGTCTGCTTCATTCACTGAGTGACACTTAGTGTGTCCAGATGCCCTGTGCACAGTACGCCCTTCATAGACATTGTTAAATGAACTCCAACCTGAACCACCCCAGGTGTCTGAGATCCCTAAATGGCTACACCAAAGACAAGCACCAGGACCAGCTGGATGGCATCTCAAACTCCTTGACAGGATGCTCTCCAGGTGTTTTTCCAAACTCAAAAAGCCACAAGCCAGTGAAGGGAGAGGAAGACTACTTTCCGTGGGGGACAGAGAAATAATCAACACCAGCAACCACAGCATGACCCACCACCCTCTCTGCAGAGCCAGGCACCAGGGCAGCACCTGGAGGTCTGATCCCATTCATCCCTGGGAGAAGCCTAGCAAGTTCATCCTCTGCCACCCCACATTTCAGAGGAGCCAACTCAGGCTCAGAGAGATGTGGTGACATTCCCAATACAAGACACAGCTGGCAGTGGGCAGAGTCACCACTGTGCTGAGAGGAGGTGGGCAGTCACCTGGGAAACAGCTGGTCCAGCACCTGGTGGGCTGTGCTGGAGCCTGAGTAGCTGCAGAGGGAGGTGATGACACTGCAGAGGACTCTGCTGGGGAAGGCTGGCAGCACAGACTCTGAGAGCCTCTGCATCGTGCCTGCCTGGAGGGCACGCATCCTGCACGCCTCAGTGACAGACAGAGTGGACTCATCTTCACTCTGGGTGGGACGAGGAGGGACACAGAGTCAGGGTCACCACTGCGAACCACCAGCATTATCGAGGTCTGCAGCTGACCCAGGAACTCCTAGCCCCTCCCAGACGTGTGCGACAGGAGACACAGGAGCTCCCACACTCAGCAAGGTTCTGGGCTCTCAAAGTACAATCTGACTTTGGTCCTGCGAAGGACTCCACATTGATCTCCCTCGAGGCCATTTGCTCGCTGAGGGACAACACACCTCCCTCTGTGCAGAGCACCAGCCCAGTGAATCCTCAACAGACATGCCCTCTCTAGAGAGGAGAACAGAGGCTTAGACATGCCAGGTGGCTTCTCTAGGTCCTGTGGGTCAGAACTGAGAACCGCCCAAACTGGCGGCTGAGGGCCAGCCCCTCTAACTGCCTGAGGCTTCATCGGACCCTGACCCGGAGGGAAATGTTATGTGGCCACCTCACCCCTCCCAGGTATGGAAACAGTGTACAGGGCAGTGACACACTCTGAGAATCCCTTTGACTTCCAAAACACGCTGATGGTTATCTCTCTTACATTAAAGGGAGTTTGGAGACCCTCATTATCAAGGTTCCATTTTCCAAAAAAGGCAAAATTCAAAGATACTCAGGGCCTATTGGGAAGTGACAACGACAGCAACGTTTTCTCTAATCTTCCTAGGGAAATGCAAAGAGTGCCCTCCTACCCTCCTATGCAGCTGGTGGGGAGAAGCGGAAGTCCAGATTCCTTTGGGAATGGGACTGTGGGACACTCATGGGGGACAGCCCTGTTCGGGTCCCAGGAGAACGGCAGTTTGAGGTTGGATTCTGGGCCGGCCCTGGTTATCTCAGGGTTCTGGGTGGGAAGACCCCTCTGTGCCCACTCTCACCTCAGAGCAGCCCTGGTTATTGATGATGGTGCGGTGCAGCTGGTCCCTGTCCAGGGAGATGGAGTACCCGAAGCCATCCGCCAGCTCTTCGACCACCTCCTGCGTGCAGCTCTGCAAAGACAGTGCCCGAGATCCCAGCCGGGAGGTCTCAGGGGCCTGCCTCGACTTGGCCACAGGAGGAAACCCCAGCACAGATCAGGTACCAAGCAGCATTTGCATAGACCTCCAGCCAGGGAGGGAATGAGATGACAACCGGATGGCTCGGGACTAACCTATGGGTAGAGGAGCTTGGTCCCCAGCACCCACTCTCCCATCCTGCTAGCCACCAACTAGGCTGGGAACATGACACACTGCCAGGCTTCCAACACTGAGCAAACGGCTCCTACCCAGGGTGGGTCCCCGCTCTGCCCCGCCGTCCCTCACTCACTCCCCTCAGACACACAAGTAGGCTCAAAGGGGTGTGCGGGTGGCATTCAGTTTTGGCCTAACCCGGATGGCCTGCCCTGTGTTACCTGAGTGCTCCTCCTGCCAATTGGACAGAGGCGGTGCAGGTGAGGGCCAAGCCAGTGTCTATAGTGAATGAAAAGGCTCTTTTTCTTGGCTTTCCTGAAGCCAGAGCCTCCACAACTCGGGAGACAGCAGGAGAACATCCTCTTGTCTTCAGTGTCGCCACTCAAGTGGGCTCGATAGGATGCTATGTCTAGAATGTGGGCGCCTGGAGACCAGTGTGCTAAGTTCTGTTGGGGTCTGTCTCCAAGGAAGTGAGGTCACTTCCTCAAGGTTCCCTTACCTGGGCCCCTTCCTTCAATCACACCCACCGAAAACCTCTCTGGGATCTTGGCTGCTCACCCTCCTTGCCCATGTCACCTCCAGAACTGTACACAAATAGCCAGCACAGATCCCAAAACAGGACCTTGAGATGGAACCAGGGTGCCAGCTTGAGGACATGCAGCTGAGTTCCGACCTCTTTTTTCCTACAAGCTCTGTGTCCTGGAAATGCCAATGGGCCTCCCAGGGCCTCCTCAATCACCCAACCTGCACAATGGGGACGAGGCCAGAAATATCTCCCTCCGGACGTCCTCAGGTGTAGAAGAGACAATAGCGACAACACCTGTGGTCTGGTTTGCATGTGTCTGATGCACACACTTAGAGATGAAAGAATGACAAGAGGGGGTGGGATGTAGTGTGGAGTACCCCTCAAAACAGGCCTGGGTTCCAGCTGTGTGACCTTGAGAAAGTCACTGCCCCTCTAGGCCTCGTTTCAAGGTCTGCACCTTTAAGAGGTGGAAATTAGCGGAAATTCAGATATTTCCATTCACTGGCATGAACCTTGCACGGTCTCCTGTTTGACTTAGAATCAGACCCAAGTGCCTCATGTCGGCCTATGTGGTGGGCAGCCTCCTCCATGGCTTCCAGTGCTCACTGCCTTCTGCTGTGCATGTCCTTGTGGAACCACAAGTGGTCAGGAACTGCCTTCTGAATAGAATGCAGCCAAGGTCATGGGATGGTCTGCAACCCAGGGTTAAGAACAAAAAGCCTGGCCCTTCCTTCTTACTCATTGGCTTTAGTCCCCTCCCTCTTTCCCCCCTTCTGTTTCCATCTCTCTCTCTCTCTGTCTGCATCATATATCTCTGGAACTGGGGGAGCAAGTGTGCATGTTTTCAGTTGCCCTATGTAGAGGCTCCATAGGAGAGAACGGAGGGAATGATCGGCCAACAGACAGGCAGGAACTCAGACTTTCAGTCCAAACAAACCCCGTCAGCATGCATGTGAGTGAACTTGGGAGCAAACCCTCCCCGTGTCGAGCCGCAATAGAGCCGCAGCCCCTGCTTCACAGAGACCTTGAGGCAGAGGCACCCAGCTAAGCTGTGCCCCATTCCTGGCACACACACTTTGTGAGATGTTAAGGATTTGTATTTTCTAGGTGCAATGTCTTAGAGCAGTGTCATCAGAGAGTGACGGGAAAAGCACAGTCTGCCAGTTCCTGCCTTCTGGCCCTGCCTGTCCCCATCTGCCCTCCTCTCTCTTCTCAGGCTCCTTCCAGCTACACCGCCATCTTTCTGACCTTGTCTGGTCAGACCCACTTCTTCCTGTGAGCCTCTGTGCCAGCGGTGCCTTCTCCCTGACACTCAAACTGTTCCCAGACACAGGCAGGCGTGCCTCTCATCTGGCACCCTGCTCACAGCAAATGTCACCCCTATGATGCCTTTCAGAGCCTCCCAGGCACAGGCTCCACTGTCACAGGTCTCCCACCTGCAAGGGCATCTCATGATGTCCTCCTTCTTGGTCTCATCTGGATAAAGTGAGTCCATGAAGGAGGGCTTTCTGCTTGGCGGACGAGGAGGCAGCTTCTTCCGGTTTCCTCAGGATCATGACTGTCTCTTCTGGGCTGAATGTTTCCCCTCCCAAGTCCATTGTGAAAGGAAATTCTCATTCCCTTGCTTTCAAGGGTCTGGTTTCCCCAAGAACACAGGGAGACTCCCCTCTCCCTGGAATGCAGCACCAGCCCCTACACCCAAAGCCTGAAAATTAGCACCCAGCTTGAAACACAACCAGATCCTGAAGTCACTTCCTGCTGAGGCCCCCCATCCATTTTGTAACCCCATTGTAACTCCTTTGCTCACCTTTCCCCTGAGACACAGCTCCCAGCCTGCCCTTGGCTTCTTACAGGAACAGTGGGATTTCCCAGAAGCACTCCCAGCCTGGGCAAGAAATGTTTTGAAATGTTCTCTATGTATTTTCCAGGACATGGGATATGGGGAGAAGTCATTTTGGTTGTGTATGTGCAACAGTTTTGATGCGAATAGCATCTTTTTCAGACAGAGATCAAAGAGTGCAGCTACCGGGTGTAACAAGAAAATGGATACACCGAGCTATCGTCTTCATGGTGTGAAGTCTTAGAGAGCAAAGAACATGCTTAAGAGCAGAGAATATGGAGCCAACATCTTATGTTCAAATTCCACCTCAATCACTTCCTAGATATTGGTAGAGGGCAAAGTACTTACCTCATTGGTGCCTCAGTTTCTTCATCTGTTGTTGGCAAGAAGGATAAGCGTACCTAATTTGTGAGGATATGGAGACTGCTAAAGGAGTTAATGTTTCAAAACACTTGCAACATCCAGCACATTGCATGCCCTGTACGCATACATTACAAATGAAATGCAAATGTTCTTCTGACGCTGTCTGTTTGCTCCAGAGGGGAGACTAGGGGCTGGAAGGATGTAGACAGCACTCCCTGAGACAGGATGAATCGATGAATGAACAACACTGTTGAAGGCATTACCAATGGCACATCCGCCTCCCTATGGACATTCCCAAGGACAATCACACCCAAGCATCCCTCCTCCGTCCTGCATCGTCTTCTGGGCTTCTATCCAGGAATCACGGGGGCTTCTTGAACCCTGGGACCCACACCCACCTCAGGTTCTCTTCTCTCTGACAGCAAACCCCAGGCCTTGTCCTAATGGCTGCAGCCCACAGGCTCTGAACTGACATCCTTTTCTTCACTTGAGGGAGACATGTCATTCCCAGAGCTGGGCACACAGAGTGTCAGCCTTGGAGGAAATGCCTCCCTGGCCAGTGGCAGGTGGAAGAGCGCCGTGATGGAGTAGGATTTGGGGAGAGTCCTCCAGGTGTGGTCAGAAGGGGCCCAGCCAGGGCATTTGTCAGCAAGGTCTGGTTGGTGGACCTTGGTGGCAAAAGAGTGGCGGGGGCAGCATGTTTTAGAGGTCCTGGCATGAGACAATCCACAGGATGGTCATGAAGTCAGAATCAGCCTAGTGAGGTCCAGCTCAATCCACTGTCATCTGTTCCCTGACTGGCTCACTAATCCAGGAGTGATTTACAAGGGCGATATTCGTCTTCTACCATCTTTTCGTTGATTGGCAGGAGCTAGTATTCTTTACAAAACTTGTGTATTTTTACATAGGAAACGATAGGTGAGTTCTGTAACAACCCTTCTTGCAAAGTTCTCACTAACGTATTGAGTCTCTAACAGAATCCACCGCTGGGAACTTCACCAAAGATCCTGACCTTTACTCTCTTCCTGATCTCTTTAGATCTTCCTGATTGGTAAATTTTCTTGACTCCTGGCTCCTTTCCTGAGGTTCGTCCACTTAGAACAATGTAGGACTGCAACCTCTTGCCACTTGAGAAGTAGTGGTTCAACTCTATGATGATGTTGGTCTTACTTTCTAAGTGTGTGTGTGTGTGTGTGTGTGTGTGTATGAGACTGTTGTCTGCATCTTGCCACGTGGGTCAGATTGACTCCTTTCCTTGGAAAAGTTGTCCCTAACCACTTTCTCTGGGCTTCATTTTCACGTCTTGAACAGTGCTGTCCAACAGTAGAATTTCACACTCTATCTAATGAAATTTAAACTTTTTTTAAATACTGATATTTAAAAAAGTAAAAATAAACAAGTGAAACTAATTTTTAATTATATTTAATTATATTTGTAAACCCATTATAACCAAGATATTACCATTTGTCCAGGCAATCTATATAAAAATTAATAGTGAGATAGTTCACATTTTTTTTTTATTGGGATCAACAAATCCATTTACATAGTCTCCATTTGTAAGTTGAAAGTTTTTACATACGCAGAACCTGGGCTGACGTGTTAGAGAGGAAATAAAGCAGAACAGGCATAAGTAACGATCACTATCAATCCAGCTCAGCACGAACACTCACCACTGACAAAAAGGCTGTCCCTGAGCAGGGAGTAGAGGCCCCTCGGGGTGACAGGGTGGATCAGCTGGTTCAGCACCCAGGAATGCTGCTCTCTGTCACATGGGGTCTCTGTCACACTCTCCATCATGAGCCATGGGGTCAGGGTGGTAGGTGCAGACAGCTTCCACGCTGGTGGCTGCCCCATCGTCTGCAGGCCTGGGGAGAGAGGAATGTGAGGACTCTAGAGAGATGTCCTGAATCCTCTGATAATGGGGGCCAGAGGGAGGGAGGAGCAAATTGGCAGTCAGTGGGAAGAGTGAAAACTGGGGTGGTCACCGAAAGTGTTCATGACTCTCAAATGCTCAGAAAAGGGACTTCCCTGAGGGAGATCAGTCTACAGCCCAAGACAAGGGGCCCAGGCTGCTCTTCTTGAACAAGGATCCAAGCTGGGGAGGAGGCAGGAGGACGACGAGCAGGAGAGACAGCAGGTGGAGAGTGGCTGGCTGGGACTCATCCAGCCAGGAGCTGCTGACACCAGGGTCTCATTAGGGGCTGCAGGCCTCTCTCAGTGGAGTTCAATGTGGCTGAGCTCTTGCTCATGTCTGTCAAATACTGGATGTTGGAGAGGGTGGAACTGAGTGTGAGGGCCTTCAGGTCGTGTCCCTTGGCTGCAAGAAGAGAGGGAGAGAGATGGCCATCACTGAGAGCTGAGCTGAGACCAGATCAGAGTCCTGAATTCAGTATCATCTGTTGCCTTTGCTCCCAGTGGAACCACCACCCAATGCTGTGCTCATCCAAGTCGAAGCCAGCATATCTCTCAGCTCCTCCTCCCTCACCTGCCAGTAACACCAATTGCACTTACAGATTGCTCCTCAATGCGTTCCTTCTGTTCATTCACATCCCAGGTAGGTCTTACCTTTTCTCACCGGAACCAACACCCTAACATGCTCACTGGATGCATTGTCTAAAGGATGTTCTCTGCCTTGAACATTAGAAGCATTTTTCTGAAGTGAAGATCTCACTAGAACACTCCTGCTCTAGCATCACCCATGGCTCCCTAAGGCCTTCAGGGTTAAGTTCAAGCTTCTTGACCTGGCACTCAAAGCCCTTGCACATCTGGCTCCTGCTGACTCTTCAGCCTTATTGATCCATTCACTCTGAGTTAGGCTTTGTGCTTCAGGCAAACCAAATTCCTGTCAATTCTCCCATACACTATGCTGTTTTTGCCTACAGGGCCATTGCTCATGCAATTTCCTCTGCCAGGAACACGCTCCACACCCTATTTCCCTATATAACTCCTACTCCTTCTTAAAGACCCCAATTGGGCAAAACTTCCTCCAGAGAGCCCTTCTCACCCAAAGGATGCCAGGTGCTTCTCCTCAAAACATCCCACCTTGTATTAGAATTTTCTGTGACTTTCACAAGACCAGGGGCTCTCTGAGGGCTGCATCAGATTGAAATATTGGTATAATCCTTGTGATCAGCATGCTTGCCCTCAAAGCAGAATTGCACACCTCGGCTTCCCAGCTGCCCAGTAATAATTGGGCAGTGGAGTTGTGGGGCTGGAGAGCTCCTCTGGGGAAGGAAGAGGGGCCCCCCTAGGCCTGTGGTGGCTTCTGGTTGCTCAAGCAATGAGGAAGTAGGCAGGAACATGCTGCCCGGCTCAGGAGCTGTGGAAAGGGCTGTCGTCCGGGAGAGACAGAGACCCCACACAGTGGGTGAAGCCACACAGGCTCATCTGCACTCCAGCAGTGGCTGTCCCAGGACAACCATTCACAGGTGAGCCATAAATGTGAGTGACAGAAGGAAGGATTGTGTGAGTAGAGGGATGTTCGAGCCTGTGAGTGAGATGAACCCAAGAGAGACAGTGTGCTTGAAGAAGAGAGAGACGCGACAAAGAGATAGGTAGAGGCACAGATAGAGGGGATACCTGGATGGACAGAGGAAGAGCGGACAAATGGAGGGTCACAGGGAAAGCAGGAAGAACAAAGACAAGGAAGAGAAGTTGAGACATGGGAGGAAAGAGGATGGAAGGAGAGAAGGAGAAACAGGCGAACAGGCAGGAGGACAGTTGGACAGATTGATACCTGGACAGATGCTCGGGTGGATAGATGGAAGGAAGGAAGGAAAGAATGGAGGGAGGGAGGGGGGAATGAAGGATAGAAGGAAGAGAGGAAGGAAGGAGTCTGAGAGGAGGGAGAACTGGGAAAATCACCTGCCCACGTTCAGAGGGTGCTTTAAAGGGAGGGTAAGGCTGAGAATACAGGACCCCTAACTCCCAGGCTTGTGTCCACCTGTCCCAATGCTGCCTGTTATTACTCGTAGAGACGGGCATATGGATGTAAACGAAACCTTGAGCCCTACCCTCACAATACACAAAACTCAATTCCTGGACACTTTGACCTAAAGGGGAAAGGTAAAATAATGAAACTTCTAGAAGACAACATAAGAAAACATCCTCGGGACCACAGGGTAGAAAAAACTTCTCAAAGAAGACACACACACACAGACACACTCTCCATAAAAGAAATATCGGTAAACTGGGATTCATTAAAATTTAGGCTTTCGGTTCATCATAAGACACATTACAAGAGGGAATTGGCGAGTCACAGGATGCGAAGAGATTGTCCCAGTTCCAATATTCAACAAAGGATTCACATGCAGAATACAGAAAATCTTCAGCATATTTATTAGATAAAATGCAGTGAAAGAGATACATATTAATGCTGGTTATTTTAATGAGCCACATTTATTTTACAAGGACAGTGAACAAAGCAATCTGAAAAGCAGGGGGTGAAAAATGAACAGGAGATAAACAGAATCCCAGGAGGGTTTGGAAAAAGCAATAGAAGCCCTTTACATAACAGTTCATTGGCCTTAGAAAAGGAAGGTACTACTGGATTGTGTTAGGAAGTCAGATTGAAATATCTAGTGGCTTCAGTGGAAAAATAAGATAGGAAAAAGTAACTATGATAGTTATTTGATTTTCCTCCAAATGACTTTATCCCTTAGAGAGCAAGGCACTTTCCTTTTCAATCATCAACACATCAAAGTTTAATTTCCCTCCATTTAGCCTTTTTCGTGGCCATAGGTTAGAAGCAGCAAAGGGGCTCAGCAGGCTGAACCAGTCTGCAGACATACTCTGTCCTGTTCCACACTGGCTCACACACGTGCAAAGTGGGCGCTTCTCACAGGGGAAAAACCTGCAGGGCTGAGGGGCAGACACCCCTTGGACCCTGTTTGTTTGTACCATTGGAAATTTCTCCTGAGTCCCTACTCAAAAAGGAAGTGGGTGCGGGGTAGAATAAGAAGGCCATATATTTGAAGGAAATAGGAGAAAATATTTCATTGTGAAAGTAATAAATGTTGCTTTTCAGAAGTCATGTGTATGTTGAAAGTCTATGTCTTAAGGTACCATAATGAAACAACGTACACCTCATCTTCTCCCTCTTTTATCTGAGCATAAGGTTAAAATCCATGAAATTCCTAAGATTAAAAAAACACACAAAAATCACAAGGAAAGTTTTGGAGGTCATGGATGTGTTCAGCACTTGGTTGTGGGGATGATATGATGGGTGTATGCATATGTCCAAACTAATCAATACACATATAGAAAACGTGTGCATTTTTTGTCTATTACTCATACCTCAACAGAGCTAAAAATTCAAATAAATTCCTAAGTTTACTTTTTGAGGGTGTATAAAAGTCAAAATTTCTAATAAAATTCAGATTGTTAATTTCTGAACATAAATAGCATTCCTGCTTTGATGGGTGACCCCACAACTCTCAAAAAAATCAAGAGCAGTTGCTACTGTCAATCTCAGTGGAAGTTATTTTCAACACCTCACCCCCTTCTTTACACCCCATTATTTAAAAACCAAGGAAATAGTCTTCAGCTTTTAAAATGAACGAGTAAATGAGTCAGCTTGACATTATACTTTATTCAAGATTTAATGTTAAGTAAAGGAAATAACTGAGCATGAGCAGAATCCCTTCCATAACTCATCTTTTCTCCTATGCTGATAATAAAAATGACACTCTACTTAAACGTAGTTTGCATGATATATTCTCAAGTAAATATACTTAACTGCTGGACATTTGATTTCATTTTTTTCTTTTTTTAATCAATAATTTACACAAAAAAATCAATTTAGGAGATAAAACGTATTGCTATTTAGAATTACTTCCTGATTGTAAATTACTAGAAGTGTAAACATGAAGTCAACGCTAAGGACGTTTTAAGTCCTTTAATACATTTTGCCAAATTTCTTTTTTAGAAAATAATGTTAATATAGGACTTTAAGTTTGAGAAACCTGTTTCATGACACCCTAATCTGTTGAAGGATAATTTTGAGATTCTTATTCAATTTCTTCATATTCATCTATAAAACTTATTTGGCGTCTTTCATCTTTTTAACATTTTCATCTTTTTAACTTTCAAAGGTTTAACTTTCCAAGAGACGATTTTTTAATGATGAGCTAACTGATGAATTTGTGCACCGACTGTTTTTTTGAGACTGAATATACAAATGGACAAAGGCCAGATCATATATGACAGTATAACTCTGACCCCCAACGTGGGAAGCAAACATCCCAAGAAGCCAAGTCACAGCCCCTGCAGCATTCAGCACAGAACAGTCAGCACTTGGTCAGTAACTGCCAGTTTCCAAAACTCTCGTTCTGCTTTCAACACAGGACCGCCAGAGAAAGCCACGTATGCTCCCTAAACCATCACATAGGATGCCTGCCTTCTACTTAGTGACCTCCAGCTTCCCCACGTCAACAACTTCCAATCAGGCCACCCCTCCCCCACTCCCCTGACCTCTGCCACCCTCTCCCCTCCCTTTCCCTTCTCTCCTCTTCTTGTGCATGCAACAATCCTCTCCTGTCAAATTACAGTCTCTGCAATATTTTTAACGTGTGATAGAACAGTTCCTCCCTCAGAGTTCTTCCTGGTCCATATTTTCCTAGCTTAGCTTATGCGTTTATTTTTTCCATGTAGGATCATTTATCTAACTCAACAGAAAAGCTCGTTAAAATTTTTATTGGCATTATATTCAATTTATAAAGTAATGGGACTGACCATTTAATGAAACTTCCTAACTTAGAACATAGACTGACTTTCCATTTGCCAACTATTTTTAATTGAAATTTATAGTGTGATCGTTGTAGATTCCACACTGCTGTAAGGAATAACTCCAAAAGTTCCAGTGTACACTTTACCCAGTTCCTTACAATGATAACATTCTGCAAAACTATAGGACGATACCACAGCCAGCTTGTTGGCATTGATACAATCCACTATCTTATTCAGATTTCTTCAGTTTTACTTGTACTAATTTGTTCCTGTGTATTTAGTTCTGTACAATTTTATCAGAAGTGCAAGTTTGTGTATCCATCACAGCTAAAATAATGACTAGTTTTATCACCACAAGGTATTCTTGTATTGCCTATTAAAAAATAAACAGATGTTACTTTTTAGAGCAGTTTTACATTTACAGCAAAATTTAATGAAATATACAGTGTTCTCATATAGTCCCTGCCCCCACATATGCATAACCTTTCTGTTGTCAATATCTCTCGTCAGAGTAGTATACTTCTCACAATTGATGAACATACATAGGCACACCATTATCACTCAAAGTCCATAATTTACATTAAGGTTCACTCTTGGTGTCAGAGATCACTAGGGTATAAATCTGTGGCCCATTTCTGGATTCTCTACTCTGTTCCATTGATTTATGTAGCTGTCCTACAATGAAAATGACGATGCTGTGATTACACTATCTACAAGGCAATACTAAATATTGTTAAAGTGTTTACTGCCACATTATTCTTCCTGTCACGATTGTTTTAGCTACTCTCAGCTATGTGCCTTTCTATATAAATTTTAGAAAAAGGTGTCTCTGTCTACAAACTGTGGTGGAATTTTTATTAGAATAATATTAGACCTATAGATCAATTTGGGGATAATTGAGACCTGTACTCTTTATTCTATCCAGTAGTATGGTGAGGACTGCAGAATTCTCAGCACATAACAACTCCTTCCAAACCCCCACACCAGGAGGAGACTCAACCAAACTCTGGCGTGGCTTCTAGCTGCATAAGGCTGTGTAACCGGAATGACTCCAGCCCACCATTAAAATGCCTTCCTGAGAGCTCAAAGCTAACAGAAAAATTTGCTATTTATTTTAGTCAACACCCAATTATAGGCCTCTGATCCCCCTCCTTAGAGTATTTACTAAAGAGGGCTTACAACTGTCGATATGTATCTCTCACAATTCTCTAAAGGACCTAAGAGCCACTCCTTTGAAATACGATCATTAAGACAGATAGAGACTCTTTCTCTCAACTTCTGAGTGAGGATAGAATCCTAACTTTGATAACTGCAAAGTAACGAACACAGTGGGTCTAATCACAGTTACACTGACCAACCTTTGTACTTTTTCACTTCTTTGACTCCACTGAGCCCCTGAACCCTGCTCCTTCATTCCCTTTAAAATTCTAAATTCACCTGCGTACAAATCTGAGCGCAGCTCAGCTTCTGTGAGCCGTTACTGAATAAAATCTGCTTTCACCACTTTAACTAATGTCTGTTGCATTTGTCTTTGACAATAGTAAGGCTCTCAATTTATTTGCATCTTCTTTAATTACCGTAATCGGTATTTTATAATTTTCAGCATCAGATCCTGTACACATGTTCCTGAATATATGCCTGAATGTTTCATGTTCTTCGGAGTGGTTTTAAATGATACAGCATTTTCAAGTTTATCATCTGCAGGTTCATCATTAGTTGTAGAAATAAAATGGTCTTTTGTGTGTTGATCTTGTACTTGGTGAACTTTTTGTACTCATGTATTAGTTCTGATTTTTTTTTTTTTGTAGATTCCCAGACTTTTTTACACAGACAACAATGAAACTAAGAATGGTTATATTTTTCCTTTCTAAACTCTATGGCTTTTATTTCCTTTACTTCTGTTATTGCCAGAAGCTTCAGTATTTTATTGAATAAGAATAGTGAAAGTGGTATTCCTTTCCTTGTTCCTTATTATGGGGAGAATCCTTTAGTCTTTCCCTGTTAAGCATGAAGTCAACTGTGCATTTTCTGTAGATGACCTTCAACAAGTGAAAGTAATTTCCATCTATTTCAAACTTGCTAGAAAATTTTATGACATACAGGAGTTCGATTTTATCAAATGTTTTCTCTACATCTCTGGCTTATTAACAAGTCTTGACCTTAAACAAATAGACAGCCAGTTATTTCTCTGGCGAAAATTGGTTTACCTGGGATTAGCAAAGAATAGCCATTTGGAGTGTGAAACCATGGCAAGCTATGCAGGAGCACCCAGCAAGAAAGAGAGGAGAAGCTCTTTTATCTCAGAGTGGGGAAAATTGGGGGGCTATTGGACACAGTCTTGAGGGCAGTGGCTTTTCATCGGCAGAGTTGTGACAGTCTCTCCTTGGCTTAGTTTCTGACTGGTCAGGAAGAGAAAGTCTTTATTCTTCCTGTTGCACTGCGCTTTTGACATAGGGCATGAGAACTCCCTCTATTAGCCTTCCAACACTATTTCAACTACGTTTCCGTTTATTAACTTTCACATGTCCCCATTTTGATTGTGATCTTTCTCTGAAAGCATTGTTGATCTGCAGTCAGATTTTTCCAGTTTCAGTAGCCTCTCGTCCCTCGAGGCCAGGAAGGACCTTCTCTGGGAGTCATGTCCCATGTTGGAGGAAAAACACACAGATTGGAAACCTATCGTGGCCACATTTGAGGAACACGGAGTGAGAGGAAGGAGAACTCTCTGGCACTTTTGACCTAAAGTTTGCGTGTTATCAAGATCATAGGCATTGGAGATGATCTGAAGTGTCATGTCATCATCAAAGGTTTGGCAGACAAACTTCCAACAGACCTGGTCCGGACACCTTGGAAACCTTCGCATCAGATACTGTCTGCTTCCATTTGGAGAAATCTTTATTTTTAAGTCACCAAATGATGTGCAGTCCCCCAGGGTTTTGTGCTTTCTTTAGGTGTGTCACATGAATCCAAGTCTTGAGTTTTGTGGCAAAAAGCTTGGCTGGCAGTGCCCGATCGAGGAAAATACTATCATCTTGGTTGAGTTTTGTTAGTTTGAAACTTTAGGTAAATTGTTCCTTGTTTTCAAGTTGTTAAATTTATGAGAATGGAGCTGTTTATATTATTTTCAATGGCTGAAGAACCTGCAGTGATCTATCCCTCTAGTGTGTCTCAGGCCTTTGAGGGTGAAGAGGCTTCCCCAAAGCATCTTGTGGCAGAACCTTGTTTGCTGTTGGCCCCTAACAGCTTGAGTGCATCTGGGTTGGGGAGGAGACAGAGACTTCCAAGAACAAGTTGTTTCTTCTTGAAGGAATGCTGAAGATGCCCAAAGTATGGTACTTTGACATACAAATTATTTGGAGCCAAAAGCAATCGAGAGCCAGCAGATGCAGGAAAAACTCTTGATCTCCACCTTGACTGCTTTAAATGAAGGATAGACTTCCTCTTTGGAAAGGAAATTTATGTTTCTAAAGGAAATTTCCATTAGTAAAAGCATCTGCACCAGAAAGAGAATGACTCTTAGAGAATTTTTTTTTGAGGAAGATTAGCCCTGAGCTAACATTCCCCACCAACCCTCCTCTTTTGCTTAAAAAGATTGGCCCTGAGCTAACATCCGTGCCCATCCTCCTCTACTTTATACGTGGGATGCCTGCCACAGCATGGCTCAATAAGTGTTGTGTAGGTCCGCACCTGGGATCTGAACTGGTGAACCCCAGGCCATCAAAGCAGAATGTGTGAATTTAACCCGTGTGCCACCAGGCCAGCCCCTAGAGAATTTTTTTTTTTTTGAGGAAGATTAGCCCTGAGCTAACTGCTGCCAATCCTCCTCTTTTTGCTGAGGATGACTGGCCCTGAGCTAGCATCCACGCCCATCTTCCTCTACTTTATATGTGGGACACCTGCCAGAGCATGGCGTGCCAAGTAGTGCCATGTCTGCACCAGGGATCAGAACCGGCGAACCCCAGGCCACCGAAGCAGAACGTGCGCACTTAACCAGTGAACCACCAGGCCAACCCCTAGAGAATTTTTTTAACTGAGAGATTTATCTGCATAACAAGGCAAGCTTTATTTATTATACATTTTTTCCCCTCCTCTTCCCATAATTTTTCTTCAGCCACTTCCTGCTGCTGCTCACCCAGATGGCTGCCTGCTTCCAAGCTCCCCCATGTGCACCCAGTGTGGACTGGACTTGCAACCTGCAGCTGGTGTGGAGCTGCCTGCTCGAGGGCTGCAGAGCACCATCCTAAGTCTCATCCCCAGCATGACCTACATCGCCAGCAATACTCAGGATCTGCCTCCACTGCACAGGATTGGGGCAGCTGCACTGATGGTTCAGATTGTGGGCAGTACCCAGCCCAATTCCCACCCACTTTTGTTGACCACACACCTGTGCTGTTTGCAGATGGTACAGATTTAAAAGAGAAGTCATATCCTGTCGTTAAAGCGGAACTGGTGGGCTGCCTTGAGGAATTTTTCAACACCTGTAAAACTAAAGAGAAACTAGGAGAATTATCAGAAGAGTTCTACAAAAATGAACTACTATTGATTGAAATGTTGAATATACATGTCCCTGCAGTTGCTAAATTGAGATGTCTTTTAGACAGTTCTCCTAGGGAAGATTTACTAGACATTCTGACATCACTTATCCAAACAAGCAACAGAAATGCTCCAAATTTTAGATACTGTGACTCTGGAGGAAACTGTCCAAGATGATGATACCACTGCTGGTGAAACAAATGCAAGAATTGAAATTGCTTTAAAAAAACAGAAAGCTTGGGGCCAGCCTGGTGGCACAGTGGTTAGGTTTGCATGTTCTCCTTCAGTGGCCTGGAGTTTGCCGGTTCAGATCCTGGGTGCAGACCTATGCACCACTCATCAAGCCATTTTGTGGCAGGAGTCCCACATATAAAGTAGAGGAAGATGGGCATGGATGTTAGCTCAGGGCCAGTCTTCCTCAGCAAAAAGAGGAGGATTGGTGGTAGATGTTAGTCAGGACTAATCTTCCTCAAAAAAAATGATAATAACAATAAAACAGAAAAAGCGAGAAAGATGATAATAAATGCATTATATGAATATGCCTCAATAGGATTTCACACATCCTAGGTACTTTATTTTCTGGCACATTGTTATGGGATATCATGCAGGTGATTTCGACATATCCTGTGTGTTTTCCATGCGTGTCCGACAGCTGATTCTGGCGCGTCCGGCAGGTAGTTTCAGTGAATCAGGCACCTGGTTCCGGCGTATCCAACAGGTGGTCCCGGCATGTCTGGTAGGCGATTCCAGCACATGTGACATGTGGTTCCGGTGTATCCGGCAGGGGATTTCGACGTGTCCGGCAGGTGGTTCCAGCATGTCCAGCACCTGGTTCTGGCATGTTTTGCAGGTGGTTCCGTCATGTCAGCACCTGGTTTTGGCATGTGTGACACCTGTGTCTGGTGTATCTGGCAGGTGGTACTCACAAGACTGGCAGGTGGTTCAGATGTGTCTGGAACCTGGTTTTTGGCATGTGCGACACCTGCATCTGGTGTATCCGGCAAGTGGTTCTCACAAGACTGACAGGTGGTTCAGGTGTGTCAAGCAGGTGGTTCTGGCATTTCAGGCACCTGGTTCTGGCCTCTGCTGTACCTGTTTCTGGTGTATCCATCACATGGTTCCAGCGTGGCTGGCACATGGTTCTGGCATATTCGGCAGGTGGCTTCAGCGTACTGGGTGCCTGGTTCCGGCGTATCTGACAGTGGGTTCCATGGTTTCTGGCAGGTGGTTCCTGCATGTCTGGCATGTGGTTCCGGTATGCTCTGAATGTGGTTCCAGCGTGTCCGTCAGGTGGCTACCATGTGTCCAGGACCTGATTCCGTCGTGTGCGGTTGGTACTTTCAGAGTGTCCAGGTGTTGGTTCCAGCATGTCTGGCCATTGGTTCCCGCATGTCCAGGGGTGATTCCGGTGTGTCCAGCAGGTTGTTCTGGCCTTTTCCAGAAATTGCTTCTGGCGTACCCAGGACCTGGTTCTGGTGTATCCGGCAGGTGATTTTGGTGTGTCCAGCAGGTTGTTCCGACGTGTTACGCTGGTGGTTCCGGCCTCTGTGGCACGTGTTTGTGGCATGTCTGGCACCTGACTCTGGCGTATACGGCAGGTGGTTTCAGAGTATCTGGTACCTGGTTGCGGCATATCCAACAGGTGGTTCCGAAGTGTCTGGCAGGTGGTTCCGGCGTGTCAGTGAGGTGGTTCCGGCATGTCCAGAAGGTGGCTCTGTCATGTCCAGTGGGTGACTCCGCCACTTCCCTCAGATGGTTCCGGTGTGTCTGGCAGGTGGTTCCTGTGTGACTGGCATGTGGTTCTGGTACGTTCAGAAGGTGGTTCCGGCGTGTCTGGTGGGTGCTTCCGGCATGTCCGGCAGTTGGTTCTGGCATGTCTGGCAGGTGGTTGCGGTGTGTCTGAGTGGTGGTTCCAGTGTGTCCGGCCGGTGGTTCATGCATGTCTGGCGGGTTTTTCCAGCATATAAGCTGCCTGTTTCCAGCGTTTCTGGCAGGTGATTTTGGCATGTCCAGCAGTGGTTCCGGCAAGTCAAGCAGGTGGTTGCAGCTTGTTCGGCACCTGATTCTGGTGTACTTGACAAGTGGTTCCGGCGTGCCCAGCATGTGGTTCTGGAGTTTCCATCAAGTGGTTCACGCGTATCTGGCAGGTGGTTCAGGGTGTCCAGCAGGTGGTTCAGGCATGGCCAGAATGTGGTTCCAGCATGTCCGGCGGGTAGTCTGACATTCTGAAGCACCATGCCAGGCACACTAAAACCAGATGTCCAACACGCCAGTACCACCTGCTGGACACGCCCGAACCACCTGCCAGACTTTTGTGAACCACCTGCCGGACACGTTGGAAGCACCTGCTGGATATGCCAGAAACAGTTGTGGCACACGCCGAAACCTGGTGCCGGACATGACTGAAGACCTGCCAGACACTATGGAGCCACATGCCTGATACACCATAAACAGGTGTCTCACACCTGAACCAGGTGCTGGACATGACTGAAACACCTGTTGGAGAAGCCTGAACCACCTGCTGGACGAGACTGAACCACCTGCCTGACACTCCTTAACCACCTTCAGGACACGCTGGAACCCTCTGGTGGACACGCCAGAACGACCAGCCGGACAAGCTAGAACCACTCGCCTGCCACGTTGGAGCAATGTGCGAGACACGCCGAAATCACCTGGTGGATATGCTGGAACCGGGTCCTGGATACGCCAGAACCAACTTCAGAACAACATGCCGGACATGCCAGAACCATCACCTGGAGATGCTGAAACCACCAACTAGACTCGATGAAATCAGGTCCCAGACATGCCGTAGCCACCTGCCAGACATGCTGGAATCACCCGCCAGACATGCGGGAACCAACTGCCAGACTCACCGGAAGCACCCAATGGACAGGTCAGAACCACCTTCCAGACATCCCAGAAGCTCATGCCAGACACACAGGAACCCCCTGCCTGACACGCCGGAACCATCTGAATGATAAGCCAGTAGCACCCACCGGATATGCCAGAACAACCTGCCAGACAAAACTGAACCACGTGTCAGGCAAGATTGAACCACCTGCCGGATATGCCTGAACCACTTGACAGACACTTCGGAACCACACGCCGGGTACGGCGGAACCACCTGTCAGATATGCCAGAACCAGGTGTCAGACACGCCGGAACCACCTTCCAGACAGGCCTGAACTACCTGCTGGACACACCTGAACCACCTGCCCGACAGTCTGGAACCAACTGCTTGACTCTCTGGAACCACCTGCCGGACAAGCCAAGATTCCCTGCTGGATATGACAGAACCAAGCTCCTTATACACCAGAACCACCCAGGACTCATGCTGGAATCACCCACCGGACACACTGGAACCACCATTAAGACACACCGGAACCACCCCCCACACACGTGGGAATCAGGTAGGGGACACAGTACAACCTGCTGCCGGATGGTCCGGAACCACCTGCCAGACACACTGGAACCAGGTGCCCGACACGCCAGAACCAACTGCTGGACACGCCAGAACCACCTGCCAGATTTGCGAGAACCACCTGCTGGATGCACTGGAATCACCGGACGGATACTCCAGAAACATGTGTCGCACACGCCAAAACCAGGGTCCAGACACGACTGGACCACCTGCAAGGCATGCTGGAACCACCTGCCAGACACGCCAGAACCACCTGTTGGATACGCCAGAACCAGGTGCCTGATTCGCAGAAACTACCTGCCGGACATGCCAGAACCAAGTGCCGGAAAAGGGAAAATAATACTGGGTGAACACTGGGTTTCACCCAGGGGTCAGTGATAGGGAGGGCAAGGAAAGAGACCTAGGAGTCCAGAAAAGCCAGACTGTGGACAAACAAGATTGATGTCGAGCATCCTCAACAAAAACCAATGACAAAAAAACAGACTCACCAACTCCAGAGGGGGCTTGACCGCATCTAAGGGGACCCCTCTCCGATCACAGACATAACACAAAGACAGACTCAGTGACTTCGGGTGGGAGCCTAAAAGCCCCACCTCATCATTCCAGAGGAGATTCATTCTCCAGAGGGATCCGGAACCCTAGACTAGTCAACAGGGATTGCTCCTGTTTCACCAGAGCCAAGCATCGTCCCATCCTGAGTAGCTGGGTCATGCAATCCTTCCATTCAGAGGGGACTCTCACTCCCCTGAGCCAGGCTACCCCCAGATGGGACTCAAACCCTGAAGCCAGACATTAACAGGAAGACTTTATGAGGCAACTTAAAGAAATAAATCTTATAGCCATGCTGTGCGGTTGGCGCCACTCACCTCCATTGAAAGATCCACAGAGCAAAGCGCTCAGTGCAGCTGCTGCTGGGTCTCCCGAGGGGGCGGAGACATCAAGCTGGCAACATGAGCACCACAAAGAGGCAAACCCGATATTGGGTGCCAATTTGTTACTGAAAGCAAAACGCGTTCCATCCTGGTGAGTTACATCAGACTCTCTACCAGAAGTAGTTGTCTCACAAAGTAAGCTATATTTGCAGCAAATAGGAGACCATGAGGAATCATTTCCAGAGTCATGGTGTCCCCAGACAAAGGGAAGGAGGGACATTTATTTCAGATGGGGAATGAATATTCAAAGGGGAGAGGTGAGTATCCTCTTGCACAGACTCAGATAGAAAGCATGCTTCCACACACACTGCAGGTGATGGTAACAAGGCCTACGCTCCTCCTGGAGAGAACTTAGCATTAAAAATAAGGCAAAGGTCATACATGTAGCTCTTGTGGGAAGGTCTGGTCTGGCACCAGGAGGTTGGTGATGGCATCTTCTTAACATAACAAAAGGAAAAAATTTGGAAAAAGTTAAATTCTTGTAAACCCACTCTTGAGTTCCTCAGGACAACTAGTCAGTGATAAGGGCAGGTCCCTGTCAGTTCTGACAGGGTCACTGTGAATTCAAGGGAGGACTCTGTGAGGTCAGAGGGGGTATATGTGAGGTCAGGGGAGGTATCTGTGAGGTCAGGGGCACTCCCCCTGAGTTCAGGGGTGGGTCTCTGTGAGGTAAGTGGGTGTCTCTGTGAGGTCAGGGCAGGTCTCTATGAGGTCAGATTTGGTCTCTGTGAGGTCAGAGGGGTTGCCTCTGATCACATGGGAGAGCCATGTGGCCAGGGAAGTTCTCTGTTAGGTCAGGGGAGGCCTCTGTGAGGTCAGAGGGAGTCTCTGTGAGGACAGATGTTGTCTCTGTTTGATCATGGGTGGTCTTTCATGTCAGGGGAGGTCTCTGGGTGGCCATGCAGGTCTCTGAGTTCAGGGTCATCTCTGTGAGGTCAGAGTTCTGCAGGGGAGGAAGACATTTCCTCCATCCACTCTGGGTCCTTCTGGCTGTACAATGAATTAAATTCACATGAGACAGAATAGCAGGAGAAAATTAAAGCTTTATAACATGTATACATGGGAGAGACCTCACCTTAAATACCATCTTCAGCTAAAGACAAAGGAGGATGTTGGGGGTGGAGGGAGTCAGTTATGGGAGATTGTCAGAAAAGCACAGTACACAAGAGTAAGGTTATATACAGATATAAGTCCTTGCCTTCTGCATTGATAAGAGTTTCTAGAGATAAGGTCATCCCCCTTCTTCCTGGTACAGAAAGGGAGATATCTTTACAGATGGAGATTTCCTTTACAAATGTAAATATCTCTTAACAGAGGGTAAGTAAATTCTACTTTTCAGAGTTTCTCTCATGTCTGCAGTTTTTTGAAAGATTTTTAAATTTTTTTTTATTTTTCCTTTTTCTCCCCAAAGCGCCCCTCTACACAGCTGTGTATTCTTAGTTGTTGGTCCTTCCAGTTGTGGCATGTGGGATGCTGCCTCAGCATGGCTTGATGAGCGGTGCCATGTTCACACCCAGGACTCAAACTAGCAAAACCCTGGGCCACTGAAGAGGAGCGCGCAAACTCACCACTTGGCCATCGGGCCAGCCCCCATGTCTGCAGTTTTTAAAATTAACCAGCCCAAAATAATCCTCATGCTAAAGAGACGTATCTTGGGATGGCCAATTCCAGTCCCCCACAGTTCTCTGTGTCTTCATGGGAGGTCTCTGTCAGGTCAGGGAGATCTCTGAAATCAAGGGAGTTCTCTGAGTTCAAAGGAGGCTTCTGCGAGGGGATGTGAGGTCTCCGAGGTCAGCAGAGGTCTGTGTGTTGTCAGAGGAATTCTCTGTGAGGTCAGAGGAGATATCTATGATATAAGGGGAGGTTTCTGTGAGATCAGGGTAGGTCTCTGTGATGTAAGGGGATGTCTCTCTGAGGTCAGGGTTGTCTCTCTGAGGTCAGAGAGGTCTCTTGATGTCAGCTGTGGCTTCTGTGAGGTCAGGGAGTACTCTGTGGGGTCAGAGGTGGTTTCTGTGGGGTCATGGGAGTTCTCGGTGAGGTCTTGGGAGGTCTCTGTGACATCAGAGTGTGTATCTGTGAGGCCAGGGGAGGTCTCAATGAGGTCAGAGGGGCTTTCTGTGAGTTAGGGGGAGGTCTCTTTGTGGCCAGATGGTGTGTCTATGAAGTCAAGTAAAGTCTCCGTGAGGTAGGAGAGGTCTCTGTGAAGTCAAGGATGTCTCTGTGAAGTAAGGGATATCTCTGTGAGGTCAGAGGGGCTGTCTCTCAGGTCAGGGTAGGTCTGTGAGGACAGAGATGTGTCTCTGATGGTAGGCGAGGTCTCTGTGAGAGAAGGGAGGCCTATCTGATGTCTGGGGAGATTTCTGTGAGATCTGGGTGTTTCTCAGATGGCAGAGATGTCTCTGTGAGGTCAGGAGAGACCTCTGTGATTTCAAGGAGGTCTCTGTGAGATCAGAGGTCTCTGTGAGATTAGATCTTGTCACAGTGAGGTCAGAGAGCATGTTGTGATGTCAGGGGAGGTCTCTGTGAAGTCAGACCAAGTTCTGTGTGGCAAGATCAGCTCTCTGTGAGGTCAGAGTGGGTATCTGTGAGGTCATGGGAGGTCTCTGAGATCAAGGAGATCTCTGTGAGTTCAGGCAGGCCTCTGTGAGTTCAGGGGAGGTCTATGTGACATCAAGGGAGGTCTCTATGAGATAAAAGTGGGTCTCTATAGGTCAGGGAAGGTCTCTGTGAGATCAGAGGGTGTCTTTCTGAGGTCAGGAGCGGTCCTCAAAGACAGGGAGGTATCTGTGATGTCAGGCAAGGTCTCTGTGAGACAGGGGAGGTCTATTCCAGGTCAGGGGAGGTTTCTGTGAGATCAGAGAATGTCTCAGAGGGCAGGGAGGTCTCTGTGTGTTCAGAGAATGCCTCTGTGAGGTTGGAGAGGTCTCTTTGAGGATAAAGATGGTCTCTTTGAGGTCACTGGAGGTCTCTGTGAGGTCACATGAGGTCTCTGTGACATCACTGGATGTCTCTGTGACCTCACACAGGTCTCTTTGATGTCAGGGAGGTGTCTTTGAGATCAGAGAGGTCTCTTTGTGCTCACTTGATGTCTCTGAGTTCAGTGGAGGTCTCTGATGCCACTGAGGTCTCTGAGGTCAGGGAGGTCTCTGTGAGCTCAGGGGAGGTATCTGTGCAGTCAGGGGAGGTCTTTTAGGTCAGGGAGTTCTCTTTTAGGTCAGGGGAGTTCTCTCTGAGGTCAAAGTGGTCTATCTGAGTTCGCAGGAGGTCTCTGCTAGCCCAGAGGACATCACTGTGAGGTGATGTGAGGTCTCTGTGTCATCTGAGGGAGTCTCTATGAGGTGTGGGGAGGTCTCTGTGAGGTCAAAGGGTTTCTCAGTGAGGTCACGGGAGGACTTTGTGAGGGCACAGTTGGTCTCTGTGAGGTTAGGGAGGTCTCTTGATGTGAGATGGGGTCTCAGCAAGGTCATGGAGGTCTCTGTGAGATCAGGGGATGTCTCCGTGTGTCAGAGCGGGTCATCATCAGGGCAAGGGAGGTATGTGTATGGTCAGAGGGGCTATCTGCAAGGTCAGAGGAGGCCTCAGTGAAGTCAGAGGGCTCTCTGTGAGGTCAGGGGAGGTCTCTGTGTGGTCAGAGCAGACCTCTGTGAGATCAAGGAGGTCTCTGTGAGGTCAGGGGGGTCTCTGTTTGGTTAGAGGGGGTCACTGTGAGGTCAGGAAGGACTTTGTGATGTCAAAGGTGGTCCCTGTGATGTCAGAGAAGTCTCTGTGGGGTCTCTTTGAGGTCAGGGTGTGTCTTTATGAAACCAGAGGATGAGTTTGTGAGGTCAGATGGCATCTCTTTGAGAACAGAGGAGGTCTCTGTGAGGCCAAGTGGGGTCTCTGTGAAGTCAGGGGAGGTCCCTGTGAGGTCACAGTAGGTCTCTGAGGTCAGCTAACGTCTCTTTGATGTCAGAGGAAGTCTTTGTGATTTCAGAGGAGTTCTCTGTGTGGTCACAGGAGGTCCCTATGAGATCAGGGATGTCTCTGGGGTCAGGGAGGTCTTTGAGTTCAGGGGAGGAATCTATGATGTCAGGGGATGTTTCTGTGTCATCACCAGGGTTCTCTTTGAGGTCAGAGAAGGGGTCACTGTAGTCAGAGGTGGTCTCTGAGGTCACTTGACATCTCTATGAGATCAGATGGGGTGTCTGTGATGTTGGACATCTCTGTGAGGTCAGGGGGATGTCTCTGTGAGGTCAGAGGGGGTCTCTATGAGTTCAGCGGAGGATGTGACATCAGAGTAGGTCTCTTTGAGGTCATAGGAGGGCCCTTTGAGGACAGAAAGGGGTCTCTGTGAGGTCTTGGTAGGTCTCTGTGAGGTGAGAGGGTTTCTTTGTGAGGTCAGGGGAGATCCAGGTGAGGTCAGATGGGGTGTCTCTGAGGTCAGGCGAGGGCTCTGTGAGGTCAGGAGAGGTCTCTCTGAGTTCAGAGGGCATCTCTTAGATTAGGGGAGGTCTCTGTGAGGTACGAAGATCCCTCTCCCCACCACTGCCGAGACCATCAACCTCCCTTGGGACGCAGGGCATGGCTAGCAAGGACCCAGATGAAGCAGGCACTACCTCCCATGTCGGGCACATGACACACCCAGGGGCTCCCTCCCCCAGCAGGGCCAGTGACACCTCCCAGAAAACCTTCAGGACTCAGGGCCCTTTTCTCTGTCCTTGCCCCACTGACAGAGTCTTGGCCCAAATGAGTGGGACAGTCAGCCTCCTTTGGGTATATCAGGCAAGCCCTAGGGTGGTCTCCCTCCGCCCCTCCTCGGTGGACTCAGGGAGTGGGCCAGGAGAGGGCTTCTCTCAGCCCTTCTTGTCAGGTATCTCCCAAGGGGAGCACCCTAGGCGGAAGGAATGCGGGCTTTCCTCAGTCCAGAGTGGAGGATGGGAACCGCTGATAGGAGAGCATGCCTGTAGGTTTCCCCTTCGTTCCCTGGGTGGCATGCCTGTGCTGCCAC
This sequence comes from Equus asinus, assembly GCF_041296235.1. NCBI lineage: Eukaryota > Metazoa > Chordata > Mammalia > Perissodactyla > Equidae > Equus > Equus asinus. Next base: position 224,459 of record NW_027225314.1, on the reverse strand, counting down.
ACTCCTTTGGCAAGCCTTTCTCAGCCTTCTGACTTGACACAGCTTTCCCAACTCCTGGGGAAGAAAGGTTCATTTGTGATGAGAGGCTGTGTTTTTTCCAGCAATAAGTGAGGATGGGGATGAACCAGCTGGCACAGGGAGTCTTGCTGCCCTTCTGGGTCAGTTGGGAGCAAACAGGGCCAGAAAACCTCTTCCAAGGAGGAAAGCAGCTACCTGAACAGAGAGGGGAAAGGGTCATGAGAAGCCCTGAAGGAAGTGGGAACCCCAGCTCCCTGGCAGCTGCACGGGGCCTCCGCCAGAGGGCGCCCCCACCCCGCCAGATCCCCCCCACCCAGTGCGGGGCTCCCAGTGAGGCCAGAGGCCGGATTCCTCCCCCCACCCCTCCCTCCCACCCGTGCATGCACAGTGGGAGGAATGGTCCTCAGGCCAGGGAGCAGGGCTCCCACAGTCGTGAGAGTCAGTCAGAACCCTAGGTCAGGTCGGGGAGGTAGAGAGGCCATGGGTGCACCTGCCCTCCTCTCCTCAGGTCCCCAAGATTCTGGATGCCCACGTGGCAGCCCACGAAGCCAACGTCCAGCCGTCCCTACAGGTTTTTCTCCCACCGCTGCCCTACAAGGCGCAGGGAAGGCCAGACAGGGTGCTGAAAGGCAGTTTCCAGGCGTCATCCGTGGCCTCCAACCTGGATCTGGGTGCAGGAGGATAGCATCCGACGGGGAAGGCGGGGCGTGACACAATCCCTGCGAAAGATCCCCGAGGGCTGCTCCTGGTGAGGATGATGCTGGCCACCATCCATCTCGACCCTGAGGCGGCTCCCTCCCCTAGACTTGGCCAGAGGTGGCCCGTTCCATAAGGCCACCACCCAGGGATCTCTGACTCTCCCAGGGAAGCCCAGGCAACTGTGGAACGCCCCCATCACCGCAGGCATCCCTCAGGCCAAGGCCAAGACTAAGTCTGGCATCCTCCCTGGGGAGCCCAGGCAGGGCACTAAGGACCCGGGTGTGGCGGGCAGCAGCTCCCAGGTCGGGCACACCAGAATTCCAGCAGCTTCTACCTCTGATAGAGCTGATGACCCTTCACCGAAAACTTTCTGGACCCAGGGCTCTTTCCTTCCTAGCAGTCCCATGGACACCGTCTTGGCTCGAGGGGCTGCGTTGGCTGGCCCTCTTTGGGAAAGTCGGCAAGTTATAGGGTTCTCCTCTCCCTCTGCCCCAGAGTGGCATGTGGGTGGGTCCTCCCAGTGCAAGCACTTACCTGGGGGGATGCCCCATCCGTTACGTAGGTGGCCAGTCTGCTGTGCCGCTCTTCTTTGCAAGGAGCTCCAGGCCTTCTGACAGACTAGGCACAGTCTTCCCTCCTCCTGGGGTAGAAATGTTCAAAGGTGAACTAGGGTCCACCTTTCCTTCTCCTGTTTCTCACCTCCCCTTCTGACCTTCGGCTCAGGTGGCTGCTGGCCTTCTCACGGGGAGGCCTTCTGACCCTGTTTTCCAACAACGACTAGGGGAGGACACCCAGGCTGTCTCTCTGCCAGCTGGCTCATTCCAGGCCTCAGTGACTGGTAGAAAAATCACAGCCCCACATCACAAATGAACCCTTTGACTCCAGGAGGAGGAAAGGCCCTGTCTATTCAGAAGTCCCAGAATGCCTTGCTCAGTAGTGTGGCAAGGCAGACAGGCCACCTAGGGAGCAAACCAGGAGCCCTCCATGCAAGCTCTTCCCTCAGCAGGACTCACCCTCAGCTCCAGGAGTCAGACAAGCCTGATGTCCTGCTGCCTGGGGCACTACCCTTGCCAGAAATCCTAGAATAAGGGCGGAGAGACACCTTCTCCTGGCTCTTTCCCTGAGTGCACAGCCACAGGGCACAGGGGGAGGCGCACTCTGGCTTGCCTGCTTTCCTTCAGCTGTGTTTCACATCCCCTTCCCCCGTTCCGCTCAGGTCACTGCTGCCTCCTTGGAAGAGATTTTCCAGCCCTGTTTGCTCACATCTGACCCAGAAGGGCAGCAAGACTCTCCCTGTGCCAGCTGGTTCATCCCCATCCTCACTTATTGCTGGAAAAAACACAGCCTCTCATCACGAATGAACCTTTCTTCCCCAGGAGTTGGAAAGGCTGTGTCAAGTCAGAAGGCTGAGAAAGGCTTGCCAAAGGAGTGTGGCAGCACAGGCATGCCACCCAGGGAACGAAGGGGAAACCCACAGGCATGCTCTCCTATCAGCGGTTCCCACCCTCCACTCTGGACTGAGGAAAGCCTGCATTGCTGCTGCCTAGGGTGCTCCCCTTGGGAGATACCTGACAAGAAGGGCTGAGAGAAGCCCTCTCCTGGCCCACTCCCTGAGTCTACCGAGGAGGGGCGGAGGGAGACCACCCTAGGGCTTGCCTGATATACCCAAAGGAGGCTGACTGTCCCACTCATTTGGGCCAAGACTCTGTCAGTGGGGCAAGGACAGAGGAAAGGGCCCTGAGTCCTGAAGGTTTTCTGGAAGGTGTCATTGCCCCTGTTTTGGGAGGAAGCTCCTGTGCATGTCATGTGCCTGACATGGGAGGTAGCACCAGCTTCATCCGGGTCCTTGCCGACCATGTCCTTCCTCCTGAGGGAGGTTGATTGTCTCGGCAGTGGTGGGGAGAAGGATGTGAGTGGTGAGACAGGCCTTCCATCATTTCCTGTGTTGCCCTGGGAGGAGCTGGGTACCCCAGGTTTTGGGACCAGGGAACGGGCTGCCTCTGGCCTGGTCTTGGAAGGACTGTCTTGTGGTCCAGAGATTGTCAGTTGCCATGACCATACACTGGAATGGGACTCAGGGATCCTCACCACCCATGCCTCAGTGGATTTCATCCTGCCTCATGCCCCCCTTCCCCATGAAACCAGGTCTGGTTCAGAGGCCACAGATGTGACCTGGGGACCCAGCTTTCACCGCTCTATTGGGCCTATGCTGAGATATTATTGGCAGTGGTGAGAGAAAGGGTGGGGGAGGTGGCAGTGGCTGCTTTGGTGGGGTGTGGAGGTGGCTGTAATCCAGACACCTGGCATCTTGGGAATCTGAGGAGAGTGTCATGGACCACTCACACCATCCCCAAGTCCCTGACCTTTCCCAAAGTTCCTGCTGACTCTCACCCCTTTAGGAGCCCTCTTGCCTTTATTTAAGCCCATCACTCCAACTACACACGCCTTGTGACTGGTGCCTGTGGCCTCGCAGTGACCCTCACGATGGCTGAGTATCGGGTCAGCTGGGCTCTGATGGTGTGGGGCACACTCTTCCAGTGATCATTTGCCAGTGAAGGCAGTGGTCCCCATTTCCCTCAGCTGTGCCTCACATCCCCTTCTACTTTTCCAAGGGCCCATTTGCATTGTTTGGCAGTGGTGGTTTTCTCACCCTCTTTGCCTGCAACAGACCGCAGAGTCAGTCAAGCTGTCCCTCTGCCTCATGGTTCATTCCAGGCCTCATTTGTTCTTCTGACAGACACTGCCTCTCATCACAAATGAATCTTTTGACACCCAGAGAGGGAAAGACTTCGTCAAGTCACAAGGCCGAGAACAGCTTGCCAAAGGAGTGTGACCACACAAGGCAGACACCCTAGGGAACAGACAGGGAACTCATCAGGCATGCCCTTCCATCAGCAGGTACTGCCCTCAACTCTGGAGTCAGGAAAGCCATGCTCTCCTGTTCCCTAAGGCACTAACCTTGTGAGAAATCTGTGACTGTGAGCTGATACTGGCCCTCCCCTGGCCCTCTCCGTGAGTGCATACATGCGGGGCAGTAGGAGAGGAGCACCCTGCAGCTTGCCTGCTTTGTCCAAAGGAGGCCAGCTGTCCCAGCCACCTGGGTCAAGTGATAAATGTCAGTTATAAAACCCAGTGGGGGCTATGACAGATGCAGCTGTGGGATGGGGAGATAGTATTATCCTGTGGGCTTGAGGCTTGGTCATCAGCCATGCTGAAAGGTCAGAGGGGCCTGAGACTTTTTTGCGTGGTGAAACTGACATGTAAAGCAGAGGAAAGTTGCGGCTGATTTGGGGAAGTTGGTTGAGCACCCTTGAGGACCCCTGCGGTGGGAGAACCTGGGCATGGAAGACTGTGTAAATAGGCTGCACTGGGAAGCACTGTGATAAGAAGAGGTGTCTCTGATCACTGATCTGAGAGGTGACATTTCCAGGTAAAGCTAGAGTCTGGGGGCCACCCCTCAAGACCACCGGGTTTAGGAATTTGAGATTCAGAGACAGGCAGAGCTAAGTTTAAGTTCTGGCTCTGTCATTTTCTAGCCTCATGATTTTGTCATTTTAATCAAGCTTTCTGAACCTAGCTCATGTCACTTATAAAATGAATAACTTGTCTATAACTAGCAGGGTTATGGTAGAGGTTAAAGAAGCAAATACATGTAAATCCCCATCGCAGGGTTTCAATTAAAGCTACGAGAAATGTTTTCTCTTTTTGGGACCTCCAGGGTCAAAGTGTTTTAAGCCATCCTTGTTCCTGACACATTATCAGTATTTGACCTTGCAGTAGTTAATGATTAATATTGATTTAGGGCCAGCCCCGTGGCCAGGTGGTTAAGTTTGTGTGCTCCACTTCAGTGACCCAGGATTTCACCGGTTTGGATCCTGGACACGGAGACGGCACTGCTCATCAAGCCATGCTGAGGTGGCGTCCCACATAGCACAAGCAAAGGCACCCACCACTAGAACATACAACTACATACTGGGGGGCTTTGGGGAGAAGAAGAAGATTGGCAACAGATGTTAGCTCCAGTGCCAATCTTTTAAAAAAATATTGATTTAGGTGGTACTTTATAGTTTACAAATATATATGTATATACGTAAATTGTGAGGTGAAGAATGTTTCTGCCAATGCTAATGACTAAGACGGAACTCTAGCTAGCATTTCACTAAGATACCTGCAGGAGTCAACTCAATTCCCCCAAATTAAACTCCTGCACTCTCTGTTTGCTCCGCCTGTCTGCCCTGTGGGGACTGTGGGACACGACTAGACTTGTGATGTGTGCACTCCTCCTTCTTCCCTGGGTGAGAGGGGTTAGTGCCTGACTTGTGTAATGAGAGTCACTGACATGAGTCCTTAGATCGTTCCACTCACCACTAAAAAGATACTACAGGGGCCGGCCCGGTGGCGCAGAGGTTAAGTTCGCACATTCTGCTTTGACAGCCCAGGGTTTGCTGGTTTGGATCCCGGGTGCGGACAGGGCACTGCTTGGCAAGCCATGCTGTGGGAGGTGTCCCACATATTAACTAGATGAAGGTGGTCATGGATGTTAGCTCAGGGCCAGTCTTCCTCAGCAAAAAGAGGAGGATTGGCAGCAGATGTTAGCTCAGGGCTAATCTTCCTAAAAAAAAAAAAAAAAAAGAGATACCACAGGAGCCTGGCCACATGTCCGAGGCCATGTTAAGCAGAGCTAGGGCTGAATTTCTGATGTTATCTGAATCCCACATGTGGAGGAGCCAAGGGGACTGAAGGCAGGTGCATCCAGAGAGTGGTGGCAGGGCACAGCAGGGAGGGTGGGGGCTCTAAAGGGCTGGGGTGGTGTTGGAGAAGCAATCGGGTGCACCTAACCAAGAATTATTAACCCATAAATTCCAGAGTGGTGTGCTGCTGTGGAGACAAGAATCCCCATGTGACAATTGTGAGGGTTTCCTAGGATATGGTTTTAATCCTAGGAATTAAAAATTAAATAACAACTATGAACAGGAGGTCTAATTAAAGTCTAAAACTATTATTATTTGGCAAGGGCTGCCTTAACCAAATACTACAAACTGGGCTTAAATAACAGAAATGTATTTTCTCGCAATTCTGGAGGCTGAAAGTTGATCAAGATGTCAGCAGGGTTGGTTTCTCCAGAGACCTCTCTCCTTGGCTTGCAGACAGCTGCCTTCTCACCACGTCCTCACATGGTCTTTCCTCTGTGTGTCTTCCTCTTCTTACAAGGACACCAGTCTTATGGTTAGGGCCCCACCCAGAGGACCTCATTTAATGTTCATTAGCTCTTTAAAGACTCTGTCTCTAAATACAGACACAGTGGGGCTTGGCACTTCAACATGTGAGTTAGGGGGACACAGTCCAGCCCATAACACCCCCGATGCTCATTTTGTTATCTGTAAAATGGGGATATTGCTATCTTCCTATGTGCGAAGTCACCAAAGCCTTCTTACTTTTGACCCTGGGAGGGGAGAGGGTCTCCCTGCTGGTCTTCACTCACAGGGCATTCCTGTGGGTTGGGCTGGGTGGGGGCCACTCCCAGGTGAATGTTCAGGGGTTCGTGCCTGGTGTATCCAGCGATACTCCCTACCTATGTGGTCTCTCTTTTGTTTTAAAGACTGGATTCTCATGACTTCCTTCTTTTTCATCAGCTTTATCTGCTTAGTTTTCAAACTGTTCCTGGATGAGACACAGAGGAGGACGGGTGGCAGCTGAGCTCCTGACAATGACACAACAGGTGAGAAGGGACTTGCTCTCATTCCTGGATTGATCCCTCTTTTGCCAAGTGGTCGGGTTTCTCCTTCGGGCCTGGATCCTCTAAACACCCTGGGAAATATTGGTGTCCATTATGTTCACCACCCTGTTAGGCGTGCAGCAGGTGAGGGATGGGTGTGGAAATAATCTTCCCAGCATTCACACTCACTTGCTCTAGTCTCCATTGAGGCTGTGTCTTCACAGAAGAGATGGGAAAGTTTTTCTTCTCATCCAGTGGCTCAGTGGAGAAATAATTCCCTCACTTACCATGTTAGTAGCTGCAGTGGCCTTACATATGTGTGAACACAGGCAATAGAGATGAGTGAGGGCAGAAGCTCCTAGACCAGTGGGGAGGTAGGTGTTTCAGCAGGTGAGTCCAGTGTCACAAGAGCTGGAGTGGAGGCTGTGCAGCCTGGAGGTGGGGGAAGAGGATAGGACGAGAGAGAGCGATGAGGAACCACTTATTTATGTCCCTCAATTTTGAACATATTAAAGTTTTTATAAGCTATAGTGTACAGAGGAAAGACCATGTGAGGATGTGGTGAGAAGACCAACTCTTCATTTCACAGTTTACATATATAACAGCATTTGTAATCTGTAAAGTACCAACTAAATCAATATTTCTTTTTAAGATTGGCACCTGAGCTAACATCTGTTGCCAATCTTCTTTTTTTTCTTTTCTTTTCTCCCCAAAGCCCCCCAGTAAATAGTTGCAGCCTGGAGATGGGGGGAGAGGATAGGACCAGAGACAGCAATGAGGAACCACTTATGTATGTTTCTCAATTTTGAACATATTAAGGTTTTTATAGACTATACTTGAACATTTTGATAGTACCAAAAAAAGATAAAATTCTCTTAACAAAGACAACTCAATTTCCCTCTCTTACTAACCTTGGTTCAAGTTTGAAAGCCAAATGCAATATATGCATAATATTGTTTTCTTAATTATGATTGTGTGCTCTGGAGAAGGAGTGGAGTAGAAAGAATAAAATGCAATGGCAGATTAGGAAGCTCCAAGCTCTCAATTTGTGGTAACATCAAACAAACAAACAAACAAACTTGAATCAGCTGGGGGTGACAGCTTAGGGGACCAAGAAGTGGCAGCGATGGTCTCCTGAAATTTTTTTTACTACCACCACTGCCGGGCCCCAGCAGGAGGACCAACTGGCCCTTGGGGAGTGTGTGAGTGTATGTGTTGTGTGTGTCTTTCCCCTGCCTGCTGGGTAACCCTGGACCTAATGAGAGCTCATGCCTCCCATGAGAGCAGTGGATATCAGTAGGCCAGTGGGGCCTGAAGCATCAGTCATCTTGTTTCTCCAGAGTGGAGGGCACTCAAAGTTTGTAAGATGGGGTCCAGGTGCAAAGGGATGCTGCCCCCTTGGCTCATCCCTGCCATGTGACAGGAATATCCTTCCCTTGGGAAAGCAGCCTGAGTCTCCTGCAGAGCAGGACTGCACTGGCCCAGAGATCAGGACTGCCAGCCCCAGGTCTTGGAGGGTTGGGACAGCCCACTGAATCTCCAGGGGCTCTGGTATATGGAAGAGGCCAATGACCTAGAGGCTTGGGGTCCCACCCACCCTGGTTGGCCCCAGGTCAGGGTGGAGCAGCGAGACTGAGGGGCTGGGATACCAGCACCTGCCTGGCTCTGGGGCGGACAGGGGCAAAGAAGTGGGGATGGGCTCCTCCTTGTTTCTGAGGACACTCTGGTTTCTGCTCCTGATGCCAGAATCTTCTCCTTCTCTTTCTACCTCTCTGGATGCTCCTCCGCAGGAATGTTTGCCAGCAGAGCCTCATCTGCCTGGGTTTTAATAATTGAAGTGCTCCCATGCTCAACTCAGGGCCGTAATCTTTTATCTCTATGCTTTCATTGTTTTAAATAACCTCTGGGTGATCCAATCCATTCTGAAGGCATTCATTACCACCTTAGTGCTTATGCACCCCAGATTTATCTCCACCCAGAATCAGACATACAACTGCCTGGTTGATCTTCTGGCTTGGATGTTGCCTGAACATTACATTCCAAGAATGATCTGACACTAAAAGTTTGTTCAGCGTCATCTGGGCCGTGCCCCAGGCTTCCCCGCTGAGTGGACTGTATCCCTGTTCACCTAGTGACCTCACTCTTTCCAAACTCCAGAAGTGTGTCCTCATCCTGTATCTCCCCAAATCACACACAATCCATTGCCCGGTCCTGCCCAGTCCTCCTCTGGTATGTGTCTCCCAACACCTCTCTCCACTTCCACCCACTGTTCAACTAACCCCCAACCCTATGTTTAGCCATTTGCTCTTTGAAGGACATTGTGTGGTTTCCAGCTTGGAGCAGTGATGAACAGAGCTGCTGGCATCATTCATGTCTAGGATTTGGCATGAACATCAGTGTTGTGGGCCCAAGGGTGGGGTCCTCCAGATCACAGTCAGGTTTGATACTTCACCTCCTAGAAGGACTCGTGGGACTGCTCAAAGTTGGCTGACTTCCTGGAGGTTTCTTTGGTTTTCAGGTTCCTTTTGGAATCAGGGTTGGGAATACAGCAACTCTTTTGTCTTTAGATTCCTTCAGGGCTCAGGGCTAGGACTCCAGAGACTTTCTTGGGTTTTCAGAGGACATTTCGGAAATGGGATCCCAGTCATCTAAATGTTCTGAGGGAAATCCTCCTTCAGGGATGCCAGCCGGGTTATGTTTAAGAACTGTGGGCCTCTATATGTGCACTTTTAACTAAGTGGGATGAACTGACCAAAAGCAGTTCAGAATTGCAATGGCCATCATGGAGAACTTTCAATCTCCCCAAACTAGCTTTTCTTAAAATCATATTGGAAGACCATGGCTCTAAAATGAAGCAAAACAAATGGTAAGTGTATTTTCACTGGATACCCACAAAGCTCTAAAATTGCCTCACTACTAGACATCTTGTCTACATTCACCAAAACAACTAAAAAGCTGAGGGAAAACAAAAAGGTTTCTTAAGCCTCCTGCTCCCTTCCCCCTTTCTCTGTCTCAGGCACCATCTTGTCTTCCCAGACTCCTTTGTCTCAGGCTCCACCCCAGATGCCACCTTCCGCTCTTCCTCTCTGCAAAAACCTGCCCCTTTAAAATCAGACCTCTGAGGATTCAAAAGCTTAGCTCCTTATTGCTATTTCTAAGTTAACTGGAACAAATAAAAACTAGAAGGAAAAGTTTAAATATCAACTACCCTAGACTTTTGATGATAGACAAAATGACTCCAAAAGTAGCTCTAAAATGATGCAAATAAAAACCTTCAGTAAGAGACTTCAGCCGTCTCTGAACAGCTAAACTTCACCTTAGTCCATCTGCCAGAAATACAGCTTGGATCCGATTATTCTTTTGAGACATGTCTAAAGTTCTTTAAATGAAAGCTATGAGATCTTTCTTTGTGTCTGTCTATGTGTCTATGTATGCATGTTATAGAGATGTGATATTTTTCTACCTCCAAATGATGTTACTAGAATTGACTTGTAAAAAGCTCAATTTAATTGGCTTGAAATTAACTACTTATAAATTAAGTATTCCTAAATCTCAGAAATATAAAAGAAACTAACTCAAATGCTTTTCAAGTTTATGTGATCTAGAATTAATCTTTAGTAAATAAAAGCTGGCTGAAGGTTGTTGGTGTAAATAAAAAGTAGGCATATCTTCAGAGTCATTAGTTGGGTGTAATGCAAACGTGCAACTTTTCTCTCTGCCTGGGTTCACGAGTCATGTAGGCTCATGCTGTCTCTGTCTGCTACAAAATTTGTCAGCAAGAAAGTAACAAGATGACGGTTGGCTGTTTAATGTCTACTCCAAGCATGATTGCTAAAGCAAGTAATTAAAATAAAGGTAAATGAGATCAAAGTTTATACTAAGTTAAACTAAATAATGGCTACTCATCGAATCCCTAAATCATTTTCCAAACTAAACAAAATACCAAAACATTAATTACCGAAGATAAGTTTATCTCATTTTGGCTTCCTGTGGCAGAAAACTAAAGATATTTGAGTCTATTAGTGAACAAGTTCTATGCCATGCTGAGAAATTTTCCACAGAAAAAAGGGCAATGTTTCTAGAAATTTATAAAAGGTATTTTAGGTTTGCTAAGCCACAAAATGCTAATATAGTTCACAATTTCTTATTTCTTAATTTTTACCAGGAATTGGGGACTCTAAGGGTTAAGAATTCTAATATATGTAACTAAAGCTACAAGAAATAAAAAGGGAAACACCCCTGTATGCAAGGGAAGTAGCATGTGTTTTCGGTAAAAGAAGGTATAAGGATTGGAAATGCATTTTATTGAGCAAAAAGAAAGTAATTTTGTCTTAAAAAGAAGCTGGTTATTTTGGAATGGGAAAGAGGGAATCATAGGACAAAATCTAAATGTAAAAAGAAAGCTGTAGAAGGTTTATGGAAAAGAATCTTGTGAAAAGAATTTTAATGTGTGGTCAGGCTGGGTAAGATTAAAATGAATTTATTAAAATGAGCTTTAATACTAAAATAAGGTGATGCAAAATTAAAACTTGGCCTTCTTTTCTATGGAAAGGACAAGGTTTTCTTGGGCTATTGGTCTGCTCGTGATAACAGATTTGGAAAGCTTCTTTGCCTTTAAGTAATATGCCTACAAAACAGAGATTTTATGTTTTATCAAAATGATTTCTTGTGCTTTTTAAAATTAGGTCTCTACTTTCTTAGGAAAACTCAATCTTCTTAGGGTTGAAGTTGAGTTTTGCTTATCACCACGCGACTTTTTTATTTGCCTTTGAAACCTGTTCTGTTACTTTGGTCAAATAGATACTTAAATATTATTTTATACTGATGTGTGATCCTATTTGGTCAAGCGTCCAAACCTTTTGCTATTTTGACAAGCTTCCCAAAATATTCAAATTCTAAATGAAGTTTTTTTCAACCTGGATATAATTTTGGGATTTTCTGAGTGGCACCTCGGACATCTCAAAAGATTTATTCCCTCTCCTTATAAAAAGAGACATATTACACTAATTAGGCTTATTTGATATATCAAATTACATGAGAAACATGGCCAAATAAGCAATAATAAATCTTTTTAGGTTTATTGTATGGGTGAACGTTACTAATGTGTTGTAGAAATTGTATATAATTCCTAAAAATCTGATATGTCCTATTATAACGTTATTAACTGCATTTCTAGTTACTATCTAAAATGTACATCAAAAAATACCCAAATTTCCTTGTCAATTGTATTTGCCCATTGCCTTTTTGTAAGTCTTTTGTCAGTCACAGTCAGTTATTGTTTTACGCTGATGCTTCTACAAATATGTTCCATTTTCAAAGAGATTCTTGAAAAAAGACTGACAAGTACCCTGGAACACAGATTTTGACAACTTTAAAATCATAACTCTGAACTGGGTGGAAATTTCTGGAACTCGAGTGGAAGACTGATTGCTTTGACGTTTTGTTTTCCAGATGTAAACGACCCCTTTTTCTCCTCTACTTTAAGCAATCTATAACTTACAACATTTTGGTAAAGTGTATCTTTGCAACAAGGTTGAAACATTTTTTTTCTCTACCTGATCCCTCCAGAATTTAGGGACTTTTAAGTATTCTTTTTGTGATGATATATGTATTTGCACAGGCTCAGTGAAGATCTGTTCTCCTTGTAACAAAACACAATTAGAAACATTGGTTGCATTGCGCAAGCCAAAGCTTTGACTAGAAGGTTATATTTAAGAAAAATGTACATAGACTCAGACCTGACTGATGGCTTTAAGAAACTGCTTGAAAAATCAGCATAGTACCTTGCTTACAAGGTTCCAGAAAAGCAATCTTTAAAAAGAGCTTATATGGTCAATCACTATCCTTGTTTCATTTATATAAATAATCAGGCGGAGTTTAATACAAACAAATTAGTTTTACTTTGATTACCTTTAATAAAAGCCAAGCTAATTGTGGAGGAAAAAATTCTGTTTTCACCTGTATAGATATTAAATTCTAGCCCTATTAATTGCCTTTAAGGTTTTGTTATACCTGTAAGCTAAATTGGATCCTAAATTCTTCCTGTTTCCTTAAATGTCTGGATACAACACTCCAAAGTGATGTTCCCAATTTTACTGCCCTTGAGACTCTTAGAAGGGACTATACCAGGCCATCCTGACCACCAGAAGGCAGCCAAACTTCAGGGACTTGAGACTTGGGTGCACATCTCACAGCCGAAGAAGGCTCCACCTGACATCTGGTCCTGTACAAACCCTGGGGATCTCCGAATCAAAGTGGCTAGGAAGAGAAGCAGCTGACATCTGAGGCGGACAGGTTTCCCAAGATGACCGGACCACTCGTATATACCCGCATCCCACTGCTGTTTCTTATTTATTTTCTCCTTCCCTTTCCTGGAAGGACAATGCCCTTGTTCACGTTTCCCAATTCCTTTCAAAAGAGGGAAACTTCTCTGATTTTTGGGTTTACCATCAAAAACCTCTGTCTGTTCAAGACAGTAATGACCCCTTAGTTCACCCTATAAGTATTTTCACTGAGATTCCAGATGCTGCTGTTTGTCTAAATTGCTCTGCTGGTCCATTTTGCCAAGTCAGGATGCTATGCTCGCCTAAACTTGTCCTTGCTTTACTTTAATCCATCCTTGGGAGGAGAAAACAAGATGTTTTGAATATTTGTATGAAAAATTTTGTGGGACCATCAATGTAAGTTGAATCATTTGCATATTTCTTAACATGCCCATGTATTTAGGCAACCTTTCAGTATCTAACAACATACTATCTGAGCCTTGGTTATACAATGCTAATTCCTCTATGTTGGTGAATGAGTCTGTAGATGATATCATTTGTGCTGGGACCTTATTTACACTCCCTGATTTATGTTATCTGTGGAGGTTTCAGTAAAGGCCTTTATGCTTGGACAACTCGTTGCTTTGACAGCAGCTGGAGAATACAAGGACAGTGTGCCCTGGCCATATTCACTGTCCTGTTCTCTCTGCATAATGAATCAGAGGGCTCTCATTGGTCTCTCCCATTGAATCTCCATAGTTCCTTTAAATGAGAACTTCCAGGAGGTCTACATGACTCTGGGTTTGCCTCCGTGGGCAGAGCTTTCTTCCCATGGATCAGAGTGAGTGCCAGAGAAAAAATGACCAGAAATCTCTCCTTGACACTAGCAGAACTGGCTGATTCCACAGCCAAAGCAATTTCAGCTCAGCAAAGGTTGCTTAACTCATTGGCTGAGGTAGTTTTGGATAATCATATAGCCCTTGATTATCTACTTGCTAAGCAAGAAGATGTCTGTGCTGTGGTGAACACCTCCTGTTCACTTGGATAAATGCCTCTGGGGACGTAGAAACCCAATTACATAAGATTAGAGAGAAAGCACATTGGCTACCATTAATTTCACTTAGCCCATTGTCCTTTGATCTGTTCAGCTGACTGCCTTCCTGTTTGGGCTCTGGTTTAGAACTATCCTGAGAACTAGGCTTATAGTGTTGCTCTTCATCTTGCTCTGTAAACCTGTTGTGAAGTTCTGTACCCTTTGCCTGTCAAACCTCTGTAAAAATTACCTGCCCAATAAGGTGATGTTATCTCAGCACTTTGAGATGAACTCCAATACCTATGACCTTGGAGAAACATAGACTTCAGATGAGAAATGCCTCAGAGTTCCCCCTCCTAACCTTCCTTGGTACTCAAATGTGGCCTAAATAGTTTCCAACCACTAGGTACTTTACCTCCAACATGGGACACGACAACCAGCAATGGTTCTTCCTGGCACAGAGGGACATTCAGCTTGAAATAGTCCACATACCGGTGTGGCACATCTTGGAGCAGCCTGCCCTGAACCCTATCAATAGGAACCAATCATATAAAAGATCCAAGAAGAAGCTGAATGAGAAACATGTCAGATTTGTGGGAGAAAAAACTACGAAACAACAAAAAAGTGTATAAAATAGTACAAAATAAAATGAGTACTATTCCTAGGTAACTAGGAAGAGAATGTTATTGTGAGTGTGAATTGTTTCTAAATTAATGTTAGTTGAATGCAATTCCCAAAAAAAGCACTTTTCCTGACTCTTCACCAGCTAATACTAAACTACATATGGAAGAGTGAAAGAGCAAGGAGAACAAAGAATTCTTGGAGTGAACAAAAATAAGAGGGTCCTGCAATACAAGTTATGAAAAAATATTCTAAGATTATTATTGTATTGGTACAAGAATATGTGTGTTAAGATCTACAAGACATACTATTGAGTCAAAAAAAATAAGCTGCAGAGTAAGTTCTGTACACAAATGTTAATCACGCAATCAAAAGTCAAAAAAATTTTAAGGATATGCATGTGCTTATAAAACTGATCTGAAGGATCAGTGTTTGTGCTTGGGAGTGCATCTGGGAAAGAAACTAGTGGCACTTTCTGGCTCCTCTAAGCTTTGGAGTTACTCAGGGCTCTGACCTAGACCCCTTCTTTCTCTGTCTCCATACTTGGTCTAGCTCACCTCACCCAGTCAGACGGTTGGCTGTGTGCATTAGCTATGTGCTAATGATGTCCAAATCCACATCTCCAGCTTTGGAGCTGCAGACCCATCCAACTAACCATTTCATCGTCTCCAAGGAGGTCAAATATGTGTTTCCAATGTAATCTGAGAAAAACAACTCAAGATTCCTCCCATGCCCAACTTACTTCTCTCCGGTAATTTTCATCTCAGTAGATGGTACCACAATCCATGAAAATACAGATAGTATCCATGGTTCTTCTATCTCCCTCGTCCACCACATCTACTCAATATATCTCACCTACTAAATCTGCAAAATGACCACGTCCCTCTAATGCCAACACTGCCAGGCTAGTCCCAGGGACTGTCATATCTCCCTAAAAAACTGCAAAGACATCTTCTGACCTCTCTGCTTCCACTCTTGTACATCTACTGTCCTCAACGGGTGGCACAATTGTTTAAAAACATCAGTATAACTATTTCACCTACCCTTTTAAACTCATGCAAATGGACTTTTGTTTCTGGCAATAAGAGGGACTAGATTTCTTCTGAGATATTTCCTATTGTATTTTCCTAAGTGATGATACAGAAAAAAAATTAATTTACTACTCTGATGATACAAGCAAAGAAAATCCAGAGAAGCCAGAAATTAGGAGACAGTGTGAATCCAGAAATATATTTCAGAATTGACTCTGGGTCTTGGGAGCAATTCTGGTCTATGGAAGCTGAGAGGCAGGCATTTTGTGTGTGTGGTAAAATATACATAACATAAAATTCACCACATTTAAGTATACAGTTCAGTGGCATTATATACATTCACCTTGTTGTGCAATCATCACCACCATCCATCTCTAGAACTTTCACCCCTCAAACTGAAACTCTGTATCAATTAAACACTGACTCTCCATTCCCTCCTCCCCCAGCCTCTGGTAACTACTGTTCTACTTTCTGTCTCTGTGAATTTGACTATTCTAGGTACCTCATATTAATGGAATCAAGCAGTATTTGTCCTTTTGTGTCTGGCTTCTTTCACTTAACATAATGTCTTCAAGGTTCATCCATGTTTTAGCATGTATCAGAATTTCCTTTCTTTTTAAGACTGGATAATATTCCATTTTATGTACTGTTGATTTAAGAAAATAAAAAAGGCAGTTATTCAGGAATAGCAGAGGAATTACAATTCAGGACAAGCAAAAGCCATAGGCAAGTCCAGCACACAAAGGAGAGGAATGCTATTTTATAGAGAAAGAGGAGTGATTTGGGAGGGTTTGATTTGAACAAAAGTCCATTGGTGGAAAGCAAGAGTTCACAGTGATGATTTCTCAACTCATTGGCTGAGTTGCTGGGGTAGTCAATTTCTTGTTGGGAATGCAATGGACATCTTTTCCTGTTGGGGTCTGTAACTGATGATTCTTCTTGTAATTGATATCAAGTGGTAGCACATGAGGGCTGCCCCTTCTGGCCTCCCAATATCATTTCAAATGAGGTTTCCTTTATTCTGTTTCACAGTATATACAGTATTTTATTTATCCATTCATCCATCAATGAACACGGGTTGTTTTAATCTTTTGGCTATTGTGAATAATGGGGCTGTGAACATTGGTGTACAAAACTCTATTCGAGTCCCTGCTTTCAATTCTTTATATGTAGATAGATAGATAGAGAGAGAGATGGGATGGATCTCCAGAAGTGGGGTTGCCGGATCATATGAGAGTTCTATGTTTAACTTTTTGAGGAACCACTACATTGTTTTCCACAGTAGCTGCACCTTTTCGTATACCCACCAGCAGTGCGCAAGGGTTCCAATTTCTCCACAACCTTGCCAACACTTGTTTTCTGTTTTTTGCACAGTAGTCATCCTAAGGAAGTAGTAACTCATTGTGATTTTGATTTATATTCCCTTAAGGATTAGTAACTGTTGAACATCTTTTCATGTGCTTATTGGCCATTTGTATATCTTCTTTGGAGAAAAGCCTATTTAAGTTTTCTGCCAATTTTTAAC
This sequence comes from Equus asinus, assembly GCF_041296235.1. Taxonomy (NCBI): domain Eukaryota; kingdom Metazoa; phylum Chordata; class Mammalia; order Perissodactyla; family Equidae; genus Equus; species Equus asinus. Next base: position 207,553 of record NW_027225314.1, on the reverse strand, counting down.
CTTTTGTTGTTGCTGTTGGGTTTTAGTAGTTCTCTATATATTCTGGATATTAATTCCTTATCATATATGTGATTTACAAATATTTTCTCCTATTCTGTGGGTGAGAGGCAGGCATTTTACAGGCTGTGTCCACAAGGCAGGAAATAGACCAATGTGGAGAAAGGATCAGACCTTTCTTGCATGAAGTCAGGAACCCAGTGGATGAGCCAGAAAAATCTCGATCCAGAGAAGGAGGATAAGGAATTCTTCCTTTACCATTTTTATTCACCAAAAGGAACAAAATAAAACCCAACTGTCTCCCACTTCCCATATAACAAACTCACTCTAGTTTTAGGTTAGAATTAACACTACCTTTGTGGACTAAAAATGTTAGTTTACGTGTACCAAATTTGAAGATGTCTAACAGAAAACATATAAAATTTATTCTACAGGAATGTACTTTAAAACAAGTTTTTTCTATTGAAAAAACATTTAAGGAAACAATCCAAAGCCGGTCAATATGTTAATAAAAGATGAGAACAACAAAAGGAAAAACAAAGCAGATCCTCAAGATTGAAAATTGAAAATGACAAAATCTATATATTTACTGTCTCATTTTCAAAAGACTGTATTGACATCAAGATGAAAGATTACCAAAAAGGTACAATTGAAAAGAACCAAATGAAACTTGTAGAATTGACACATCACTGAAATTATAAACTCAGCTAGTGGGCTAAGCACATACAAAAGAATTAGTGAACTGGAAGCCAGATTTGAAGATATTATCAACTGTGCCGCAGGGATAAAAAGATGGAAAATGTTAGTGTAAAACTCTCCGTGGAATTTCAAAGCACTTATAAACTTGTGCTCACTTCCAAGGCCTATTGGGGTGGGAATCTTTCTTTTCTTCCTCACTGACCTCATTTGGTAGCATCTTCCCCATTCCTTATAAGCTTCATTCACTCTTGTGGAACATGTTGCAACAGTTAACTTTATGCGTCAACTTGATTGGGCCACAGGGTGCCCCATTTGGGTGAACATTATTCTGGGTGTGACTATGAGGATACTTTGGGATGAGATTAACATCTGAACTGGTATTGAGAAGAGTAGATTGCCCTCCCTAATGTGAGTGGGCCTCATCCAATCAATTGAAGATCAGAACAGAACAACAAGGCTGAGCAAGCGGGAAGTCCTTCTCTCTGTCCGGCTGTCTTCTCCTGTCTTGGTCACACATATGTGAGCCAATTTCTTATAGTCTCTATCTCTGACATCCTCTTCCTATGTATATTTCCTACTGGTTCTGTTTCTCAAGAGAACTCTGATTAATACACACGCAATGTCCCTATCCTGACTTAGTGCCATTGATTCAGTTCTTTCTCTACCTTGGGACATTTTTCCTGATCTTGGCCTGACTGATTATTCTTGCTATGAAGATTTCAGTTAGGGCACCTCAGAGAGGTCTAAAGTTACCATGTCACCAATTGCTGTCCCTTCACAGCTCAGCACAGCGGCTATCTGATCCATCCTTATTTGTGTATTGATCCCTTGCTTTGTCATGGTCTCCCTCCCTCAACTAGAATGTAAGCTCACATAGCAGGCCCTGGAGCTCTTATTCATTTCTCTCCATCATGGAACTGAACTGTTCCACATTGGAGTGAATGACATTTGTCCTTTTGGTTGTGTGTGCCCAAAATAAAGGAGGGTCCTTGACAACCCTGCTCTCTCACCCACACCTCTGCTCCCTCTCCATCACATCCCCTGTGATCTCCTCTGGAGAGCTGTGTTGTCTGGTCATGTCTTCAGGGAAGATTTTACCTGACCTCCAGAATAATTCTAATCCCTTTAGTTCATGCTTTCAGGACAGCAGTTTCTGTTCTGTATAAAAGGAGATGGGAGAAGCAAGTTTTAAAATGAGAGAATTCAATACTATATTAGAGCTACAAGTCACAAAGGGGTATTAGGCATTACATAGCCAGGATGAAAAGAGCAAATTTAACAATCAAATGGTGAGTGGGAGGGGGCAGAAAATACATCATGCCGTTCCTTTCTATCTTGTAAGCTTTCTGCTGAAAAGTCAGCTGATAACCTTATGGAGTTTCCTTTGTATGTCATTTGTTGCCTTTCTCTTGTGGCTTTTAGGATTCTCTCTGTCTCTTTAACTTTGGACATTTTAATTATGTGTCTTCGTGTGGGCCTGTTTGGGTTTATCTTGTTTGGTGATCTCTGTGCTTCCCATACATGGATGTCTGTTTCCTTCCTTAGGTTAGGAAAGTATTCAGCTATTGTTTCTTCAAATAGATTCTCTGTCCCTTTGTCTCTCTCTTCTCCTTCTGGGACACCTATAATATGGATGTTAGTGCACTTGATGTTGTCCCAGAGGTCCCTTAGACCGTTCTTGTTCTTTTTAATTCTTTTTTTCTGTCATCTGTTCAGCTTGGGTGATTTCCTCTATTCTTTTTTCTGTCATCTGTTCAGCTTGGGTGATTTCCTCTATTCTTTTTTCTGTCATCTGTTCAGCTTGGGTGATTTCCTCTATTCTTTTTTCTGTCATCTGTTCAGCTTGGGTGATTTCCTCTATTCTTTTTTCTGTCATCTGTTCAGCTTGGGTGATTTCCTCTATTCTTTGGTCCAGCTCGCTGATCCGTTCTTCTGTATCACCTACTCTACTATTGAGTTCCTCTACTGAATTTTTTGCTTCCAGTATTGTATTCTTCATTTCTGATTCATTCTTTTTATATATTTTCCAATTCTTTGTTGATATTCTCACTGTATTCATCCATTCTTCTCCCAAGATCAGTGAGCATCCTTATGACTTTTTGCTTAAAGTCTTTGTCAGGTAGATTGTTTATTTCTGTTTCATTTAGTACTTTTTCTAGGGTTTTGCCTTGTTCCCTTGATCAGAATGTACTCCTTTGCTTCCTCATTTTGCCTCTTTCTTAGCATATATAGCTAAGTATCAGGTGGGTCAGCTATGTCTCAAGATCTTGGAGAAGTGGCTTTATGTAGGAGACACATTTTCAGGCCCAGCAGTGTGCTTCCCTCTTGTCACCAGTTCCAAATGTTCCAGGTGTGAACCTTGTAGGCTACATGTGTATTTCTGTTGTGGTGGTAGAGTTGCTTTTGCTGCAGGTGCCCAGGGAGCCTAGCCTGTCCCCCTGGCCAGCTGGTTGTAATGCTTAGCTGCATGTGGCTGGTATGGACCCTTCAATCTGTTTACCAGGGTTGAGGAGCCCCCAGCACAGTTGGATGCAAGATGTAATAGCGCACTCCTGTTGCAGTTTTCTGTTAAGTGGGTAGATGCCCAGTGTGGCCAGTTGTGAGGCTCAGGTGTTTAAAACTGCTGCAGTCCTCTTGCTTGCAACGCTGATGTCAGCTCTGTCAGGATTGCAGCTGAGTGGGCCTGGCCCCAGGCACAGGACTACCCAATTGTTTCAGGCCTTGGAAGGTGGTGCCAATCCGCTATGTGGCTGTTTGAGAAGTACAGGTCTTCTATCTTGATAAGCCCCACAGCCCACATGTCCACACCCACTTTCAAGACAGTGCTGGCACATATACACATCCAGATCACCTGGAGCAGATCCAGTTTCCCCACTGCAGAGGCCCACACACACTCAACCAATGCCGCACACACTTCACCCACTCCTCATGCCCACCCTACCCTGCAGAGGTGGACCAACTCACATGACTGCAGAAGATCCAGGCACACAGTCTATGCAGGCCAAAATGTTCCTTTAGGGCTTGCGGTTGGGTGGGGCCAGTCTCTAGGGTGGGCTGTCTGCCCTGGCTGAGCTGGATTTATTCTACACTCTAGTGGGTGGGGCAGACTCTGGGCTAACAGGCCAGGGGAAGAACTCCACTGGCATCTGGAACATCTGTGTCAGCACACCTGTACTAGGTCATAATAATGGCTACTGTCAACGTCCCCGTCACTGGAGAGGTCTTACGTCTCACAGAGATGCACCCAGAGCCTATCAGGTGAGTCTCTTTTCACCAAAGGACTTTATACCTTTCTTTCTGAATTTAGGTTGCTTCCCAAAACAGGGAAGTTTGTGTGTGGGCCCTTTAAAAGCAGGCTTTTTTTGCCTCTTCTGTCCAGTAACTTTTCTAGTGGTATTCCCCGTTGTAGTTAATAGCCAGCAACATCAGATATTATGACACTATTTTCAGTTATGCTAAATGTAAAGGATGCTTTAGGGGTAACAATCCCCGTCAGGTCCCCCACTCCTCCAGGGAAGGCTGTACACCTTAGGACTGCTCCTAGCTAGCTGTGAAGCTCTGCAGCTCAGGAAGTTGGCTTTTTTTCTCTCAGACAGGAAATTCTGGCTCTTCTGGCTCAGTCAGGAAAGTCTCATGAAGCAGGGGTTCTTTTTATCCACTTTTCAGTTCAAGTTGTATCTTGGTTCTGTTCGTGGGAGGAGGAGAGTTCAAAGTCCCCCTACACCTCCAACATGACCTCTCAAGTTGTGGCTCTTCCAGATCATCTTTGTAAGTGACTTTTAATAGACAGCCATTCAGTCTACACACAGGCTCGGATCGCATGTGATGAAGGAAAACTATTGCTGAGCTCAGCTTGCAAGGAGCTGGAAGTGACATTTTCCCGGGAGAGCACTTAAGCATTTCACTACAGCTGGGAGAAAATAAGTATAACACGTTCAAGCAAAGTACATTGTGCAGCAAAGCTCTGGCTTCTGGCTGTTTCAGATCATCTAGGTAAGTGCCTCACGTATTGCAGTTCGTGGCCTTCACTCAGGATCTCTACGACATCATGAAAGCCTGTTCCTGCTGTACTCAGCTCCCCATAGCTGTGAAGGGACATCTTCCAAGGAGAGACTGAAAACCTTTCACTTTCTCTGGGACAGATCATCTGTAACATTCACCCAGTGCTAGCACACACATTGGAAAACGTTCTACTTTTGGCTCTTTCATTTTGTCTTCATAAGTGACTTTTAACTCAGTGCCAAGCAGTCTAGTCACAGGCTCTCATACCCATGTGAGGAAGGAAAACTATTGCTGAAACCACCTTGTCAGAAGCAGGATGTGACATTTCCCAGGAGAGCTTTAAGATTTTATTACAGCTGGGAGAGATTATCTATAACACACATTCAAGCAAAGTACACTGTGCAGAAAATCTCTGGCCTGTAGCTCTTTAGGATCATCCTGGAAAGTGCCTCTTCACAGCTTGCAGTTCACCGCCTTCACTCGGGCTCTCTCCTGTGTCATGAAAGCACCTTATTACTGAACTCAGTTGCCCATAGCTGTGAAGGGACTTCTTCCAGGAAGAGATTTATAAGTTTTCACTATACCTGGGACAGATTATCTGTAAGAAATATTCAATGAGGGTTCACAGAAAACCTCCTGCTTCTACCTCTTTAGTATCTTCTTGATAAGTGACTTTTAATACGCTCCAGTTCAGTCTACACACAGGCTCTGATCGCATGTGATGAAGGGAAACTATTGCTAAGCTCTGCTTGCCAGGTGCTTGTAGTCACATTTTCCTGGAAGAGCTCCTAAATTTTCACTACAGCTGGGAGAGAATATCTATAAAATCCATTCAAGGAAAGTACACTGTGCGGAAAATCTCTGGCCTGTAGCTGTTTAGCATGGTCCTAGTAAGGGCTCTTGCACACATTGCAGTTCACCGCCTTCCCTCAGGCTCTCTCCCAGGTCATGAAAGCATCTTCCTGCTGAACTCAGATGCCCATAGCTGTGAAGGGCTGCTTCGAAGGAGAGATTTAAAAGCTTTCACTTCAGCTGGGACAGATTATCTGTAACTTTCATTCAATGAGGTTACACTGTGTAGAAAAATCTCTGGCTTGTGGCTCTTTAGTATCGTCTTCATAATTGACTTTTCATACATGCCATTCAGTCTACACAGATTCTCTCACTCTCATGTGATGAAGGAAAACTATTGCTGAGCTCACCTTGACAGGAGCTGGAGGTGACCCTCTCCTAGGAGAGCTTTTTAACATTTTATTACAGCTGTGAGAGAGTATCTATAGCATCCATTCAAGGAAAGTACACTGTGCAGAAAATCTCTGGCTTGTAGCTGGTTAGGATCGTCCTTCTAAGTGCCTTCTCACACACTGCAGTCCTGAGCCTTCGCTCGGATTCTCTCTTCCATTGCATGAAACATGTTCCTGCTGAACTCAGCTGCCCATATTGTGAAGGGGTTTCTTCCATGGGGAGATTGAAAAGTCTTCACTACAGCCAGGACAGGTTATCTGTAACGTCATTCAAAGAGGGTATACAGTGAGGAAAAGGTCCTGCTTGTAGATCTTTTGGATCTTCTTGATAAGTGACTTTTAATACATTGCCATTCAGGCTACACACAGGCTCTCACGTGTGATGAAGGAAAATTCTTGCTGAGCTCTTCTTGCTCAGAGTCATATTGATATTTTCCTAAAAGGGCTTTTAAACATTTCTCTACAATTTGAAGAGAATATCTATAATATCAATTGAAAGAAAGTGCACTGTGCAGAAAAGCTCTCAACTCTAGCTCTTTAGGATCATCAGCAAGTGTCTTTTCCCACATTGCAGTTCAGGCCCTTCACTCAGGCTCTGTCTCACATGTATTGGAAGAATGCTCCTCCTGAACTCTGCTTCCTGGTAAGTGTGAAAGGTTTTGTGTCTAGAAGAGATTTAAGACTTCTCACTCTAGCTGTGCAATATCTATAACATCCATCGAGTAGAGTACGGTGGTGGGGAAAACTCTTGCTTCTCCCTCTTGAGAATCATCTTGACAGTTGCCTCTTCAATCTTTGCAGTTTTAGTCCTTCATTCAGGCTCTCTCTCACATTTATTGAAAGAGTGTTCCTGAGGAGAGTGGTGTCGAGATGGTGTTGTAGGTGGACTCTGAACTCACCTCTTCCCATGAGCACAACGAAGTTACAACTGTGTTTGAAGCAATTACCCCTAAGAAAGAACTGAAAACTGGGTAAAAGGAAGCCCCGCATCATGAGACATTCCTGACTGAGGCAGAAATTCCTGTCTGGAGAGAAAACAGCCAACTTTGTGAGCTGCAAAGCTTCACACTGGGTGGGAGGAGCCCTAAGGTGTGCAGTCTTCCCCAGAGGAGTGGGGTACCTGACCAGGGGAACACTGCCCCTATAAGCATCCTTCAGACTCAGTACAACTGAAATGAGTGTTATAATATCTGGCTTTGCTGACTATTAACTACAATGAGGAATATCCCTAGAAAGCTATTGGACAAAAGCAGAAAAAAGCCAGCTCTCAAAAGGCCCACACACAAACTTCCCTGTTTTGGAAAGCAACCTAAAATTACCAGAAAGAAAGGTGCAAGGTCCTTTGGTAAAAAGAGACTCACCTGATAGGCTCTGGGTGCATCTCAGTGAGATGTAAGACCTCTTCAGGGACTGAGACATTGGCAGCAGCCTTTATCGTGACCTAGTACAGGTGTGCTGACACAGATGCTGGCAGATGCCCTTGGAGTTCTTCCCCTGGCCTGTTAGCTCAGAGTCTGCCCCACCCACTAGAGTGTAGAATAAATCCAGCTCAGCCAGGGCAGACAGCCCACCCTAGAGACTGGCCTCACCCACAGCAAGCCCTCAAGCAACTTTTAAGCCTGCATAGACTCTGTAAATGCATCCTCTGCAGGCAGGCAAGTGGCCCTGCCTCTGTGGGGAAGGGCATGCATGAGAAGTGGGTGGAGAGTGTGGGGCACTGGTGGAGTGTGTGGGTGGCTCTAAAGTGGAATGACTGGGTCTGTTCCAGGGAGTTGGGAAGTGTCCACAGGGCCAGGACTGTGTTGAGGGTGGATGTGGACCTGTGGGCCATGGGGCTTATCAGAGGCAGAAGGCCTGTGCTTCTCAAACAGCCACATAGGGGATTGGCCCATCCTTCCAAAGCCTGGAACAACTGGATACCCCCATGCCTGGTGCCAGCCCCACACAGCTGCAATCCTGAGAGAGCTGACAACATTTTTGCAAGCCAAAGTCCTGCAGCAATTGTAAGCCCCTGAGCCTCATGATCAGCTCTGTTCTGGACCCACCCGCTTAACGGAAAACCTGCAACAGAAATGTGCTATTAGACCTTTTGTTCAACTCTACTGAGGCTCCCCAAAGCCAATAAACAGACTTAAGTGTCCATATCCGCCACACGCAGCAGAGCACTACAACCAGTCAGCCAGGGGCACAACCTAGACTCCCTGGGCACCTACGGCAAGAGCAATCCTGACACAACAGGAGGACACACATAGCCCACACAGCGGTCACTCCTGGAACATTCGGAACTGGTGACAAGAGGGAAGCACACTGCTGGGTCTCCAAAGATGCCTCCTACATAAGGCCACCTCTACAAGATCAAGACACGTAGTGGACCCACCTAATACACAGAGAAAGAGACAAAGTGAGGAGGCAAAGGAGTATATTCCAAGCAAGGAAACAGGACAAAACCCCAGAAAAAGAACTAAATGGAAAAGAAATAAACAATCTATCTAACAAAGAGTTCAAGTAAAAAGTCATAAGGATGCTCACTAATCTTGGGAGAAGAATAGATGAATACAGTGAGAATATCAACAAAGAATTGTAAAATATAAAAAATAACAAATCAGAAAAGAAGAATACAATACTGGAAATGAAAAATCACTAGAGGATTTAATAGCAGAGTAGATGATACAGAAAAACAGATCAGTAAGCTGGATGAAAGACTAGAGGAAATCACCCATGCTAATCAGATAAAAGAAAAAAGATTATAAAGAATGATAACAGTTTAAGGGAACTCTGGGACAACATGAAGTGCACTAACACTGATGACATTCATATTATAGGTGTCCCAGAAGGAGAAGAGAGAGACAAAGGGGCAGAGAATCTATTTGAAGAAATAATAGCTGAAAACTTTCCTAACTTAAGGAAGGAAACAGACACCCAAGTACAAGAGCACAGAGAGCCACAAACAATATACACCCAAAGAGGCCCACACCAAGACATATTAGAATTAAAATGTCCAAAGCTGAAGAGAAAGAGAGAATCCTAAAAGCCACAAGAAGGCAACAAGTGGCATACAAAGGAAACCCCATAAGGTTATCAGCCGACTTTTCAGCAGAAACCTTACAGGATGGAAGGGAGTGGCATGATATATCTATTTAAAGTGCTGAAAGGAAAAACTCTACAGCCAAGAATACTCTACCTGTCAAGGTTATCATTCAGAATGGAAGGAGAGATAGTTTCCCAGACAAGCAATATTAAAGGAGTTTATCATCAAGAAACCAGCTTCAGGAGAAATGATAAAGAGACTTATTTAAGTGGGAAAGAGAAGACCACCAATAGGAATTAGAAAATTATCAAAAGAAAAAAAGAGGCAATAAAATAACTGATAATGGCAAAAATAAAGTTAGAAGATACCACCTATGAAGAGAATATGAAGGTCTAAAGAAAAGGTGCTGGGGCTGCCCCGCGGCCGAGTGGTTAAGTTCTTGTGCTCCACTTCAGTGGCCCAGGGTTTCGCTGGTTCAAATCCTGGGTGCAGACATGGCAGCATGCATCAGGCCACGCTGAGGCAGTGGCCTACATAGCACAACCAGAGGCACTCACAACTAGAATATACAGCTGTGTACTGGCGGGCTTTGGGAAGAAAGGAAAAAGAAGATTGGCAACAGTTGTTAGCTCAGATGCCAATCTAAGAAAAAATGTGCTAAAATTCCCTGTTTCAATGATAGGAGGATAATGGATACATGCACACAAAATGAGAGGTTAGATATGATCAAAAACATAAAACGTGGGCAGAGAGGAATAAAAGAGAAGAGGTTTTATAAAGACGTCAAACTAAACAGACCATCAACTCAATATAGATTTCTATATACATAGATTATTATGTATGAACCTCATGGTAATCATAAACCAGAAAACTATAGTAAATACACACATAATTAAAACAAGGGAAACGAACATAATACTAAAGTCATCGAACCACAAGGGAAGGGAGTAAGAGAAGAAGAAAGGAACAGAGAAGAACCACTAAAACACCCATAAAAAAGTAACAAAATGGCAGTAAGTACATATCTATCAATAGCTATTTTAAGTGTCAGTGGACTAATGCTCCAATTAAAAGGCATAGGGTGGACAATTGGATAAAAAAGTAAGACCCACATATACGCCGCATACCAGAGACACACTTCAGACCTAAAGACATTCACAAACTGAAACTGAAGGGATAGAAAAAGATATTCCATGAAAATGGCAAAGAAAAGAAAACAGGGGTAGCAATACTTATATCAGACAAAATAGACTTTAAAACAAAAACTGTAACAAGAGACAAGGAAGGACACTACATAATGATAAAGGGAACAATCCAACAAGAAAATATAACACTTGTAAATATCTATGCACCCAACATAGGAGCACCTAAATATATAAAGCAATTATTAACAGACATAAAAGGAGAAATAGGCAGTAACACAATAAAGTAGGAGATTTTAACACTCCACTTACACCAATGGACAGATCAGCCAAACAGAAGATCAATAAGGAAACACTGGCTTTAAACCACACATTAAACCAGATGGACTTAGTAGATATAAACAGAACATTCCATCCAAAAACTGAAGACTACACATTCTTTTCACATCCACATGGAGCATTCTCCAGGATTGATTACATACTGGGCCACAGAACAAATATCAGTAAATTTAAGAAGCTTGAAATAATACCAAGCATCTTTTCTAACCACAACAGTATGAAACTAGAAATCAACTACAGGAAGAAAACCAGAAAAGTCACAAATAGGTGAGATTAAACAAAATCCTACTGATGAATGATTGAGTCAATGAAGAAATCAAAGGAGAAATCAAAAAATACGTGGAGACAAATGAAAATGAAAATAAAACATGCAAAAACCTGTGGGATACAGCAAAATTCGTTCTAAAAGGGAAGTTTATAGCAATACAGGTGAAACTCAACAAACAAGAAAAATATAAAATAAGCAATCTAACAGTGCACCTAAAGGATCTGGAAAAGAAGAACAAAAATATCCTAAATCAGTAGAAGGAAGGAAATAATAAAAATCAGAGCAGAAATAAACGAAATGGAGACTAAAAAATATCAATGAAACCAGGAGCCGGTTCTTTGAAAAGATAAACAAAATTGACAAACCTTAGCTAGACTCACCAAGAAAAATACAGAGAAGGCTCAAATAAATAAAATCAGAAATCTAGAGGAGAAATTTCAATGGACACCTGAGAAATACAAAAGATTATAAGAGAATACTATGAAAACCTATATGTCAATAAATCGGATAAAGTAGAAGAAATGGACAAATTCTTAGAATCATATAACCCTCCAAAACTGAATCGATAAGAAACAGAGAATTTAAGTAGACAAATCACTAGTAAGGAGATTGAAAGATTAATCAAAAACCTGCCATGGGGCCGGCCCGGTGGTGCAGTGGTTAAGTGTGCACGTTCCGCTTCTCAGCGGCCCAGGGCTCACCAGTTCAGATCCCAGGTGCGGACATGGCACCACTTAGCTAAAAGCCATGCTGTGGTAGGCGTCCCATGTATAAAGTAGAGGAAGATGGGCATGGATGTTAGCTCAGAGCCAGTCTTCCTCAGCGACAAGAGGAGAATTGGCAGTAGTTAGCTCAGGGCTGATCTGCCTCAAAAAAAAAAAAAAAAAGAAAAGAAAAACCTCCCAGGAAATAAAGGTCAAGGACTCCATGGCTTTCCTGGTGAATTCTACCAAACATTTAAAGAAGAACTAATACCTATCCTTCTCAAACTCTTCCAAAAATTGAAGAGGAGGGGAACCTTCTCAACTCATTCTAAGAAGCCAACATCACCCTGATACCAAAACCAGACAAGGACAACACAAAAAAAGAAAATTACAGGACACTATCACTGATGAGCATCGATGCAAAAATCCTCAACAAAATACTAGCAAATCAAATACAGCAATACATTAAAAAGATCATACACCATGATCAAGTGGGATTTAGTCCAGGGATGCAGGGATGGTTCAACATGTGCAAGTCAATGTGATACACCACGCTTAACAAAATGAATAAAAATCATGTGATCATCTCAATAGACGCAGAGAATGCATTTGACAAGTTACAACATCCATTTATGATAAAAACTTTGAATAAAATGGGTATAAAAGGAAACTACTTCAATATAATAAAGGCCATGTATGACCAGCCCACAGCTAATATCATTCTCAATAGAGAAAAGCTGAAATCTATCCCTCTAAGAACAGGAACCAGACAAGGATGTCCACTTTCACCCTCTTACTTAACATCATATTGGAAGACTTACCTAAGGCAATCAGGCAAGAAAAAGAAATCAAAGGGATCCACATTGGAAAGGAAGAAGTAAAACTGTCACTATTTGTTGGTGACATGATTTTATATATAGAAAACCCTAAAGCACTCACTAAAAAACTTTCAGAAATAATAAATGAATATAATTTACAGGATATAAAATCAACAAAGAAAAATCGGTTGCAATTCTATACACTAACCATAAAGTAGCAGAAAGAGAAATTAAGAATATAATCCCATTTACAATTATGACAAGAAGAATTAAATATCTAGGAACAAATTTAAGAAAAAGGGGAATGATCTGTACACTGAAAACTAGAAAACATTGTTGAAAGAAGTTGAAGAAGACACAAAGAAACGGAAAGATATTCCATGCTCTTGAATTGGAAGAATTAATATAGTTAAAATGTCCATACTTCCTAAAGCAATCTACTGATTCAATACAATCCCTATCAAAGTTCCAGCAACATTTTTCATAGAAATAGATCAAAGAATCCTAAAAGTTATATGGAACAACAAAAGACCCCAAAGCAATTGGAATCCTGAGAAAAAAAAGAACGAAGCTGGAAATATCACACTCCCTGATTTCAAAGTATACTCCAAAGCTCTAGTAACCAAAACAGCGTGGTACTGGCACAAACAGACACACAGATCAATGGAACAGAATCAGGAGATCATAAATATACCCAGACATCTATGGATTATATCAGCTAATTTTCAACAAGGGAGACAAGAACCTACAATGGAGAAAGGAAAGTCTAATAAACGATGTTGGGAAAACATGCAAAAGAATGAAACTAGACCACTATCTTAAACCATACACAGAAATCAACTCAAAATGGACTAAAGACTTGAACATAAGACCTGGAAATATTAAAATTCTGGAAAAAAACAGTCAGTATGCTCTTCAACATGGGTCTTAGAAGCATATTTTCAAGTATCATGCATGATCAGGCAAGGGAAACAATAGAAAAAATGAACAAATGGGACTACATCAAACTAAAAAGCTTCTGCAAAGCAAAGAAGACCATCACCAAACAAAAAGACAACCTAACAACTGGGAGAAGATATTTGCAAACCATATATCTGATAAGGGGTTAATATCCAAAAAATATAAAGAATTCGTACATCTGAACAACAAAAAAACTATCAACCCAATTAAAAACTGGGCAAAAGATCTGAACAGACATTTCTCCAAAGAAAATATACAGATGGGCAACAGGCACATGAAAAGATGTTCAATATCATTAGCTATCAGGGAAATGCAAATCAAAACTACAAGATATCACCTTACTCCTGTCAGAATGGCTATAATTAACAAGACAGGAAACAAGTGTTGAAGAAGATATGGAGAGAAGGGGACCCTCATACACTGCTGGTGGGAGTGCAAACTGGTGCAGCCACTATGGAAAACAGTATGGAGATGCCTCAAAAAATTAAAACTATATCTACTATATGATCCAGCTATTCCACTGCTGGATATTTATCCAAAAACTTGAAAATACAAAGGCATAAAGATACACACACCCCTACGTTCATCACAGAATTATACACAACAGACAAGATTTGGAAGAAACCTAGTTGCCCATCAAGGGACGAATGGATAAAGAAGAGGTGGTATATATACAGAATGGAATACTACTCAGCCATAAGAAATGATGAAGTCCGGCCATTTGTGACAACATGGATGGACCTTGAGGGCATTATGCTGAGTGAAATATCAGAGGGAGAAATTCAAATACCATGTGATCTCACTTATAAGTACAAGATTTTAAAAAACGACAGACAAAAGCATAGAGACAGAGATTGGATTGGTGGTTACCAGAGGGAAAGTGGGGAAGGAGAAAGGCAAGTGGGGTCATTAGACACATGTGTGTGGTGATGAATTGTAATTACTCTTTGGGTGGTGAACATGATGTAATCTACACAGAAATAAAAATATATAACAACGTACACCTGAAATATGTATGATGCTATAAACCACTGTTACCACAATAAAATAAATAAATAAATAAAAAATAAAAAAAAGAGAAGAATGTTCCTGCTGAACTCTGATTCCTGGTAGGTGTTAAAGGTTTTGTTTCTAGAAGAGATTTAAAATTTTCTTTTAAAATTGCCACTACAGCTGGGACACATTATCTGTAACATCCAGTACAGTGCTGAGAAAAAACTCCTGCTTATAGTTCTTTAGGATGATCTCATAGTGACTTTTGATAAGTTCCTGTTCAAGTTTACACACAGGCTCTCATTTTTATGTGAGGAAGAAAGACTATTGCTGAACTCAGCCTGCCAGGAGCAGGAAGTGAAATTTCCCAGGAGAGTTTTTTCTTTTTAAAGATTGGCACCTGAGCTAACAGCTGTTGTGTTGACAAAAATAATCCATAACCAATCTATAAGTAAAAATTTGACACAGTGTATTCTGAGCTGAAATCTGAGGACCATGGCCCGGGGCCTTTCTTCCCGAAGGAAGAAAGGGCACCAAAGAAGTGGGGTGCCCAGAGTGGTTATATACCCCCAGAGAGGATGTTTCACATAGGATTGAAATGTCCCTTTTACAGTAGTCGCGAGACTGCTCTGTCCGCACAGCGATTGATGGAAACAGCAGGTAGGTCTGCTGTCTCAGTGAACGCAGCAGGGTGGCAGTCTGTTGTCTGCAGCTGGGTTGTCACAGGTGAGCTGGGTGGTCCAAGGTGAGTGCAGCAATCAGTTCCTAGCCTAAGGAAAGATGCTTATCCCTAAGGAAATGCCAATGTGGGGGGAAGTTGCACCTTTATCTCAAGGGCCTTTGTTCTTGCCACAGGAAATGTCTAAGCAGATATGCAATGCGTGCTCAACAGCCACAGTCAGGCCCTTTTGGAAAAAACAAGGTCAGGCCGAATTAGGTTTATACCAAATGGCTTGCTCATATACTCCAATATATCCTAATGCTTGCCATTTTTATTTGTCAGTTGCCAATCTTTTCTTTTTCTTCTGCTTTTTCTCCCCAAATCCTCCCAGTAAATAGCTGTATGTTTTAGTTGTGGGTCCTTCTAGTTGTGGCACATGGGACGCCGCCTCAATGTGGCCTGATTAGCAGTGCCATGTCTGCGTCCAGGATCCGAACCAACAAAACCCTGGGCCACCGTAGCAGAGCACGTGAACTTAACCACTCGGCCGCGGGGTTGGCGCTCCCAGGAGAGTTTTTAACCATTTCTCTACAGCTGGGAGAGAATATCTATAAGCTCCATTAGAGGAAAGTGCACTCTGCAGAATCGCCATGGCTTCTAGCTGCTTCAGATCGCCTAGGTAAGGCTCACACAGTGCAGTTCACCGCTTTCACTCAGGCTCTCCCATGTCATGGAAGCATCTCCCTGCTGATCTCAGTTGCCTGTAGCTGTGAGGGGACTTCTTCCAAGGAGAGATTTAAAAGCACTCACTGCCCCTGGGACAGATGAACTGTCTGTTCATTCAATGAGGGTACATGGTGGAGAAAATCTCCTGCTTGTGGCTCCTTAACATCTATTGAAAAGTGACTTCTAACACATTGCAGTTCAGTCTACGCACAGGCTGTCACTTGTATGTAGTGAAGGAAAACTGTTGAGAAGCTCAGCTTGCCAGGAGCTGGGATTGACATGTTCCTAGGAGAGCTACCAAAAGTTTCACTACAGCTGGGAGAGAATAGCTATCATATCCATTCAAGGAAAGGACACTGTGCAGAAAATCTCTGGCCTGTAGCTTTTTTGGATCACCTGGTTAAGTGCCTTCTCACACATGGAAGGACAGGGGCTTCACTCAGGCTCCCTATCCTCTGTCATGAAAGCACGCTCCTGGTGAACTCAGCTTTCTGTAGCTGTGAAAAGTCTACTCCCAAGGAGAGGTTTAAAACCATTCACTACAGCTGAGACAGATTATCTGTATATTCATTCTATGAGGTCACATGGTCAAGGAACTCTCCTGCTTGTGGCTCTTTAGGATTTTCTTGATAAGTGACTTTTAATTCAGTGCCAAGCAGTTTACACCCAGGCTCAAGGACATGTGATGAATGAAAACTATTGCTGAGCTCAGCTTGCCAGGAGCTGGAAGGGACACTTTACTAGGAGAGCTTTTAAACATTTCACCAGAGGTGGGAGTGAATACCTATAACATCCATTCAAGGAAAGCACAGTGTGCAGAAACGCTCTGACCCGTAGCTGTTTAGGATCATCCTGGTACGCTCCTTTACACACATTGCACTTCACGGCCTTCACCCAGCCTGCCTCTCCCCTGTCACGAAATCATATACTGGCTGAACTCAGCAGCCATGTAGCTGTGAAGGGACTTCCAAGCAGATATACAATGCGTGCTCAACAGCCACAGTCAGGCCCTTTTGGAAAAAACAAAGTCAGGCCGAATTAGGTTTATACCAAACGGCTTCCTCGTTTACTCCAATATACCCTATTGCTTGCCATTTTTATTTGTCAACATTTTATCAATACAATGAAACACTACGTAGCCAGTAAAAAGAGTGATATAGCTCCTATGTGTACTTTAGAAAAGCATCCCAGATGTTTTATTAGCTGAAAGAAACCCAAGGTGCAGAATTGTATGCACGGTAGGGTCGTATTTGATATTTTCAAAGGACATTTATATGTCTTGATAAGCATACATGATTTCTGGAAAGATACACATAATATGCCTAGTTACTTTGGAGAGTTCGATAATGGATCAATCTTTTATTGTATAGCAGTCTCCCCTTATCCGTGGTTTTGCTGTCTGTGATTTCAGTTACTTAAGGTCTCTCACGATCTGAAAATATTAAATGGAAAATTCCAGAAATAAACAATTAATGAGTCTTAAATTGTATGCCATGCTGAGTGTTGTGATGAAATCTCACGCCATCCTGCTCTGTCCCTCCCCCCGAAAATGAGCCATCCCTTTGTCTAGCGGGTCCACACTGTACCCACCACCTGCCCACTAGTCACATTAGCAATCTTGGTTATCAGATCAGCTGTCAGTATTGCAGTGCTTGTGTTCAAGTAACCCTTATTTTGCTTAATAATAGCAAAAAAGTGCAAGAGTAATGATGCTGGCAATTTGGAAATGCCAAAGAGAAGCCATAAATTGTTTCCTTTAAGTGGAAAGGTGAAAGTTCTTTACTTAATAAGAAAAAAAGTCATATGCTGAGGTTGCTAAGGTCAATAGTAACTTTCATTACAATATGTTGTTATCATTATTCTATTTTATTATTAATTATTGTTGTTAATTTCTTACTGTGCCTAACTTGTAAATTAAACTTTATCATAGGTATGTATGTATGGGAAAAATCATAGTATATTTAGGGTTTGGTACCATCCGTGATTTCAGGCATCCACTGGAGGTATTGGAATGTGTCCCCTGCAGATAAGGAGGGACTACAGTATACTATTTTATAATGATTAATATTTTAACTATGCAAATATTAAGTAGTTTCATTCAACTTAAAGAAACTAGTTAATAGAAAAAAACAATAAATATAAACGAGTTTGCTTGTTCAAGAAGTGTTTTGGTTAACAAACTGTGAGCTAGTATGGACTACAATTTTAGTTGCTAAACTGTGAAAATATTTGGCTATGTCTAATAGAATATAAGGTTAAAAAAAGTGTGTTTTAACTGGTTTTTTAAAAATAGTGGGAAAACTTTGCACATACTTAGCTGAAAGGAAGCAGCCTGAGAAGAGGAGGAAGGGATGTGCAGTTAATGAAAGAAAGTCTCTGATGACCCGAAAGGAATCTGTTCAAGAGCACAGAGGAGGATCAGCCTTCCACAACTGTGCTCATGGTTGTTGACATGGTTGTCTATGTTGTCATTGTAGCCACTCACGTTTACTGAAGATTTACTATGTGCCAGGCACTCTGTTATATGCTCTACATATGTTTTTTCACTTAATTTTCCAATTATGTTCATCAAGAAATATTTAATGAGCACGTACTATGTGCCAGATGTGATTTTAGGCTCAGGAGGCACCTGGTCAATAGAATAGAAAAGCACCTGCTCTCATAGAACTATGATTCTCTGAGGGCGATGGATAGTGCACAAATCTCTCTCTCTAGTCCTATCTCTATCTCTGTCTCTATCAGGTGGTGGTGAGAAGAGGAAAAGCCAGATCAGAGGAGAGAGAGAGTGATAAGGTGGAGGTGGGGTGAGGGTGATAGTTTCTTATGAAACACATTCTTGTGGGAAGAAGCAGACAATACAGAATAAACATGTAAGTAAAATAACATGATGAGAAGAGAGGCCACTTTAGATGGGGTATTCAAGAAAGGCTGAGGGAGGGGACCTTTGAGGTGAGACCTATATGATAAGAATTAGCCAAACTTAGCAGGTGGGAGAGAGGGCTTACCAGACAGAGGGACAAGTAAGTCAAAGAACCCAAGCTTGTAAGTTTGCCATGTGTCTGAGGCACTGAAGGAAGAAGGCCCCCATAGCTGGAACATTTTGGGCAGTGGAGAGAGGTAGATGGCGCCAGGTCCTGTGGGGCCTTGTGGGCCATGATGAAATGTTTGTATGTTATTCTATTGGTGAAGGGAAGCCTATGGAAGATTTTAAGCAAGGGAGTGAAAATGGATTCACTAATTCCTTCCAACAAGATTTTCCTTTCTATTTCACTATGAAAGTAGAAGCAGCCAGAAGAAACTTTGCACTGACTCCTGTCAGCCTGTCTACCCACCCACTTGTCTGTGCCCATTTCCCTCATCTTCTAGCTTGCAATAAGTTGAACAGCCGTCTTCCACTCTGACAGTCTCCCCACCGGTGCACTGGATCCTACCCCTTCCTGCATACTCTTCTCTCTCTTGCATCATCATTTCCCCTGTTCAAATAAACCAGTCACATCAGCAAATAGGTCTTAATTTCTCCCTTCTTGGATACCTAATAGATACTGCGAACTAAAAATGTCTGATACTAAATTCATGATCTTCCCCTCAAATCCACAGTTTTCCCCTGCTCAATCCACAGTTCTCTACATCTTAATTGATGGCAAGTCCAACCTTCTGGTTACCCAGGCCACAAACGATGGAGTCCTGTTGCTTAACTTCTTTCTCTCCAAGTTCACCTTCAAAGCACCTGAGAATTCTGTTGTGGCTACCTTGAGAATATTCCAGAATATGACCAGTTATCACAACTTCTGCTATCCATCTGATCTCAAACAGCATCATCTCTCTCTGAACTCACCTCCATGTTTCCATCTTTGCCCACCCCCACTGCCAGTCTATTCTCACCACACCAGTTTGAATGATCCTTTAACAATGAAAGTTAGGTCATGTTAATCCTCTCTCAAGATGCCCAGGACCACCCATCCCAATTTTTCTCAGAATAAACCCACAGTCTCACTGTCGCCCGAGCCTCACCATAACCCTGCCCCTTGTTACCCCCTGGCCTTACCTCCACTCTCCCTTTTGTTCTCTCCACTCCAGCCACATCAGGTCTCTTGGCACTTTCTTGAATACTAGTCAGTCTCCTTCTCTTTTTGCTGAGGAAGATTCACCCTGAACTAACATCTGTTGCCAATCTTCCTCTTTTTTTATATGAGCCACCACCAAACATGGCCACTGACAGATGACTGGTGTGGTTCCACACGTAGGAACCGAACCCAGGCTGCTGAAGTGGAGCATGCTGAACTTTAACCACTAGGCCATCAGGGCTGGCCCGACAGGCTCCCTCTTAATTAAAGGATTTGCACTGACTATTCTCTGCCTGTTAGGCCCTTACCTGAGATAGCCATAATTTTTTTCTTCCATTTAATTCTGGTATCTACTCAGATGTCACCTTCTCAGAACTCAGTACAAAATAGCAACTCTCTTGTCTGCCACTTCTGTTTTTTTACTCTTCTTTTTCTTTTAAAAAATTATAACTTTCAGACATAATATCTATGTATTTATTTGTGTATATATTATCTGTCTCCTCCCACTAGAGTGTCACCTGTATGAGGTTAAAGACATAGTTTTTGTTTACTCCTTATTCCATGCACTTAGAAAGACTCTTGGGGTATGGTAAACATTCAATTAAAAATTTTGCTTATTCAATCACTCAATAAATTTGTATTGATGTAATTTCTGGAAAGATACATAGAATACACCTAGTTTCCTTTGGAGAGGAGGACTGAGTTAGAAAATAGACCTACCCTTGGTGGTGGCACCTGTGACCCCAGCCCACTTGAAGTGGCGATGATGCCTGCAAACCCAGAACCCCCAGTAGTGGTGGTGCCAGCACCCCTAGAAAACCCAGGAACAGCAGTAGAGGCAGCACGAGTGACTCCAGCCCCCCTAGTCACAGTGGCACATGAATCTGCAAAGAGCCAGGTAGAAATGGCAGTGGAGCCTGTGACTCCAGTCCCCTCCAGCTAGAGCAGTGCCTGAACCCTGGCCCCTCACCTGTGGCAGTAGCACCTCTGGACCCAACAACTTCAGATGTGGCAGAAGTGGTCCCCAGCTCCTGCCTCATTCTCTCCCTGCCCCCATTGCAGGGGAGAACCCACAAACCAGGTAACACTGGAAGCAGCAGAGGGACACGCCAGCCTGGACCTTGGTGGTGATGCCTGCTACTGCTAAGACACCAGCAGCAACAAGCCACCAGCAACATCGGAGGCACAAGCAGCACAACAAGGGCACCAAGGACACTGCTAACAGAGGCAGTGGAGGGTGAAAGTACCGGTTCTCAAATACAACCAGAAGCAGCTCAGAATCAAAGTGAACAAAGCATTACCTGAATAAGCAAGATACTCACTATTACAAATGCACCAGCAGAGGAAAAACTCCTCAAGCACCATGAAAAATTATGGTGACATGTTATTACAAAAAGAAAATGACAATTCTCCAGAAAGCAAACTTGAAGTTATGGAAGATTGTAATTTAACCAACAGAGAATTCTGAATAGCTGTCATAAAGAAATTCAATGAACTAGAAGAAAACTCAGAAAGACAGTTCAATGAACTCAGAAATAAAATTAATAAACAGAAGGAGTACTTCATCAAAGAGATTGAAATTCTAAAAAAGAACCAAGCAGAAATTCTGGAGTGGAAGAACTCAAAAAATGAGATGAAAAAGACAGTAGACAACACTGGAAATAGAGCAGACCATGTGGAAGGGAAAATTAGAGACGTTGAAAATAGAACTTAGAAATGATGCAGGTAGAAGAGGAGAGAGAACTAAGATTTTTTAAAAGTGAAGAAATTCTATGAGAAATATCCAACTCTATTAGAAAAAGCAACATAAGGATAAGGGGTATCCCAGAAGGAGAAGAGAGGGAGAAGGGAGCAGAAAGCCTACTTAAAGAAATAATAGCTGAAGGGCCAGCCCCATGGCTGAGTGGTTGTGTTCACGCACTCTGCTTCAGCAACCTGGGGTTTCGCTGGTTCGGATCCTGGGCACGGACATTGTGCCACTCATTGGGCCACGCTGGGGCGACATCCCACATGCCACAGCTGGAAGGACCTACAACTAGAAATACACAACTATGTACCACGTGGCTTTGGAGAGAAAAAGGAAAAAAGTAAAACCTTTGGAAAAAAAAAAGAAGTAATAGCTGAGAACTTCCCAAACCTAGGGAAAGAACTGGATATATAAGTATGTGAAGCTAATAGAACACTTAAATATCTCAACACAAAAGGACTGTCTCCAAGACATGTTATATTAAAACTATCAAAAGACAGGGACAAAGAAAGAATTTTAAAGACAGCCAAGGAAAAGACAGTAACCTACAGAGGAACCCCCATTAGGCTATCAGATTTCTCAGCAGAAACTCTACAGGCCAAGAAAGAGTGGAACAATATATTCAAAATATTGAAAGATAAAAACTGTCAGCTAAGAATACTCTATCCAGAAAAATTATCCTTCAGGTATAAAGAAGAAATAAAGACTTTTCCAGACAAATGAAAGCTGAAAGAGTTCACCACCACTAGACCTGCCTTACAAGAACTGTTGAAAGGAGCTTTACTACCAGAAATGAAAAGGCAAAGGTAAAACTTTGAGTAAGGTGATAAATAGAGAGAACCAGGTAATTTCAAAGCTATTACAGAATAGGGTGTTAAACACTTAATTGTAGCATAAAAGTTAAAGGAGAAAAAACCATTAAAAATAACTAAAGCTACTTCAATATGGTAATGAACTCACAACATAAAAAGAGATAATTTGAGACAACAAAAACATAAAAGGGGAGGAGGAAAACCTGTATAGGCAAATCAAGATATGATGTTATCAACAGATAAAAGACTATTTTATCTCTGAGACATTGTATACAACCTCATGGTAACCACAAAACAAAAATCTAGAGCAGACACACAAATACAAACAAAAGGAGAAACTGAGAAACACATCACAAAAAAACCACCAAACTAAAATGGCAAGCAGAAACATAAGGGAAAAGAAACAATGGAAATATAGAACAACCAGAACACAAAAGATAAAATAGCAGTAGTAAGTCCTCATATAGCAATAATCACCCTAAATGTAAATAGATTGAATTCACAATCAAAAGGCAAAGAGTGGCTAGATGGATTAAAAAACAAGACCCAACAATATGCTGCCTCCAGGAGACCCATCTCAGCTCTAAAGACAAGCATAAACTCAAAATGAAGGAATGGAAGAAGATACTCCAAGCAAATTGCAACCAAAAGAAAGCAGGTGTAGCCATACTTATTTCAGACAAAATAGACTTGAAGCTAAAAAAGGTAACAAGAGACAAAGATGGACATTACATAGTGATAAAGGAGACTCCTTCAAGAAGATATAACGTTAATTAATATTTATGCACTCAATGGGAGAGCACCAAAATATATAAAACAACTATTGACAGAACTAAAGGGAGAAATTGAAAGCAATATAATAGTAGGGTTCTTTAATACCCCACTAGCATCAATGGATAGGTCATCCAGGTAGCGAGTCAACAAGGAAACATTGGCCTTAAATGACACATTGGACCAGATAGACTTAATAAATATATACAGAACATTGCATCCAAAAGGAACAGAATATGCATCCTTCTCAAGTGCACATGGAAAATTCTCAAGGATAAAACATATGTTGGGAGACAAAACAAGTCTCAATAAATTTTAAAAGATTGAAATAATACCAAGCCACAGTTTTTCTGACCACAACAGTATGAAACTAGAAATCAACTACAAGAAGAAAACTGAAAAAAATCACAAAAATGAGGAGACCAAACATCCTACTGAACAACTATTGGGTCAATGATGAAATCAAAGGAGAAATAAAAAAATACAGAGAGACAAGTGAAAATGAAAATAAGACATACCAAATTTATGGGATGCAGCAAAAGCAGTACTAAGAGGGTAGGTTACAGCAAAAAGGGACCTACCTCAAGAAACATGAAAAATCTCAAATAAACAGTCTAACCTTACACCTAAAGGAAGTAGAAAAAGAAGAACAAGTCAAGTCCAAAATCAGCAGAAGGAAGGAAATAATAACAATCACAGGGGAAATAAATGAAATAGAGACTAAAAAAATCAGTGAAATTAAGAGTTGGTTCTCTGAAAATATAAACTAAACTGACAAACTTTTAGCTAGACTCACTAAGAAGAAAAGAAGACTCAAATACATAAAAACAGAAATAAGAGAAGCCGTAACTGATACCACAGAAATAGAAGTGATCATAAGAGACTACTACAAATGGCTATACACCAACAAATTAGAAAATCTAGAAGAAATGGATAAATTCTTGGACCATACAACCTTCTGTGAC
Source organism: Equus asinus (assembly GCF_041296235.1). Lineage (NCBI taxonomy): Eukaryota > Metazoa > Chordata > Mammalia > Perissodactyla > Equidae > Equus > Equus asinus. Next base: position 183,613 of record NW_027225314.1, on the reverse strand, counting down.
TGAACTATGAAAAAAATAGAAAATCTGAATAAACAGAACACCAGTAAGGAAACTGAAACGGTAATGAAAAACTTCACAAAAAATAAAAGTCCAGGACCAGATGGCTTCACTGGTAAATTCTACCAAACATTCATGGAAGATTTAATGCTTATCCTTCTCAAACTCTTCCAAAAAATTGAGGAGGAGGGAATGCTTCCTAACTCATTTTAAAGGCCAACATTACCCTGAAACCAAAACCAGACAGGGACACCACCAAAAAAGAATATTACAGGCCAGTATCTCTGATGAACATACATGCAAAAATTCTTACCAAAATATTAGCAAACTGAATACAACAATACATTAAAAGGATCATACAGCTCAATCAAGTGGGATTTATTCCAGGAATGCAGGGATGGTTCAAAATCTGCAGATCAATCAACATGAAAGACCACATTAATAAATTAAGGGATAAAAGTCCTTGATCATCTCAACAGATGCAGAGAAAACATTTGACAAGATTCAGCATCCATTTATGATAAAAAAAAATTCTGAATAAAATGGGTACAGAAGGAAGTACCTCAACATAATAAAGACCATATATGACAAACCCACAGCTAACATCATACCCAATGGTGAAAACTGAAAGATATCCTTTTAAGAAAAGGAACAAGACAAGGATGCCCACTCTCACCACTTTTATTCTTTTTTATTGCGATAACATTGGTTTATAACATTGTATAGGTTTCAGGTGTACAACATAATAATTTCACATCTGTATATACTACAGCGTGCTCACCACCAAAAGTGTAGTTTCCATTCATCACCATATAATTGACCCCCTTTGCCCATTTTGCCCCCACATCCTTCCCCTCTGATAATCACTAATCTGTTGTCTGCTTCTAAGAGTTTGTTTCTGTGTCGTTTGTTTTGTTTTGGTTAATCAGCTGTGGGCTAATATAGACAAATTTTTCATAGCTAAATTGCGAAGATACTATGCTGTATCTAATGAGATAATACAGAGTTCAGGAAGCTATACTTTAATTTAAATTGAGTGGTCAGGGAAGGCAAAGATATTTGTTAAAAGATAAACTGAGGCACATTAACATTTTTTAGTTTATTTGAGCAAAAATTGATTTGAATCAAGCATCATCTAATTTAGACTGGATTGCAATATCTTCAAGAGTTAAGGAGAGCTTCCTGAACATAGCCTCATTTGCACTTACTCCTAGCCAGGGGAGTAGAGATCTGCTGAAGGAAGTGAACTTTTTAAATCATGGATGCCTCCTGGCAATTCCAATTTTTGTCTGTGGCTCAGGACTAGAAAGTTGACAGCCATGGAGGTGAGTAAAACTTAAGGGACTGTAGACTGCATGGGTGGTTTTATTCTGGTTGCCTTTATCTTGTGTCCCTTTCTTTGTACAGAGCCTAGAAGCAAGGTCCCCTGGGTTTGGAGCTGTTAACCAGAAGCGGGTAAATGGACCCCCAGGTTTGGAGAGTCTGGCATGATAGAGAAAGGAGTCAGATTGTCCCGAGAAATGGAGGCATTGGAAATCAGGGAGAAGTTTGTGAGGGCAGGGTCAACACCACTGTGGCAAATCCAACAGCCATGTTGAGGTGGGAGTACCCTCCTCTGCAGTGGCCTGAGATGTGTGAACAATGATATTATCTTTCCAGGCCAGAGCAAGACAAAACGTGAACAACCGCAACAACAAAAATAAAGACATTCATGGTGTAAAAATTAGGAAAAGGAAGGTCAGAGAGGGGAGGAGGACTGGAAAGAGACGTTCTCGATCTGACATCTTGGGAGGAAGCATCTACCTCGATGTTGGCCACTGCTCTTCCTACTTAATTTGATTTCGATGTCTCCAGCATTTGCACAGGACCAGATGTCAGGTGGAGCTTTCTTCGGTTGTGAAATGTGCACCCAAGTTTTGACACTTTGTAATTTGGCAGCAGAGTCATGGTCCAAGAGTACTTGGTAGGGTCCTTTCCATGAATCTTCCTTTTGCAAAAGCATTAGAGTAAAATAATATCTGTTTGGAAATGACAAAAGACTTAAAAATCCCCATGGTTAAAGATCTGATCAGAGTTCATTATAATGGAATTGACAAGGAAATTTTGTTATGTCTGTGACCTACGACATTTTAAGACAATTAGTGGAATTACAACTGATAACATTATACCAGGACATATCAGATTTTTAGGAATTTCATATGGCTTCTAGAACACATATTAATAACATGTGTCATACGAATATAATCTAAGAGTGTTTATCATCAGTTATTTGACAATGCTTCTGCTGTAATTTTTTTTTTTAAAGATTTTATTATTTCCTTTTTCTCCCCAAAGCCCCCCGGTACATAGTTGTATATTCTTCGTTGTGGGTTCTTCTAGTTGTGGCATGTGGGACGCTGCCTCAGCGTGGTCTGATGAGCAGTGCCATGTCCGCGCCCAGGATTCGAACCAACGAAACACTGGGCTGCCTGCAGCAGAGCGCGCGAACTTAACCACTCGGCCACGGGGCCAGCCCCTCTTCTGCTGTAATTTAACATACCAAATAAGCCTATTAGTTTAATATCTCTCTTTTACAAAGTGAAAGACAAATCTTTTGAGATTTTTCCAGGGGCCATCTGAGAAATTTTAAAGTTATGTTGCATTCAAAAAGATTCCACTTAGAGTCTGATTTGGGGAAGTTGTCAAAACATCTAAAAGTTTGAACCATTGACTTGGGATCACAAACCATTATGAAATAACACTTCATTATCCATTTAACCAAAGTGACAATAGAAAAATTTAAAGTCTAATACAGAAGGTTACATAGTTGTAAACAAAACTTAGCTTTTTTAATATTGAGAAGATTGGGTTTTCTTAAGTAATCAAAAACCTAATAAAGACAATGTGAAGCACAGTAAATCATTTTGGTAAGACACAAAATCTTTGCTTTCAAGCTTTCCAGTTAGATTTAACCAAAAGGTAAAACAAACAAACAAACAAAAAAACCCCAAAAAACAAAAACTTTCACAACCTCTTATCAAGGGCAGACCATAGTCTAAGAAAACTTTGTTCTCTTAACAGAGTGAAACCAAATTCTAGTTTTGCACCAGTGCACTTTTGATATTAAAATTCATTGTTAAAAAACTTAAATAAATCCATGCCGAACACATAAAATTTCTTTCCCAAGATTCCTTTTTCTACAAACCTATAGCTTTTGATATCCATTCAGATTTTATCCTATGCTGTTTCCTCTTTCTCGTTCTGGAACAATCAGTCATTTTGCTTTCCTTACCTACTTTTCATATGCATTGTTTTCTTCCACTCTTGTTATTTCTAAATAGTTTTAATTAAATGTATTTATTAGAATTCTTGGCCCTTAGAATCCTTTATTCCTAGTGATAACTAAGAAGTAAGCAATTGTGGACTATTACACAAGCATTCTGTGAGTCGGCAAATTTGTAAACACATTTCATAATTTCTGGAAGTTTATCTTCCTCACAATGAATTTTTCAATGTGGCACAAAACATTGTGACACATTCCTTGCTAATAGACCACAATATCTTTAGTTACTTTGTAAAAGGAAGCCAAAAGTGGATAAACCTATGTTCAGTAATTAATGTTTCAGTATTTTATTTCATTTGGAAATGATCTAGACGTTCAATTAATACCCATTATTTAACATATTTCAGTATAACTTTAAGGTTTCAAGTTACCAAAAAAGATTTTGGAAACTATTTTTAAATAGATATACTATAAAGAATAATTATTGTTGAAAAGTTCACTTATAAACTTTTATCTATTACATTTATTTAATTCATTTGCTTCCTAAAAATTATGCTTAGATTAGTCATTAAAACATCACAAGATATTACACAGCTAATCATCATCTTAAGTTATCTTTCTTGCTGACAAATTCTGTAACAGAGAGAACATGAGCTTATTTGACTTTTGCTAAACCTAGGTAGAATAAAAGTTTTATATTTAATGCTGATAACTCTCAAGACATGCCTGTTTTAATTAAACCAAAAAACTTAAACTAGCTTTTATTTACTGAAGATTATTCTAGATCACATGAAATTGAAAAACATTTGGGTTAGTTTCTATATTTTTGAGAGTACACTTGATTTATATAAACTCTTGTTTGCCTTTAAGCCAACTAAATAGAGCTCTTTACAAATTAATTTTGGCAATACCGATGCGGGGTTGGTGAGCCGAGGAGTCGAAAGAAAGATTTCTTGGATTCTCAAGGTCTGGCAGTAGTGTTCTTTTATTTAGAGAATAGTGTGGAATAGCATGGGGACAGGATCCATGGGCAGTCAGAGCTGCTGTGTGGGGACAGGACCCATGGGCAAGAGGAGCTGCTGCTGCCACTTCTGCTACAAACATGGGTGGAGAGTAAGGCTAAATTTAAGGCATAGGTATGTGAGCCATCTCTTTACAAGACAAAGGAAAGAACATGTAAAAAAGTTAAAATGTTATCAGTGCAGGTGGGGTCTGGCCATTGGGTGGTCCCACAACTTTTAGATAAGAATCAAATCGGATTCAGTAAAGGCCAGAAGCCACCACCCTAAATCAGTTACATGAGGTTGCCAAACAGTAACCAACTTAAGTCCTTGCCTTCCCCATTAAGAGTTCCCAGAGATAAGGCCATCCTGCCTTCTTCCTGACACAGAGAGGAGGCATCTTTACAGATGGAGGTTTCCCTTACAAATGTAAATGTTTCCCAACAAAGAGCAAGCAAACTCCTCTCCTGCTCCTCGGAGCCTGCTTCTCATCTTCAGTTTTAAAATTAACCAGCCTAAAACCCTCATTAATACCATCTGGAGGTAGAAAAAATACAGATTTATAACATACATACATAGACAAACATAAACACGCAAACAGATCAAACAAAGATCTCCTAGCTTTTATTTTAAAATTTTAGCTGAGAGACAGGTATGGTAATGCAAGACTCACTAGTTTATAAAAAATCAGTTTCATCCAAGTTGTGTTTCTGGCAGAGGGAGTAAATTAACTGCTCAGATGGCTAAAGCTTTTTACTATTATTTGTGGAAGAGATTTTCAATAAGCCTAGTTTTCAAAATTGCCTTTTCTTTTTCTTTCTTCTGATATGAATGACCTTGGTTCCTAGAGAAGACCAGGTAGAATATTTACATTTCAAAAGGCACAGAGAAAGAATACAAGTTCCACTTAGAAGGACTTTTGTTTCTGAAGCCCAGATCCTTTAGAATATCTGCAAGTCTTCTGAGATGAATATCGGAGGTTTTGGATTGGTAAAAAAGAGAGATGGGCTTTGAATTGTTTCTAGATCCACATTTCTGTTCTTGTAAAGACTCAATTTGTAAGACAAGTATGGTTGTTTTTAATTTCTCAGAGAATGGGATTGCAACCAGATTAATATCAAGGAGGGACCCCATCTACCAAGCACATTATCCTCAGTTTGCTTCTTTATATCAGGGAGAAGATCATCAACTAAGATGGAAAACAAAAGATCCCTATGTTCTAGAGTTAGAGCTGTGTGCCTTTGGAATATTTTAGTAAATTCTTCCACAAAGATTTCAGAATGTTCTTCTTTCCCTCTGGGTATATAGTTTCATTCTAGCTTAGGGGAGAAGGCCTAAAAAATTGTTTTCTATCAGGCTCTAAATATCAGCTTCTTATTGGGCCAACTTTTGACCATAGAGATACTTAAAAAAATCCTTTTGAATATCTTGTCAGATTTCAGCCAGGGCAAATAGTGAATATTCCTGGCAGTACTGAACAACTCCATGGACACAAGAGGTGTCCTCAAAGAGGAAAAAAAGATACTACCTTCTCAGGATCCAGAGCCACTCTCCAAGATAATCAAAGCAAGAAAGAAATAATTCCCCTGAGAGCTGGCAACAGTGGGTAGAATCCCAGCTGCAAGTGGAGTGCAACCCACATTTCTGTCCAGCCATGTCCAGCTGCAGATGGGGTGCAACCCACATTTCTGTCCAGCCATATCTAGCTGCAGATGGGGTGCAACCCATATTTCTATCCAGCCATATCTAGCTGCAGATGGAGTGCAACCTACATTTCTGTCTTGCCTTATTGTAGGGGTCCACAACCCGATGATTGCCAGGCCAATTTCTTTGGCCACTAAAGGAGACAAACAATAAGGCAATAGTTATCCCTAGGAGGGAAAGGATCAACAACCAATGGGTACCTGAAAGCAGATTCATACTTTCAGTCAAGATCTAATTCTTACAAATGTTTTGTCCTGCCAATCTGAGTTTGGAATAGAAGGAATAATGTGAAATTTTACCTTCCTCTCTCAACCAGGCACCACAGATAGAGATCTGGAGGGTGACTTTGGTAAGAATTCTCACCCTTTGGCAGCTTCTACCAGTTTTCCTGGATCCTGTCTGCAGGCTCTGGAGCGAGTGGGGTGTCCCAGCAGGCTTCATCCTGGTACCAGACACAGTAGAGGAGGAAAAATAATTTTCCCTCTTCGTGTTTTGTGTTTGGCTGAGACCCCTTTTTCACCAGGGCATCTTCTAAATGGATAATCTTAGCTAGGTTAAAAGTTCTCCACCATGGCCACTATAATTCAAGACTGTCTTTGGTAAGGTTAACTTACTTGCCCATCCTTGAAAGAAAATTTTATCCACTCAAGGCCTCACACTGGACCCAGTCCAGCTTAAGTCACGTCCAGTCCAGACCCAGACCCAGCCCAGGTTTTTTTTTTTTTAGATTTTATTTTCCCTTTTTCTTCCCAAAGCCCCCCGGTACATACTTTATACCTTCAGCTGCAGGTCCCCCCAGCTGTGGCATGTGGGACGCCGCCTCAGCATGGCCCTACCAGCAGTGCCACCGCCGTGCCCAGGATCAGAACCGAGAAACCCTGGGCTGCCAAAGCGGAGGCGTGAACCCAACCACTGGACAACAGGGCCAGCCACCCCCTCCCCCGCCCCTGTACCGCCCAGCTTGTAAGTCGGACCCAATCTGACTCCCGTCAGTTTCCAGACCCAGTCTGGAAAAAGAAATGTTCAAATAAAGTTTGAAAACTCATAAAGCAAGAGCTGCAGAGCTAGGATCCCAGAAGGACTTAACAACCACCTCCAGAGGCAGCGAGAAAGCAGTGAGCTCAAGGGGCTCCACACACACCCACCTGGTTGCTCATTTCTCGGGGGCAGGCACCTTCAGGGTCTCCCTCAGTTCCCTCATTTAACACCAGGACTGTCAACAGGTACAGAACTGTTAAAAGACAAACTTAGGGATACTTAAAAATTTTAAGAGTTTATTTGAGCAAAAATCAATTTGAATTGGGCAGCATCCAATGTAGCACGTAGAAAGGAGCCCCGAGGGGCTGTACAAGATGAAAAACCTTTATAGGCTGAAGGGAGTGGGGACAAGGAAGTTATACTAGGCAAGCAAATTAGTTATTGAAAAGTCACTTTCCTTTAGAGGATGGAAGGGGCCTATCAGGCAGATTACCTAACTAGTGCTGGTGGGGTGATTCCTGGTTGACTGGTGTAAAGTTCCTTCTCTGGGAAAGCTGAACCTGTAATTAAGTTAAGTCTTGGTTTGATGACGTGGGGCTTAGTATAAGTGACTCCATTTTGGGCCTGTTGTCTTGTTTTGAACAGATTAAAGAACTTCAGTTATGGAACTTCTGGAGAGGGAGGCTTGAAATTTGGATGCAAGCTATTGCTCTAAGTGGTAATTAAAATTTTTGTTGATTAACTTTTTTCTTGCCTGAAAGATTAATACATGCATATGATAAAAAATTTAAGTAGTACAAGAAGAAGCACAGTGAAAAGTAAATATTCCCACATCTGATCCCTGAGTGCCAGTTTGTCTCGCCAAAGGCAACTGTGCCATTTCCTAGAGTGTTACCCTCAAATTAATCTGTAGATATGGACCTATATGTATCTTTTTCTGTATTGCATATCTTTTTATATAAATAGGTACCTGCTATACAGGCTGTAGTATACTTTGCTTAAAATATGATCTTTACATAAATATCTTCATTCAATTCAAGAAGGTAAAGTGAATTTCTGAGGCATGTTAATTGCACATACTTGCATGTTGGTGTTCTCATTATTTTTTCCCCCAAACTGTATTCATTTCTGCTAAAGCTGCAGAGGGCACCGTGGTCCTTCCAGAGGGAGGCATGGCCTCACATAGTGTTTGGCAGTTCTTGATTATGGTGCAAATTTTAGGGGTCAGAGAGCTCCTGGTATTACAAATATACATGAATTTGAAATACTTACCTGTGCTCACTTACTTTATGAATTTCATATAAAATTAATTGCAATGTATATTTATATCATTCCATCCCCTTCAACAGGAGTAATTTTTGTTTAATAGATAAACAGTGTTTAATTTCAAAAGCACAAGTCTTTAATCTTGCAACAATTATCTGCAATGATTACAGACATAGTGTCCCTTTCCTTTTAGTCATGGTTACACAGGAGTTCAGTGGCAGATGGAAACTGTACTGGCTTGGGTCAGTCCAACTCCACCATTTATAAGCTATGCCACACTAGAAAATCATTTATCTTGTAATTCACCATTGTCCCATCCACAAAATGAGAAAATTGTATGAGAATATTTCTAAGGTTCCTTTCAGCTTCAATAAGTCTATGACATCTTCATAAAAAAAGAAACTTGCTAAAATTGAGTATGGATGAGTGTCAAATAGAATACAGATGTATGAGAGGAAGGGAAAAGCAACCTAGGTTACAGAGAAAATCTAAGGTAGTCAGAGTGTTGCAGAGGCTGATGGCAGTCCACCAAAATCCACTCTCCTCTTTCCAACCAGAAAGCGAGACTACATTCCCAGCTTGTGTTTGACAAATAAAAATGGCAAGCAATAGGATATATTGGAGTATATGAGCAAGCCATTTGGTATAAACCTAATTCGGCCTGACCTTGTTTTTTCCAAAAGGGCCTGACTGTGGCTGTTGAGCACGCATTGCATATCTGCTTAGACATTTCCTGTGGCAAGAACAAAGGCCCTCGAGATAAAGGTGCAACTTCCCCCCACATTGGCATTTCCTTAGGGATAAGCATCTTTCCTTAGGCTAGGAACTGATTGCTGCACTCACCTTTGACCACCCAGCTCACCTGTGACCACTCAGCTGGAGACAACAGACTGCCACCCTGCTGCGTTCACTGAGACAGAAGACCTACCTGCTGTTTCCATCAATCGCTGTGCGGACAGAGCAGTCTCGCGACTACGGTAAAAGGGACATTTCAATCCTATGTGAAACATCCTCTCTGGGGGTATATAACCACTCTGTGCACCCCACTTCTTTGGTGCCCTTTCTTCCTTTGGGAAGAAAGGCCCTGGGTTATAATCCTCAGATTTAAGCTCAGAATAAACTCACCCAAATTTTCATTTATAGATTGATTATGGATTATTTTCCTTGACAATGTCAACCACTTAACATATTTATTGGCATTTAATGTGTTTTCAGTCATTTGCTACTGTCAACAATGCCGCAACTGATAGCCTGATATACATGTCCTTGCACAGTCATTCAAATATATGTATACATTCTTAAAAGCAGAATTGCTCGCATAAAGGGTACATGCGCCTTCCATTTTTTGATATTGCCGAATTACCTTCCAAAATAGTTTTATTAAATCAATAGTGTTTTCTACTCCTAAACAACGAACAATTATTAGCAACTGCAGGTCATGTTTTTGGTGAGAGAAAGGAGATAATTCTTGATGCTTCTTAAATCAACTAAGAAAAGGACTGAAAGGAAATGAAATTGCCTAAAGAAAATGTTAATACTTTACTGGGATACATATTTAAAACAAAGGAAAACCAAGCACTATTTCTGGGAAAGAATTCAGAATCACTTTTCCACTTTCGCTAATAAAAGTTTGAGCTCATTACTAAGTGAGTTTTTCCACTCTTCAATAATTCTTTTCCTAAGTCAACCTTTTAGGAACTTACAGCCAATGGGAACAGGAGTTCAAACAAAAAGAAAGAGGAAAAACCTAAAACTCACAGTTTCTAAGGAGCACAAGATTCTTTTGTTTCTGGGCTGGGTAGTAACTTTCAACTCTTGTCGTTTTAAAGGTTTTTAGATTAAAACAGGAAAAAGTATGACTGTTTAAAGGTGGTAATTCTCTTTTGATTGTGGAAAAAAATTTCTCTGCCGTGTTTTCCCACCGATTGCGAAGTCTTCAAGGGTGGGCGAAGGACGGCGTTCGTACCAGCTGCCCGCCCTCCAGAGGCTTCCAGCAGACGGCCGTCGTCTCCGCTGCCGCCAGGACAGCCGCCCTCCGCGCCCCGTGGCCGCCTCTGCTCCAGACGCTGGAAACGCGCCTCCCCCGCGGCGAGCGTCCGGGGACGCAGGGGACGACGCGTGACGCCACGGGGCCGCCGCCCAATCAGACGCGGCGTCGCGGAAATTTTGACCTTTAAGGCGGCGCGGGCGTCTAGCCGGCCGGCGCTCGGCGGGATGGCGGAGGAGGCGGCGGTGGCCGTGTGCGTGCGCCTGCGGCCGCTCAACAGCAGGTAGGCCGTCGGCAGCTCGGCCGCTCGCCCTTGGTGCGCGGTCCCGGCCCGGGCGAGAGACGGGCCGGCCGGGGCTTCTCTCGACGCTGCGCAGCCGGCTCCCTGCGCTCTGGCCGCTGGCCCGGCCGCCCGGTGTCCCGGGGCGCGAGGCCCAGGCTGCTCGCTGCGCCCAGGCTTCGCTCCGGCGGCGGCTGGCTCAGCGTTCAGGACGCTGCGAGCCTGATATTCGCCCATTTGGAATTCTTTCCTTTTGGTACAGTGTAGACACTACCGTCGTTGCTCCGTGGATCTTACATTCTAGAGGAGGAGACACAGAGGTCATGAACCCTATAGAGAGAGCAGGAAGGGCAAGAAATGATGTCTGTTTGCTTCTCTAGTCTCTGCTCCTCCCTCAGAATACTAACACATTTTTGCATTTGAGAAATATGTGTTAAATGTTACTGTGTTAAATAAAGGGGAATATCAAGACGAGGACTTCCCTCTTGTCTAGGAGCTCATTATCTAATGCGTTAGAAGACAGCTCCGGAACAAAACCATCACGACACTGTGACAGGTGCTGTGACGGGCAGGTGGGGAGTGTGCCGGAGGGGTCATTAGCCCCACAGCGAGATGACGGCGTGGGAGACGGGCAGGGCTGGTGTCAGGAAAGTCCTGACACTTTTCAGGGAGAAAGAATAGTTACGTTACTTGATGGAAACGGAAGTCGGGGTATTCCAGGCACAGAGGGATTAAATCTCTTCTCTTGGGGGAACCTTCAGATAGTTGATTTGTCTTGAGTTAGGGTGTATATAGGAAGTCAGAGGAAGCAAAGGTTGAAGAGAGAAATAAACATGATCGAAGTCTCACGTGCCGTGTGTTGAGGATTTCGGATGGTTTTGAAAGATGTTAAGCAAGAAGGATAATCGGAGTTGCGTTTGAATGTATCTTTTCAGCATACAGTGCTGGGTGGGGGAAGGGCGTGAAGACCTTCCCAGGGACGCTCCGGTGAGAGGGCAGGAGGTCAGGGAAGCCCCATTGAAAAGTGGTGACCCCTTAAAGGTGGACTTTCCACATTTCTCCCAATTATAGTATAGGTCATTACCATCCTTTAAAATATTCTTCAGAAGACGAAATCTTTTAAATTATCTTTCATATAACAGACTTCAAAACTAGTTATAAAATGCACTGTTTTTATTCTTTTAGAGAAGAAGCTCTTGGAGAAGATACGCAAGTTTACTGGAAAACTGACAATAATGCTATTTATCAAGTTGATGGAAGTAAATCCTTCAATTTTGGTAAGCTTATAATAGCATCAAAAGTAAACATATTATCCTTTTCCTTTTAAGAGTACAAAAGGCTTATCCAGAATACTGGATTTGACATTAAAGATAAGACTAAGCCGTCTGTAAACTGCTTCAGTGGAAGATTTGAAAAATTGCTCATCCATCCTTTATGATAAGTAAGATAATGAATTGATGTTTAAAACACAGTTATAGTCATAATGCCTTATGACTGAAACTAACATTTTTCCTCTTATTCATTAGTGTATTTGTGGCCTAAGACTCCGTAAGCCCAAAATATGTTGCTTAATGTCAAGTCATCTTTAAGATCTTTCAGTTAGGTATATTCTTTCCACAATTATTTTCAAGAAAACTCTTTAAAGAATAAATAGTGAAGATATTCCTTCTTGGCTAGAATACAGCGGGTACCTACTGCCCCTTTTGTGGAGCTTGTCATATGGTGGGAAGAAAGACTTTAGACTACTAATTACACTTATGATGACATGGCTTTGTGGGAGTTTCTAGCAGGGGATCTAACTAGCTTAGGTACCCGGCACCTGTAGGATGAGCGAGAGCTAGCTAGGGCAAAAGGACTTGGAGGCCCTCAAGGTTGGCCAGGCTGATTTGTGTATTGATTTAGCACATTCTGTATAGTGCTGACCATGTGCCGGACACTGTTCTAAGCACCTCATATATATTAACTCATTTAATCCTCCTAACAAGCCCATGTGATAGGTACCTTCCCATTTTAATGAGGAACTGAAACGCAAATCACACAGCCAGCAAATGGAGGAGTCAGATCTGTGTTCCAGCCACACTGCCATGCTGCCACGTAGGCACCACAAAGCACAGTAAGGTCCCCTCAACAACCTTAGGAGTGAGAGTGATTAGGTTGTTGACTTAGTGTTATGCTAGAAAGCCAATATCTAAGCCTTTAGAGTAAAGATGTATAGAATAGAAAATGATTCCTGGTAAAGGACTATTTGATAGTATCAACATAAATTTTTAAAAGGTAGAACAGTATGTTCCAGAGATGATAAAACCAAGAACAAGGGATACACAGGCATTCTGACTCAAGTGCTGCAGGTTCTCAGTAGCTGTGTATGCTCACAAGGGGTTTGGACTCACCTACCTGTCTAAAGCAGCTGGTATTAAGATTTGAATCATCCTGCCATCTCTCCTTGCCCTGAACTCCTGACCCCTGGCAGCATTCAGATGGCACTTTGGTTTTCCATAGGGTTCTACCTGCAAGTGCAGATGTTGGTCATGGTGCAAGCCGTGTGAGCACTGAATTTCTCAAGACAGTTGATACATTTCCCTCCTGACTGACAAATCCATTTCTTGGGGGCTTTCTAATGTGAGCCCACCACTGAGAGAGTGGTCCATTTTTGATGCACCAACAAAGGAGAGACCACATCCTGGACTGGTGGATTCATCATGGCAAATGCTACCTACCCCCAGCCCTCAGCAGCCAGCCAACCAGCTGTTCTCTGTAACACTTCAGCTTGGCTCGGTGCTTTTCTTCCAATTGTCTGTGTTTCTTGGTTTAGTTTGAGCCAGGCCTTCTTGCTAGATATGTTATAAACACTAAAATTTCTCAAAGAATAGTAATAGTTTGCATTTCCTAAGTATTAACCATATGTTCACAGTAATTCTCTTAAGGAAGATAATATATATTCACTTTACAGGTTAGGGAAGTGAGGCACAGAGACATCATCCACGTTGCCCGAGGTCACATACCTTGTAAGTGACAGAACCAGGATTTGCAGGCAGTCTGATTCCAGATCCCCAGGTTCAGCCACTATGCCTCACTGCCTCTTGAAAGCACATAAGATAGCTGACTTGTGTTTTTTTGTGTGAGAACCAGCACATTTTACTTTATAGAGAAGTGTATTTTCAGAGGACCAATAAGTTGAAGAAAATATTGTGAGTTAAATATTTTATCATACCATATCCTGACAATTTTATTTCTTTGGGCAGCTACTAATTCAAAGTGAAAACACAGTTGATTTGTTTAGTTTAACTTGTGTGGTTTTTTTTTTAGATCGTGTCTTTGACAGTGATGAATCTACTAAAAATGTGTATGAGGAAATCACAGTACCAATCATAGATTCTGCCATACAAGGCTACAATGGTTTGTATCCACTGCAGAAACGTTTTATTTAGTCTTGGGTGTGTGTTCAACGGTATTGATAGTTTTACATACTCTCGATGCTTTTTCAATCTTTGTGTGTGTGTGTTTTTGTGTCCCCAGGTACTGTATTTGCCTATGGGCAGACTGCTTCAGGAAAAACATATACCATGATGGGTTCAAAAGATTATTTGGGAGTAATACCCAGGGCAATTCATGACATTTTCCAAAAAATTAAGAAGGTAAATAGCCAAATTTCCGGTACATACGGGTAAAAGCAGTCACCTCTTGTCATGGTGGAAGGAAGCAGGTTTACAGTTCTCTTTCGATTATCCACGGGGAAGGAAGAAAGGCATAGCGTACATTTGCTTTCCCCACAGCCTTGCTTTAGAGCTTAGAGTCCTTTCATTCTTTCCCTTGAATCCTGAAGCAGTGCTGCTCCTGTCACAAAGCAGGCATTGAGGAACAAGAAATCTTAACCCTGCCTTTGAGGAGCTGTCCGTGATCGTTCAGGAGCAGGAGAGGGTAGATGTGGTGAGAAGACCAGGATAGGCAACCTAATCAGTTAAGGCGGGTTTTCAATTTGTTTTTTCCTTACTGTTTTAATGATTTTTAATGTTCTTATTTGAACATCTGTTTGTAGGGTTTTATTTTAAGCTTAGAGAGTTGGACTGGGCACCCTCTTCTTCGAATTTTATGATGCCATACTTTTCATTATTTCTGAAACAATGCTTTTATATTTCTTTTTTTTTTTTTAAAGATTTTATTTTTTCCTTTTTCTCCCCAAAGCCCCCCGGTACATAGTTGTGTATTCTTCGTTGTGGGTTCTTCTAGTTGTGGCATGTGGGATGCTGCCTCAGCGTGGTCTGATGAGCAGTGCCATGTCTGCGCCCAGGATTCGAACTAACGAAACACTGGGCCGCCTGCAGCGGAGCACGCGAACTTAACCACTCGGCCACGGGGCCAGCCCCAATGCTTTTATATTTTTGTGTTTACTTTTGTCAATATAGAACCATAGGATTTTTTTTGTTTGTTTTACAAAGATAACTTCTCAAAGAATATTTTAATGTTTATTATGAGCACATCAACATTCAGTATTAGGTTTTCATAACTGGGTGATCTCTGATGTTTTTACATATGTTTTCCCCTAGTTTCCTGATAGGGAATTTCTCTTACGTGTGTCTTACATGGAGATATACAATGAAACCATTACAGACTTACTCTGTGACACTCAAAAAATGAAGCCTTTGATAATTCGGGAAGACTTCAATGTGAGTAACAGTGGCTCAAACAATACAGTTACTTATTGGGATTATAGTTCATGAACATTAACCTTTACTTTCCATTATTTTTTAAAATGTCTCCTGTTTCTGTGATTTGTTTTTTGTTTTCTTTCTTAAATGTTTATGAGATCATCTTTTAAGTGATGTGTATCATTTTGAAATATTGACAGTTGTAATATTTTTGTGTAAGGGCCTCAAAAGAACAAGATGGAAGTATCAGGTTAGAATTTGGTGTGCTTTGGTATAGGATATAAATTGTAAATATCATAGATTTACTTCTTATTTTTATACAGAGTAATATTCTCCATTTTCTACTTTTAACTTCTACAAATTAATTCTGTAATAGTTTGCACCTTCTCTTGAGATGCACACTTTTAAGTGACTTCTATTTCTCTACTCTTCCCATCATTAACCTTGTTTCAGAGGAATGTATATGTGGCTGATCTCACAGAAGAAGTTGTTTATACACCAGAAATGGCTTTGAAGTGGATCACAAAGGGAGAAAGTAAGACTTTATGCTGTATTTCCTCAAAACACTTGTAGAATAGTAAAAACTATTCACTTGAATGTATTTAGGCTTCAAATCACACTTTTCACTTTTAAGCTACAGTAAAAGTTAATGTTTTTCTTTGGATTTTAATATATGCCGCTGAAATATGACTCATTTTTACAGAGAACAGACACTATGGAATCACAAAGATGAATCAAAGGAGCAGTCGTTCTCATACCATTTTTAGGATGGTGGGTAATTCTCTCTCTACTTGGTCTTTCCAATTAAGAAGACACTAATTTTTCTACAAGTTGCCTTTTCTGTCTAGATTTTGGAAAGTAGAGAGAAAGGTGAACCCTCTAATTGTGAAGGATCTGTCAAGGTGTCCCATTTGGTGAGTATTGGTAAACCCTGCTAATGTACTCTATGGGCCAAAGCAAAATTTAATTCAGCTGCTGGATGTTTGGTTTCATAAGAACTGTTAACTAAATAGGGAAAAACATCTATAAATTGGTAGTTTATTCTTATCGGTAGCATGAGATAACTAGTTAAAATATAGGAAAAATTCGGGGGTCTTTCTTCCTGTTATGTTATGGCTGCCATCTCCTAAAATTTAGATGTAATGGTTGTAGGAGTTGAGGCCTTTCCTAACCAGTAACGAAAGAGGATTTGGGGTTTTTTTTCCAATCTACATTTAAAACTTAAAGTAATCTTGGAATTTGGTGATTTTTTTTTAACTTAGTCTCAGCCAGTAGAATTGAGACTTGTGAGATCAACAGAAACCTAGATGGGATGGTTAAAAAATAAATCACATATTCAAGTTCGTTCTTAAGTACAATAAAAAAATACGTTTTATATTATGAGCACAATGTTTTATGGTTTTTATTTTTTTTAATGAAAAAAAATTACATTTATTTAACCGATGGAAATGTTGCCACTGTTGACGATGTATTCAAAGTATGCATTCTGTAGATGGCACTCTCTTTGGTTTACAGCACAGGCCTTCCCATGCATCCTCCAAGTTGTGTTGGATCATATGCTGATTCACCCAGAGTTTCTTTTTGTTTTCAAATGGAGTGTTTCTTCCAATAAACTTTATTTTTCCCCCAAGGTAGTTTCTTTCTTTCTTTTTCTTTTTTCTTACTGTTCTGTTGGACATGCGTGTCAGTGAAAGCAAATTAAAATGAATTGAGGGGGTTTGCGGCATTCTACAGATCTGAAGAATTTATTGCAACAGGAGAAACCATTGTGGTCTTTATTATCATTTAATTTTAACAGTCCGTAGATACTGGGACTTTTTGTTCCCCCTTAATTGCAATTTTTCTCCCAAATGGTGGGTTGAATTTATTTATTTATTTTTTATTGAGTTAATGATAGGTTACAATCTTGTGAAATTTCAGTTGTACATTACTGTTTGTCATTCGTGTTGTAGGTGCACCACTTCACCCTTTGTGCCCACCCCCCACCCCCCCTTTCCCCTGGTGGCCACTAATCTGGTCTCTTTGTCTACATTTTTAAATTCCTCATGTGAGTGGAGTGAATCAGAGATTATCCTTCTCTAACTGGCTTATTTCACTTAACATAATTCCCTCAAGGTCCATCCATGTTGTTGCAAATGGGATGATTTTGTTCTGTTTTGCATCTGAGTAGTATTCCATTGTATATATATATACCACATCTTCTTTATCCATTCATCTGTTGATGGGCACTTAGGTTGCTTCCATATCTTGGCTATTGTAAATAATGCTGCAGTGAACATTGGGGTGCATAGGACTTTTGGAATTGCTGACTTCAAGCTCTTTGGATAGATATCCAGTAGTGGAATGGCTGGATCGTATGGTAGTTCCATTTTTAATTTTTTGAGGAATCTCCATACTGTTTTCCATAGTGGCTGCCCTAGTTTGCATTCCCACCAGCAGTGTATGAGGGTTCCATTCTCTCCACAACCTCTCCAACATTTGTTAATATTAGATTTAGATATTTTTGTCATTCTAATGGGTGTAAGGTGATATCTTAGTGTAGTTTTGATTTGCATTTCCCTGATGATCAGTGATGATGAGCATCTTTTCATGTGCCTATTGGCCATCCGTATATCTTCTTTGGAGAAATGTCTGTTCATGTCTCCAGCCCATTTTTTGATCGGGTTGTTTGATTTTTTGTTGTTGAGTTGTGAGAGTTCTTTATATATTATGGATATTAAGCCTTTGTCAGGTATATGACTTGCAAATATTTTTTCCCAGTTAGTGGGTTGTTTTTTTGTTTCAATCCTGTTTTCATTTGCCTTGAAGAAGCTCTTTAGTCTAATGAAGTCCCATTTGTTTATTCTTTCTATTGTTTCCCTTCTCTGAGTAGACATGGTGTCCGAAAAGATCCTTTTAATACTGATGTCAAAGAGCGTACTGCCTACGTTTTCTTCCAGAAGCCTTCTGGTTTCAGGTGTCACCTTTAGGTCTTTGATCCATTTTGAGTTTATTTTGGTGAATGGTGAAAAAGAATGGTCAATTTTCATTCTTCTACATATGGCTTTCCAGTTTTCCCAGCACCATTTGTTGAAAAGACTTTCTTTTCTCCATTGTATGCACTCTGCTCCTTTGTCGAAGATAAGCTGTCCATAGGTGTATGGTTTTATTTCTGGGCTTTCAATTCTGTTCCATTGATCTGTGCACCTGTTTTTGTACCAGTACCATGCTGTTTTGATTACTGTAGCTTTGTGGTAAGTTTTGAAGTCAGGGATTGTAATGCCTCCCGTTTTGTTCTTTTTTCTCAGGATTGCTTGAGCAATTTGGGGTCTTTTGTTGCCCCATATAAATTTTAGGATTCTTTGTTCTAATTCTGTAAAGAATGTCATTGGGATTCTGATTGGGATGGTGTTGAATCTGTAGATTGCTTTAGGTAGAACGGACATTCTAACTATGTTTATTCTTCCAATCCATGTACATGGAATGTCTTTCCATCTCCTTATGTCGTCATCCAATTCTCTCAAAAAGGCCTTGTAATTTTCATTATATAGGTCCTTCACTTCCTTAGTTAAATTTACCCTAAGGTATTTTATTCTTTTTGTTGCTTTTGTGAATGGTATTGTGTTCTTGAGTTCTTTTTCTGTTAGTTCGTTGTTAGAATATGGAAATGCTACTGATTTATGCAAATTGGTTTTATACCCTGCAACTTTGCTGTAGTTGTTGATTACTTCTAAGAGTTTTCCAATGGATTCTTTGGGGTTTTCTATATATAAGATCATGTCATCTGCAAACAGCGAGAGTTTCACTTCTTCCCTCCCTATTTGGATTCCTTTTATTCCTTTGTCTTGCCTGATTGCTCTGGCCAGGACTTCCAGTACTGTGTTAAATAAGTGTGTACAGTACTGTGTTAAATAAGTGATGATACATGTCTCGTCCTGTTTTCATGGGGATGGTGCTCAGTTTTTGCCCATTGAGTATGATGTTGGCTGTGGGTTTGTCATATATGGCCTTTATTATGTTGAGATAGTTCCCTTCTATGCCCATTTTGTTCAGAGTTTTTATCATAAATGGCTGTTGGATCTTGTCAAATGCCTTCTCTGCATCTATTGAGATGATCATGTGGTTTTTATTCCTCAGTTTGTTGATGTGGTATATCACGTTGATTGATTTGCGGATGTTGAACCATCCCTGTGTCCCTGGTATGAATCCCACCTGATCATGATGTATGATCCTTTTGATGAATTGCTGAATTCGGGTTGCCAAAATTTTGTTTAGAATTTTTGCATCTATGTTCATCAGTGATATTGGCCTGCAGTTCTCTTTTTTCATGGTGTCCTTGTCAGGCTTTGGTATCAGCGTGATATTGGCCTCATAGAATGTGTTAGGAAGTGTTCCATCCTCCCTAATTTTTTGGAATAGCTTGAAAAGGATAGGTATTAAATCCTCTCTGAAAGTTTGGTAGAATTCCCCAGGAAAGCCATCTGGTCCTGGGGTTTTATTCTTTGGGATGTTTTTGATTGCTGTTTCAATCTCTTGCCTTGTGATTGGTCTGTTCAAATTGCCTGCCTCTTCTTGAGTGAGCTTTGGGAGATTGTAGGAGTCTAAGAATTTATCCATTTCCTCTAGGTTATCCATTCTGTTAGCATAGAGTTTTTCATAGTATTCTCTTATAATCCGTTGTATTTCTGCAGAGTCTGTTGTTATTTCTCCTCTTTCATTTCTGCTTTTGTTTATTTGAGCTTTCTCCCGTTTTTTATTTGTAAGTCTGGCTAGGGGTTTGTCAATTTTATTTATCTTCTCAAAGAACCAACTCTTTGTTTCGTTGATCCTTTCTACTGCCTTTTTTGTTTCAATAGTATTTATTTCTGCTCTGATTTTTATTATTTCTCTCCTTCTGCTGACTTTGGGCTTTGTTTGTTCTTCTTTCTCTAGTTCAGTTAGGTGTAGTTTAAGATTGCTTATTTGGGATTTTTCTTGTTTGTTAAGATGTGCCTGTATTGCAGTGAATTTTCCTCTTAACACAGCTTTTGCTGTATCCCATATGAGTTTGTATGGCATGTTATCATTTTCATTTGTTTCTAGGTATTTTTTCTTCTTTAATTTCTTCAACGATCCATTGCTTGTTCAGTAGTGTATTGTTTAGGCTCCACATCTTTGTGCCTTTCTCAGCTTTTTTCTTCTAATTAATTTCTAGCCTTATAGCATTATGATCGGAGAAGATGCTTGTTATTATTTCAATTTTTTTAAAATTTGTAGAGGCTTGCCTTGTTTGGCAACATATGGTCTATCCTTGAGAATATTCCATTTGCACTTGAGAAGAATGTGTATTCTGCTGTTTTAGGATGAAGTGATCTATATATGTCTATTAAGCCCAATTGTTTTTTCATTTAGCTCCACTATTTCCTTGTTGATTTTCTGTCTGGATGATCTGTCCATTGATGTGAGTGGGGTGTTGAGGTCCCCTACTATTTTTGTGTTGTTTTTAACATCTTCCTTTAGGTCTGTTAATAGTTGCTTTATGAATCTTGGTGCTCCTGTGTTGGGTGCATAGATATTTATAAGTGTTATTTCTTCTTCATGAAGTGTCCCTTTGATCATTATATATTGTCCCTCTGTGTCTCTCTTTACCTGTCTTATTTTGAAATCTGCTTTGTCTGATATAGGAATTGCAACACCTGGTTTTTTTTTGCTTGCTATTAGCTTGAAGTATTGTCCTCCACCCTTTCACTCTGAACCTGTGTTTGTCCTTGAGGCTGAGGTGTGTTTCCTGGAGGCAACAAATTGTTGGATCTTGTTCTTTAATCCATTTTGCCACTCTGTGTCTTTTTATTGGAGAGTTCAGTCCATTTACATTGAGAGTGATTATTGATTCATGTGGACTTAATGCTGTCAATCTGTTGCTCGTTATCTGGTTTTCCTGTGTTTGTCTTCCTGTGTGCTTTAGCCTACCCATTTAATACTGCACTTTCTTATGCTGGGTTTCTTAGCTTTTTCCTTATTTATGTTTTGTGGCTTTGTTGTGTTTTTTAGTTTAGTGTCTACCCTGAAGTTTGTATTTTGAATCTCGTGTATAATATAGTCTATTCTCTGGTGGGCTCTTACTTACTTGGCCTAGACTAATTTAGTCCCTTTGCTCTTCCCCTCCTAAATTATTATTTTCATTTCTTTTTTTTTTAAGATTTTATTTTTTTCCTTTTTCTCCCCAAAGCCCCCCAGTACATAGTTGTATATTCTTCGTTGTGGGTCCTTCTAGTTGTGGCATGTGGGACGCTGCCTCAGCGTGATTTGATGAGCAGTGCCATGTCTGCGCCCAGAATTTGAACCAACAAAACACTGGGCTGCCTGCAGCAGAGCGCGTGAACTTAACCACTTGGCCATAGGGCCAGCCCCGTTATTTTCATTTCTTATTCCAACTCGTGTTATGAGTTTGTAGTTAGAGTGATAAGATCCACTTTGCTTTGGTAGTTTCCTTACCTTTGTCCTAATGCTATAGGTGAATATTTGCTATCCTATTCTGGTTCTATTTATCTGTCTCCCTACTCTGTGGATTGTGTCCCCTTTCTCCCTTTTTTCTTTTTTCAGGTATGAGAGCCTTCTTGAGGATTTCTTGTAGTGGAGGACTTTTGGTTACAAATTCCCTTAACTTTTGTTTGTCTGGAAAAGATTTAATTTCTCCCTCACATCTGAAGGATATTCTTGCTGGATAGAGTATTCTTGGCTAAAGATTTTTATCTTTTAAAGTTTTGAATATGTCACTCCATTCTCTCCTAGCTTGTAAAGTTTCTGCAGAGAAATCTGCTGAAAGTCTGATAGGAGTTCCTTTGTAGGTTATTTACTTCTGTCTTGCTGCCCTGAGTATTCTTTCTTTGTCTTTCATTTTTGCCATTTGTACTACTATATGCCTTGCAGTAGGTCTTTTCACATTGACAAATCTAGGAGATCTGAAAGCTTCCTCTACACACATTTCTCCCTCAATCCCTAGATTTGGGTAGTTCTCTTCTATAATTTCATTAAGAACACTCTCTGCTCCATTTTCCTTTTCCACGTTCTTGGGAATTCCTATTATCCATAAATTCTTTCTTCTCATTGAATCCGCTATCTCTCAGAGATTTTCCTCATTTTTTTTAACTCTTAGTTCTCTTTCTTCCTCTGTCTGGAGCCATTCGGCCTGTATATCTTCAATTATGCTAATTTGCTCCTCTCTGGTGTCTACACAGGCATTCAGGGAGTCCGTATTCTGTTTTATCTGGTCCATTGTGTTTTTCATCTCTAGTTATTCTGTTTGATTCTTCTTTATAATTTCAATCTCTTTTGTGAAGTAACTCCAGAACTCGTTGGCTTGTTTCTCTATCTTTCTCTCTATCTCATTGGGTTTTTTGATTATAGCTGCTCTGAACTCATTTTCACTTAGTTTACCTATTTCTAAGTTCTCAGGACTTAATTCTGTGTTTTTATTGTTTTCCTTCTGGTCTGGAGCTTTTATAAATTGCTGGATGGTAGAGGAGCGGTTTTTTCACATGGTGGTAGAATTGAGTTGCAGTTACAGCCTGTTGCCACTATATGGGGGTTGAGAGCCACGTGTTTTGAGCTCTCTGCCTTCGGACAAGATGGCAGCACCCAGCATTGTTTGCCAGGGGGAGGGGCTGTTTTTCTGGCTCGCCGATCTGGATTTGGATCAGTTCTGTTTTCTGGTCTCCTGAGGCCCTGGGTTTATGGGGTCCCCACACACGGAAGCTTTCCCCCATCAGCGGGTTTCCACTATACCGGCGGCAGGAGTCCTGGGCAATCCCCCGGTCACGTGGCCCCTCCCCCACTCCTTCCCTCACCTGCGGCAGTGATCCCAGACTCTAGGGGAGGGAGCGAAGTTCTCTCCTACCCTGTTCCAGCTCCTCTGAGGCCAGCAGCAGGGTCTCTGTCCTCCGTCTTTTTGATACTCTAGGTCTCTGATCTCCTGGCATTAGGTTTATTAGCTGAAATTCAGTTTTTTTTCAGTCCTTTGTTGTAGTTTGGAGGGGAGAGAGTCCCAGGTCACCTCACCCCGCCATTTTGCTCCACCCACCCCGTCCATGAGCACAATGTTTTAGACTGTAAATCACTTGAAGGGAAGAGTAATGTCTAATTCATCTTTATAGCCCCAACACATCGTATGTAGTTTATATTCAATACCTGTTTGTTGAATGAGTGAACATAAGCATTATGCAAACACTCCTTACCACATAAGTAAACCTCCCATTTCCTTCTTGCTGCGCTGTATCAATTCTCTGTGTTTTTGTGCTTCCTTCCTATTCCTTACCATTATTACTTTATTCTCTGTCTTCAGGACCTAAATTCTTTAGCTTGATGTGGGATACGATTTAAGATTATTCTGTTTGGGAGCTGGCCCCGTGGCCAAGAGGTTGAGTTCTCATGCTGCTTTGGAGGCCTGGGGTTTCGCCACTTTGGATCCTGGGTGCGGACCCAGCACCGCTCATCAGGCCACGCTGAGGTGGTGTCCCACATAGCACAGCCAGAAGGACCTACTACAACTAGAATATACAACTGTGTGCTGGGGGGCTTTGGGGAAAAGAAGAAGTCGGGGGGAAGATTGGTAACAGATGTTAGCTCAGATGCCAATCTTTAAAAAATAAAGATTATTTTATTTGAAAACTTCAGGGAAAAAACGAGTAAATCTATAATATGTTTATTCGCTTTGAGATTTTGAAAAATCACTCAAGTATCTAATTCTAGTTCACCCCAGTTATTTTACTACACAGTATAATGTCTATTATAATAGCCTATTCTTTCTTCAGTTTAGCAATAAAAAACCCCACAAAACCTAACTTCTGTTTTGTTTTCCAAACCTGGCCTGTGATATTTCACTGCAATTTTTAACTTTTCTCTTAATAATGTAGCTTTAATACTCTTGACATATTCAGTGATCCATTTGGTGACTTTTCTTGTGTTCTTTGATGTTCTATTATCTGGCGACCTTAGATATCATCAAGTCCAGCCCTCCAGCCTCCTGCTCACTCTAAGTATCTTCTTGGAAAGAAGTCTTCCCCAGAGTCATTTTCTGGCTCTTTGGAGGGAGTCTCTGAGTGTCTCCTGGCCTTTCTGGGAGAATAATGTCCAGGTTCTCTTAGCTCTGCTCCGTCTCTATTCCCTTCTGTGGCTTCTTTTCCCTACCTTTCTAACAAAAACTCAGGCATGTTCTGTGGCCTTTCTTACTTCCCCGTTGCCCTCTGACATTTGGTTCACATTTGTCTTTTGATGACAGCCATATATTTATTTTGTCTAGAGCTCTGAGTTCTAATTCATATCTTCCTAAAGATTGTTATAATGGTGTGTCTCACTGATATCTCAAATTTTAGTATGTCTAAAACCAAGTTATTTCTTCCTACCATGGTGAATATTCCTTTTTTCCAGTATTATCAGTGTTATCCTGGTCACCTAGGCTGGAAACCCAAGTCAGTTTCACCTCATCTTTTTCTGCCTTCTCTTTTGTCCCGTCATCCCCGTTTTTTATTGATGCTACCCTTTAGCATTCCATGGGTGTCATACTCAAGTCCTCATCTCTTGATATACTGTATCATTCCCCTGGACCTGGCCCCCATGACCTGGTTTTGCTTCTTCAGTCTGTTATGCAGATTTCTGATGTCACTAAGCTTGTGTCGTGTCACTTCCTTGGACAAGATCTGGCCACTCTTAACCAGTCTAACTTGACGTCCTTCTGCTCCATGTGCGCTCCTCTCTTAAGGATAGGTTGGGCCACTTGGTATCTTTGAACACTAATGCTTATTCCCATCTTTATACCTAAGTTCATGCTGCCTTCACCACCACTTTACCCCTTTATTATGTATCTAGGCCATCTGTGGTAGATACTACACAGGAAAGGTGAGACTTCTTTGAATGTTTTAAAGAAAGAAGTATCTGAGACAGGACTCCAAAGCAGAAGTGTGTAATCACCTGCTCATCACTGGAGGTCTCCACAGAGACAAATAATTTAAATCTTTGACTTTCTTTTAATGCATTAAGAATATTTGCGGAGGCTTTACAGTGTTCTGAGCCCAGGACTGGGCTCTGAGATTAAAAGAGTAAAGAAGACATCCCTCCATACTTACTGTCTCCATGGCAACCTCCCTAGTCCAGGCCACCTTGTCTCCATTCACATTCCTGCCCCAGCCTCCTAACTGGGCTCCTGGCTACGGTCTTGCCCCTCTCCAATCTGTTTGCCCCCCAGGGGCCCAGGTGACCCTTGAGGAAGTTCAGTCAAGCATGTCACTCTTGTCAAAGCCGTCCAATGGCTTCCCATTGCATCCGAAAAACCCGCTTCTGTACCCTATCTTGTCCCATCTCTCCTTCACCAACTCTGCCACACTGCCCTTTCCATTTCTTGAACACACCAAGCTCATTTCTGCTTTGTGACTGGTGTGCTGGTTGTTCTTTAATCTGGAGTATGGTTCCCTTGGTCTTTGCAGGGCTGGCTCCCTCTTCTCCGTCCTTCCAGATCTTAGCTGAATTGGGGGACTTCCCCTGCCATCCTGCCCAAAGAGCCTGTCCTGTCCTTTCCTCTTCCCACTTCTAACACTCTGTTTAAATTGTCTGTATTACGCTTAACATGCTATGTTTCTTATTTGTTTGTCTTTTTCTCTCCTCTCACTAACTTCCTCCTCCCCGAGTCCCACCCTGTGCAGAACATAAGCTGAGAGCAGGGTCCTCATTTGTCTGTTGCGCTGCCATATCCCTAGCACCTAACGTGCTGCCTGCAGCACGACAGGCAGTCAGTTTTTTCCAACAATATTTGTGAAATGGAAGAGAGGCCCATGGTTTTAAAGATGCTACAGTGTGGTCAGAGACGCAAATAACTAGCTCAACACAGTAAGTGCTATAATAACCAGTCATATCTATAAAGACCTCTGGGTACACCGTTGAAAGGTCAATTCATTCACGGTATAGGGAAGGAAGGATAAAGTTGACAAAGCTACACTGGGAAGGTGGCAGTTGCCTTTGGTCGTGAAGGAAGAGTAGGGGCAGACTAGAACATCAGAATCAGCGAAACACAGGGAATGGCAAAGGGTAGCTGTGCATGGTGTGGAGGGCATAGTCCGTAGTTCAGCCAGAGTTAAGAGTAACTGATGGACAGAAATGAGGCTAGAGCAACACAAGTGCCGGATTATAAAGAATCGTATTCACCATGGTAAGATTTCGAACTTTGTGTAGGAAAGTGAACCTATTATGGCAGCATCATGGAGGAGGTATTATAAAGAAGGAACAAGATGTTGAGCTCAGTTTGACTCAGACAAGGGAAGGCTTAAATAGTGAGGTGAGAAACAAGGAAACAGATGGGGTGTTCAGATAAACCATGGGTTAAAAATGTTCTTCCAGTACTTTGGATTTTATTATTTCAAGTTACACTTCCTAAAGGTTTATTTTCATCTCTTGCAGAATTTGGTTGATCTTGCAGGCAGTGAAAGAGCTGCTCAAACAGGTGCTGAAGGTAATGAAAACTCATGAAATATTTTGGTCTGAACGTCCTCCTGTTCTTTAACAGAGTAAAAGTGCCACCATGCATTTTAGAGACTAATAAAGTAATGATAATTTTGTGATAAAAGTCTTTAACAGAAAAAGCAGCTTCCTTATCTGGCTTATTATCTGCTTTGTGCTGCTGTAGCGTTAGTTAAAAAGATGAAACTCTGTCGTTGACAGGATTTATAGTTGGAAAGCTCCTGAGAGTCCCATGAACACCATAATCAGTAAGGAAATTCAGAAAAGTGGCAGGATACAAAATTAATCTATAGACATGAGCACCTCCTAACACAACAGCCGGTTGGAATATGTAATGTACGAAAAGACCCCCTTTGCAATAATGACTTAAAAGGCATAATACCTAGGAAGAAACTCAACAAAAATTGTATAAGACCAAAATAAGGAAAACATTAAAACAGACCTGAAAGAGGTAACCAAACACTGAGACAAATGAAAACGCATACTTAGATGGGAAGTTTCAGAACCATAAAGATGTCAGGCCTCTCTCTGTTTTAGTTTCCTGCAGCCTGACATAGAGACACTCAGCTGAGTGTGGCCTGTACCCACCACACCAGTGGATCCTCAGACCTGTGAACAAGAAATAAATGCCTGTTGCTTTAAGCTGGCTTGTTAAACAGCAGTATTCCAGCAATAGCTGAATAACGCACCTGTGCAATAACTGCTGTTCAGAAGGATTTGTTGCAGTATTTTTTTGTGTACATGGCAGATTGAACACCTGCATGTCCCTCAGCAGGGTGCTAGGTAAATAAATTCTGATACATCCATACAATGGAATTCTATGCTGTAAAAAAGAGTGAAAAAGACCAATGTTTACCAATAAGATAGATGATATATTGCCAAGTGAAAAAAGCAAAGTGCAAAATAGTGTGTATAGTATGTTACTATTTATGTAAAGAAGAAAGGGGAAAAATTAATACGTATGAACTTGTATTTCTAAAAATCTCTAGAAGAATAAACTAATAATAGTTCTTGGTTAGAGCGATAGGAACTGGTTGAAAGGAGAATAAAGTGAGAGAAACCTTTTTCAGTAGACTTCCGTTTAAGACATGTGAGCATATTAACAGTTTAAAAATAAGGACTTTTGGTTGTGAACCTCTAGGAACTAACTTGGTTGCACGTCATTAGTTGCCTGTATTGGAGGTTTGGAAAAATAGATTTGAATTGAGGAGTTCGAGGAGCTCTTTTAGGACGTGGTGCAGACATGGGCTTTCCTGCATTCTTATTCTTTTCTTAGTCGTCTTTTTCGAGCTGTTTCTCTTGGGTGAGAGCCTTTCTGCTTCACGTGATGGGTGGGAGGAAGGGAAGGGCGCCTGTCAGCAGTGGGAGGAAAGGTGGGCGCAGATCTAATTTGAAGCACAGACTGTAGCATCTGACCCTGCAATTTCTAATTTCTCCCATAAATTACTGATAAATAAGTTCATCATCTAGTACAGGGGCCAATTTGTTTTCTTATTTATTTAATAAATGCAGGTGTGCGACTCAAGGAAGGCTGTAATATAAATCGTAGCTTATTTATTTTGGGACAAGTGATCAAGAAACTTAGTGATGGACAAGTTGGGTAAGTTTGTCCCATTGTACATTTACCTATTAATGCTTACGTTTTTCATTAGGTTGAAAATTATGATATTTCAGTGACACTCAAATAAATGTACTGATACCCCTGTATGTTCAAAAGCTTCTGTGATTCTATGAGCATGCGTTGCTTCTTATATGTATGACCGTGACCTACTAAATTTACTTTATATTTTAAATATTTTCTAGTTAGTAGTTTTGCTCTGCCTCAAGTAACCAGTAAAGAATGAATTTTTTAAACTGTAGCAAATTTAAGGTTCTGCGTTAAAAATAAACCACTTTTGTTATATAAAAAGTTTTACTCTTTTTCTCCCCAAACTCATCTCTCACTAAGTGGTTTCATAAATTATCGAGATAGCAAATTAACACGAATTCTCCAGAATTCCTTGGGAGGAAATGCAAAAACACGCATTATCTGCACAATTACTCCAGTGTCTTTGGATGAAACCCTGACTACTCTCCAGGTGAGTTTGATTTTTATCTCGAATCAATATGGGGGAAATCATCTTTCAGAAGGAAAAATTAGCTACTAAAATTAGGTGTAATTTTTTGTAATTGACATAACATACCTGTTAAAATAAAATTGGTGTGTCTACTAAATAGCATTCCTTAATCTTCCCAAACTTCAATCATTCATATCCTGCCTCCCCAATTTTTGCCACATCCAACAATATTTTATTGAAATTGACTTGATTTTTTCTTAAATAACTCACTTTTTAAATTTATCTTATTATAAAAGGAAACTTTCTATCAGTCCCATAAATGAAAAACTGGTTATCACTTGGAACAAACAGAAGGTGACCCAAAAAATGGGTGTGTGTGTTTATAACAAAATAATTCTTAAGTTCCTGCTAACAAATTGTTGCCTGCCTTTGCTCTGAGCCTAAGGCCTGTATTTTCTGTTTTCAAAAGAAAAGAAGAATGAGAACTGTCAGTAGAATAGCTGTCTCAATGAAGGGTTCAGTGTTATTTAATGGGCACCCTCACGTACCCAGTTAAAGTTACTTTTGACACTCATGCTCTAAGAAACATCACTTTAAGTAGCTATTGAGCGCTGGATCAAGGTTCTGTCAGAGAAACAAAGGTAGGAGATAGCGTTCCTGGCTTCACAGAATTTATAGTCTTATAGTGAAGATAAGACCTGTCTTCCAGCGTGATTTCCTTGGATTAAAAGTTAAGTGGCTAATAAGTAGGACAGAGTTCAAAGGAAGGAGAGGTGCTTTTGACTGGAAGTGAAGCTTCAGCGCAGAGGGAGCATTTGCCCTGGACTTTGAGGAGTAGATGGATTCCAGTGAGCCAGGGTGTGTAGGCTCTCTGTTGGCATCTGTCTTCAAGATATTTCTCTGACCCTCCTGAAGACTAGTGGCAAAGGTAAGTTATGGACATTGTTACAGGGACGTAGAATGCTGTGTGTTCAGAAGCTGTAAGCCACCTGGGAAGCTTTTACTGATGTTTCTTTACAAAAGAAAATTACAAGAAACCTAAATATTAATTAAACTAATCTTTTGGTGTCAACGTTTAACACTCTTGTATTTTTTCCCAGTTTGCCAGCACTGCTAAATATATGAAGAATACTCCTTATGTCAATGAGGTGTCTAGTGATGAAGCTCTCCTGAAAAGATATAGAAAAGAAATAATGGATCTTAAAAAACAATTAGAGGAGGTATGTATGAACTGTGTATTTCAGTAAAGAATAGAGATGGATTTAGAATTGAGATCTGCCTACATGCCCAGAGACTCTTAAATCCTCAATATCTGAGTTCTACAATCTAAATTTAAAACAAGTAGTTTTTAACTAAGGAGAAATCAACCCGTAAAAACTTTACTATAAACTGCAAGATTTGGTTTCTTGAAATTATTTTAGATTTTGTTTTTCATTTCCAAAGGGCAAAATTTGAGATTTTCAAATGGGCCAAGTAGAGATACGTTTTTTTAAGAGATAAAAACTGTCACAAATACAGAGAATTAGGTTAAAAAGAGAGACGATGAATAGTGTTTAAAACTACTTTGTTTCATTTTACATTATCTTGAATTCCTCTTCTAGCCCTAAGATAGCAATCTAATAAGATAGCATAATTGCTTGTCATTACCATTTGTTTGTTTAAACCATCATGGTCCCCAGTCTGTAAAAAACTTACATTTTACTGATCTTTTTAAAAATGACCTAAAATGTCAAATGGCGGTCTTAGAAGGATCTCTCTTCCTTTGCTATAGGTATTCAAGTCTCTGCTTTATGATTTCTCTGCCTATTTATATATTTTTAGTCAATTAATAGAATTGCTTTAACAGCATTGATATAATCTTATACATGGCATATAGAATAGTGACATGAGGAGAAATGTATATTTTACCCTATTATAAGTTTGAGAAATTATTGATTATGGTAACTGCATATTGGTGTTCTGCAGGTAGGGCATATTTTATTTCAATAAAATTCTCAGGCCAGCCCTGTGGCCTAGTGGTTAAGTTTGTTGCACTCCACTTTGGCAGCCCGGGTTCAGTTGCCGTCCGCAGACCTACACCACTTGGCGGCCATGCTGTCCTGTTGTCCCATGTACAAAATGGAGGAAGATAGGCACAGATGTTAGCTCAGGGCAAATCCCTTTCAAGCAGAAAGAGAAAGATAGGTACAGATGTTAGCTCAAGGTGAATCTTCCTCAGCAAAAAAAAAAAGAAAAATTCTCAAAACTCACATACAAATTTATATTTTTTTAAACTATACTTTCAAGGTTTTAAAACCTACCTACATTTATTAACGTAACCCAATATTACATTCTTTAGGTTTCTTTAGAGACTCGGGCCCAGGCAATGGAAAAAGACCAATTGGCCCAACTTTTGGAAGAAAAAGATTTGCTTCAAAAAGTGCAGATTGAGAAAATTCAAAACTTAACACGAATGCTAGTGACCTCTTCTTCCCTCACATCACAACAGGAATTAAAGGTAAAATTTAAAAGACAACAGCTTCTTTTCTTCTTCTATTATTGTTTTTTTTAATTGCAGTAACTTTGGTTTATAACAGTATATAAATTTCAGGTGTATATCGTTATATTTCAATTCCTATGTAGATTATATCATGCTGACCACCAAAAGACTAATTACCATCCATCACCACACATGTGCCTAATCATGCCTTTCAACCTCTTCTCTCCCCCTTTCCCCTCTGGTAACCACCAATCCAATCTCTGTTGCTATGGGATTGTCTTTTGTTGTTTTTATCTTCTATTTGTGAGTGAGATCATACAATGTTTGACTTTCTCCCTCTGACTTTTTACTCTCAGCAGCAATACCCTCAAGGTCCATCCTTGTTGTCACAATTAGCCAGATTTCATCCTTTTTTATGGCTGAGTAGTATTCCCTTGTGTATATATACCACATCTTCTTCATCCATTCATCCCTTGACGGGCACCTAAGTTGCTTCCAAGTCTTGGCTATTGTGAATAAGCCTACAGTGAACATAGGAGTGCATGTATCTTTACGCATTCACGTTTTGACGTTCTTTGGATAAATACCCAAGAGTGGAATAGCTGGATCATATGGTAGGTCTAGTCTTAATTTTTTGAGCCATCTCCATACTGTTTTCCATAGTGACTGCACCAGTTTGCACTCCCACCAGCAGTGTATGAGGGTTCCCTTCTCTCTACATCCTCTCCAACACTTATTGTTTCCAGTCTTGTTAATTATAGCCATTCTGACAAGAGTGAGGTGATATCTCATTATAGCTTTGATTTGCATTTCTCTGATAGTGATGTTGAGCATCTTTTCATGTGCCTGTTGGCCATCCGTATATCTTCTTTGGAGAAATCTCCATTCAGATCTTTTGCACATTTTTGAACTGGGTTTTTGGTTTTTTTGTTGTTGAGATGTATGAGTTCTTTGTATATTTTGGATATTCACCCCTTTTTTGATATATGGTTTACAAACATCTTCTCCCAATTGTTAGGCTGTCTTTTCCTTTTCTTGATGGCTTCCTTTGCTGTGCAGAAGCTTTTTAGTTTGATGTAGTCCCATTTGTTTATTTTTTATATTGTTTCTCTTGCCCAGTCAGGCATGGTATTTGAAAATATGCTGCTAAGACCAATGTCAAAGAGTGTACTGCCTATGTTTTCTACTAGAAGTTTCGTGGTTTCAGGTCTTACATTCAAGTCTTAAATCCATTTTGAGTTGATTTTTGTGCATGGTGTAAGGTAATGGTCTACTTTCATTCTTGGGCATGTGGCTGTCCAGGTTTCCCAACACCATTTATTGAAGAGACTCTACTTTCTCCATTGTATGCTCTTGGCTCCCCTGTCAAAAATTAGCTGTCCATAGATGTGTGGGTTGATTTCTGGACTCCTGATTCTGTTCCATTGATCTGTGTGTCTGTTTTTATGCCATACCATGCTGTTTTGGTTACTATAGCTTTGTAGTATATTTTGAAATCAGGGAGTGTGACGCCTCCAGCTTTGTTCTTTTTTCTCAGGGTTCCTTTGGCTATTCTGCGTCTTTTGTTGTTCCATGTAAATTGTAGGATTCTTTGTTCTATTTCTGTGAAAAATGTTGTTGGAAATTTG
The DNA here is from genome assembly GCF_041296235.1 of Equus asinus. Taxonomy (NCBI): domain Eukaryota; kingdom Metazoa; phylum Chordata; class Mammalia; order Perissodactyla; family Equidae; genus Equus; species Equus asinus. The sequence continues at coordinate 150,865 of NW_027225314.1, read as the reverse complement.
ATTGGGATTGCACTGAATCTGCTTTATTATGTTGAGGTACTTTCCTTCTATACCCAATTTATTTAGAGTTTTTATCATAAATGGATGCTATATCTTGTCAAACGCTGTCTCTGCATCTATTGAGATGATCATGGCATTTGTATTTTTCATTTTTGTTAATGTGGTGTATCACGTTAATAGATTTGCAGATGTTGAACCATCCCTGCATCCCTGGAATAAATCCCACTTGATCATGGTGTATGAAATTTTTAATGTATTGTTGTAGTTGATTTGCTAGTATTTTGTTGAGGATTTTTGCATCGATGTTCATCAGTGATATGAGCCTGTAATTTTCTTCTTTTGTGTTGTCCTTGTCTGCTTTTGGTATCAGGATGATGTTGACTTCGTAAAATGAATTTGGAAGCTTCCTCTCTTCTTCAATTTTTTGGAAGAGTTTGAGAAGGATAGGATTAAGTCTTTGAATGTTTGGTATAATTCACCAGGGAAGCCGTCTGGTCCTGGACTTTTATCTTTTGGGAGGTTTTTGATAACTGTTTCAATCTCCTTACTGGTGATCGGTCTATTCACATTCTCTACTTCTTCTTGATTCAGTTTTGGAAGGTTGTATTAGTCTAAGAATTTATCCATTTCTTCTAGATTATCCAGTTTGTTAGCGTATAGCTTTTCATAGTATTCTTTTATAATCTTTTGTATTTCTGAGGTATCTGTTGTAATTTCTCCTCTTTGATTTCTGATTTTATTTATCTGAGCCTTCTCTTTTTTTCTTGGTGAGTCTAGCTAAAGGTTCGTCGATGTTGTTTATCTTTTCAAAGAATCAGCGCTGAGTTTCATTGATTTTTTTTCCTGTTTTTTTTTAGTCTCTATTTCATTTATTTCTGCTCTGATTTTTATTACTTCCTTCCTTCTACTGATTTTGGGCTTTGTTCTTCTTTTTCCAGTTCCTTTAGGTGCACTGTTAGACTGTTTATTTGGGATTTTTCTTCTTTGTTGAGGTAGGCCTGTATTGATATAAACTTCCCTCTTAAAACCGCTTTTGCTGTATCACATAGACTTTGGCCTGTCGTAGTTTCATTTTCATTTGTCTCCAGATATTCTTGATTTCTCATTTGATTTCTTCTTTGACTCAATTGTTGTTCAATAGCATTTTGTTTAAGCTCCATCCATTTGTGGCTTTTCTGATTTTCTTCCTGTAGTTGATTTCTAGTTTCATACCATTGTGGTCAGAAAAGATGCTGGGTATTATTTCAGTCTTCTTAAATTTATTGAGACTTGTTTTGTGGTCTAATATGTGATCTGTCCTGGAGAATGTTCCATGTCCGTTTGAAAAGAATGTGTATTCTGCAGGTTTGGGATGGAATGTTCTATACATGTGTACTAAGTCCATCTGGTCTAATATGTCATTTACGCCATTTCCTTATTGATCTTTTGTTTTGATGATCTCTCCTTTGGTGTAAGTGGATTGTTAAAGTCCTCTACTATTATTGTGTTGCTATTTCTCCTTTTATGTCTGTTAATAATTGCTTTATATGTCGAGGTGCTGTTATGTTGGGTGCATAGATATTTGTAAATGTTAAATATTCTTGTTGGATCATTCCCTTTATCATTATGTAGTGCCCTTTGTCTGTTGTTACAGTTTTTATTTTAAAGTCTATGTTTTCTGATATGAATATTGCTACCTCAGCTTTCTTTTCATTGCCATTTTCATGGAGTATCTTTTTCCATTCCTTCTCTTTCAGTTTGTGAGTGTCTTGAAGTCTGAAATGCATCTCTTGTATGCAGCACATATATGGGTCTTATTTTTTTTATGAAAGATGACAGCTTAAACTTGATATATAGGGAATAGAATTGGTATTCTTATATGCTTATTATATAGCTATGTGTTTCTTATCCTTTGATACAGTATATTTTAGGAAAGAACCTTTTGTGTATTTGCCTATACCTCAACAACACCTAGAACGTTCATTAAAAATACTTAACCCTGATTCCCATATGAAGAGATCCTAATTCAGAAAGTCTGGGATGTAGTCAAGGAATCTATTTGCACTATACTTCTTATGAAATTCTAATGAAATTGATTAGGTGATTGGAAACCACAGGTGTCTAGAGTATGTGGTAATATTTTCTATTTAATGAAACAGAAATAGTAATCTCAGGAAAATTTATCTAGACTATAAATCAACATAGTAATCAAAATTCTGGCTTCCAGTCTGTGTGCTTTTGTTTTTACCAGAGTAGGGGTTTATTTATCCAGCAGATGTTTTGGGGAGTGATAGTGTCATGGTTAAGAGAATGGCCTCTGGAGCTGGACTTTCTGGATTTGAATCCCAGTTCTGTCAATTCCTAACTCTCGACCTTGGGCCCTTTCTTAAATACTTTTTGCTGCAGTTTCCTTATCTGTGAGAAAGCTTGATCCCCACCTCATAGGACTGATGTGACAATTAAGTGAAGTGATATATAGAATGTGCTTAACACTATACTCTCCATACAGCAAATCCTCAATAAGTGTATGCTGTTAAGATTATTATTAATAGACGCTACCTTTAAGTCCACCATACCAGGTAAATGGAAGGCATCAAAACCATCTGTTGGCTCAGCCATGAGTAGGAAACAGCCCAAGGAAAGGGGTAGGGAAAAGTATGCCGGTTAGACATCTACATGTACAAAAGCTTGGAGTCGTGAGAAAACATATTTCTTGGACTTAAAATATTCTGGTGGCAGGGGCATTTAAACCACATTGTAGGATTCGAACATTGCATTATGCTAAGGATATGGGAAAGCCTTGTAGGTAACATGATTGGAATTGCTGTTTAGAAAGATGTGGCTACTGTGTACCTACAATTGATTGGGCCTCCACAAGGCTTGTGGCTCTGGAGATGGAAAAAACATGGGTAAATTGGAGAGCTATTTGGGAGACAGACTCGACAGAACTTTGTGATTGTTTCAACATGGGGACATGGAAAGGGAGAAGGAAGCATCTAGAATGACATGCACACATTACTGGGCTTGCTGGATAGCTGGTAGCAGTATTTGTTGAGTTAAGGAACATTGAGTGAAGAGCAGTGGAGCTGTCCAGTGTTTTATTTGGGTCAGCTCTAGTTTAAGGTGTCAGGCAGTTGAAAATGCAAATATATGAAAATCAAGTGAAAGATCTGGGATGGAGATATCAATTTGGGCATTAACTACTGCAAATCCAAATTAAAGTCGTGAGAATGGATGAGCTTGCTCTGGGAGCATGTTGAGAATGAAAAGAACAGAGGGCCAAAGATAAGATCCTCCCAAACAACTTTTTAGGTAAAAGCAAAAAAGAGGAATGCCTAAAGGAGCCCAGGTTTAGCTCTAGAGTTAAGAAAGAAACCAGGTGAACGTGGTAAACTAAAAGAAGAGAATGTTGCATAGAGAGGTCACATTCTATGTCAGTGATGTCACGTTCTGCTGAGAAGTTAAATAAGACAAATATAGACTAAAACTTTTTGGATTTAGAAACAAGAAGCTCCTTCGCAAAAACAATTTGAGTTATGTATTGGGAATGAAAGCCACCTTGCAGTAGGCTGAGATGGCCAGTAGAAGGGTCTGGCCTTAGATAGAAGGAGAAACACTCCTTCATTATAACAAGGACAGAGGAAAAGGGTAGGAATCAATGCAAGTAATGCTTTTGTAAGTTTAGGCTTGTATTTTCTTTGTGAAATAGGAGGTTTAATTTTTCTTCTGTGGTGGCTGGAGATGGTAGAGACACAGTTTGTAGACCTGCTAAGGGTTTGAAATAGTCTCGCCTTTGTAGGGAATGGAAAAGAAAGCCAACGAGGGGGCAAGGAGTCTTGCCAGGCAGCCTTAAGGGCCCAGGTGATGTTGGTAGCCAGTCTTCTGGCTGTCCACACAGTGTTCAGGAGGCTAATAAAAGCTCAGATGGCAGTGTAATTCATCTGAGTGTACATTGTGATAGGATAAGTGTGGGGAACACAGAATGGGTCTAATAGTTTGAGACCATTGACCCAAAAATGTGATTGAACTGGTGATCTATAGAATCTAAGATGATGGGATGAGAGCCCAAAGGTAGCTGGCAGAAAGAAAACAGTGGATCAAGAGACTAGATGTCCCTCTTAAGCTAACTAGCTATAATGGGATTAACTGAATCACTGGGGTGGAAGGAGTTCTAGGTTTATGAGTTTCAGATGACAGGGTCCAGTGGCTTTGGGAGCGAATGGAGTTGAGCTGAAGGTCATGGGAATCAAGGATTTATATATGAATGTGCTTTTGCAGAGCAGGCTGTGGAAAGGGCTGGCCATTTCAAGCAGAAGCCATATATTCTGGGGACAACAGATAATCTTGACAGGCAACGCAGTGGAATGGGTGGTGGATAAGGTCTGAAGTTACAAGCATGGGCTCAGCCACCAATTGGCTGTATGACTGTACACAACTCATGCAAACTTTTTGGACACTCAGGCATCTATAAAGTGGATGTAGTAAGAGAGGATTGTTGAGAGGATCAAAAAAGATGAGATAATGCTTGTTCTAGTAAAGGGACAAGAGAGGAATATACCTGTAAAATATGGAAAAACACTTAGGCGGTGGTCAGAGAAAGAGAAAGCAGTAAAGCCAAGTGAGTGATGAGGACAGCTAGCTGGGTGGGACAAGAACCAGGAGACAGAGGTATCCCAGGAGGGATGAGGAAGAAGTAGAGAGACGAGGAAGAAGAGAACATAGAAACTAAAAGAAAATGTTGGCTAGAGAGAAGGAAGGAGTGAAGGGTTTGTTTTTGAAAAAATCAAAAGCAGAAAACAGAGGCTTGAGCATTCTTAAAGCCCAGTGGAAGAAGGTAGTGAAGACGACAGATGAACAGATACCTGAGGGAACAGAGTCCCAAGGGAGAACGGAAGGAACAAGATTAGGAGCGCTGGTTGGATCGTGAGCTTTATAAACTGGCAAAGAATTGGCATGGGAATGGCCCTGTGGAAGATTTACTTGCTGAGGGAAGTTCAAATGGGCTGCCTGTCTGTTCCTTCCCAGTTAAGGCTGGGTTCCCAGAAGTGCTTTTGGTCACTATGTTGGTGGCTGTGCTGTCTTCTGTAACACCAGATTACTTGAAGGATTGATACTTAACTAATTCCTTTCAGTAAATTTGCAGAAATTCTTGTAAGTAAGCCTTCAAATACAAAATGAAATTTAAATAATAGTTTCATCAAATTTATTATGAAGTTAACACTAATTTGAAAAGTTTGAATATGTTTTCTTATCTCAGGATGTCCTTAGACTGATAAGATATTAAACTAGGCTGAATAAGAATTCTACCAAGTCAATGGTTGTTAAAAATGGAAACTAGTTCCCTTGTTTTATGATGTTTGAGCCAGATCTGTGTGAGGTAATTTTGATTTCTTCTTCTTTAGGCTAAAGAAAAACGAAGAGTCACTTGGTGTGTTGGCAAAATTAACAAAATGAAGGATTCAAACTATGTAAATGAGTTTAATGTACCAGAGAATGTAACAACAAAGACACATAAGTCTGCTCTAACTTTAGGAGGAGAAATTGATGAATGTGAGTTCTTCTTCAACTACTTTTAATTATAAAAGTATCCCTATAAAGAGAGACTTTATTTATAACTCAGTTAATGTGATAAACACAGTTAAATAAAATGTATGTATTTTAGATGTGATTACGATGATAAAAATAAGTAATTTTAAGAAAGTGAACATTCATGAAGTTCTCTATTTTTTCCATATCTCTTAAGAATGATGTGCTGTAGTTGAAACATTTGAGACAGATATTTTTATTTTTTGTTTTTGTTTTAATCACTGCTCATTAAGTTAGTACCCATATAATGTCTGGCTTAAACTTTGCTAATCTTGAAAGGGTAGCATTTACACAGGAATCTGTTGCAAAGTTTGTCTCTAACATTATAAGTATTTTTTAGGGGCATTTAAAAATCTGCTTACAATGATTAAATCTCAAATTTAGAATTTGTCCTTTTAACCTATACAGTCGCACGTTGATTAATGATGGGACGTGTTCTGAGAAGTGCATCTTTAGGCAATTTTGTTGTGTGAACATCACAGAGTGCACTTACACAAACCTAGGTGGTACAGCCTGCTACACACCTGGGCTCTGTGGTACTAATCTTGTGGGACGCCTGTTGTATATGCAGTCCGTCCTTGACTGAAACGTCCTTATGCCGTGCATGAATGTGTTGTACTAAGGATCCTACATTTTATCACTAATTCTAACCAGTGATCTTAATTCACACGAGAATATAAATGATCACATCTGTTTATATATTCTTGGCATTCATACTGTGAGCACATATTAACTAATTTGAGCTTATTACCTCAGATCAGAATTTTTTTAATCTTTAATTTGAGTTTTAGGAAACTTAATAACATGTTTATGGATAAATTTCTTTTCCCCCTAATTATAGCTCTCTATTCAGAGTCTGATATTTTCAGTAACACTCTTGATACATTAACTGAGACAGAGTGGAATCCAGCAACAAAACTACTAAGTCAGGTAACTTAAATGTATTTTACAGAACATTATCCTTTTACTCTTCTTTAAATTCATTTGTTATTGATGTTTGCTGTTGTGGCACATTTCTAGCTCTGACTGTTTCAGTAGTAGTTGAGGTTCTTATTAAGGCTTCCCCAACTTGTTACACTCCTCGTTGGTAACTGTGGCATACAGAGAGAGGCTAAACATTTCCTAAAGTATGGTAATAGGTAAACCTTTGCTTCTAGTTTTTACCAGCAGATCTTGGTATCTATGATTTTTTGGTAAGTTTCTGTTTTGCCTTGGGCCATCCCTTGAAGGTAAAAAGGGCTGATTTTAAAAGTATCAAAATTCTCAGGCATAAAGTAGAATGGTGTATCAGGGAAGGGTAATATTGCCAAATAATGCTGAAAAATGAAAGTAAATAAAATTATATAGTCTTATGAAAACTTTAAGAAATAAGGAATACTGTAGTGAATACTTTAGTAAGTTTAGATTCCATGTTTGCTTTCTAGGCTGCTAATATTCAAAGAAATATAACATAGTCATATAAATGTATTTGTTAAAGAAAATTTCATTTTAATTTTGAAATAAAATTGCAGTGATTCTTGGGAATTGTTATTATCATTAGCTAACCATTATAATTAGTTGTAATGGTTCTTATAATTAATTATTATGGGGAATTATATGCTTTTGTGTCCCTAAAACACTCTGGAAGGTTTGTTGTTTTTTTCAAATCCCTAGTGTTGGTTTAGTTTCTTTTAACTCATGGCTTACTCTTCCTCATGATGGAACAGAAAGCAGAAACAGGCCTCTGCTCAGCACGGTGAGGCCTGGCAGCCGTTGGAGTTTTAGAGGTCAATAAATAATGGCTCCGTGTCACTTCCTAAATTCAGAGCTGTCTGAGAAATTAAACAGGAGTCAAGCAGGTGGAGAATTACATTATTAGCTTTATTACCAAGGAGCTTAAGGATCTGTGGTCAGATGACTTCCCATTATGTGCCCTACTCCTACTCCCGACTGAATTTTAACAGTCAGGCACAGGCAGAGCATTTGTTTATATGATCTTTCTTTCTTTCTTTCTTTCTTTTTTAATTCTATCTCTTTGAAAATAGTCTTCCTCTATTCTATGTTAGCTAGTTTACCAAAAGGCAGACCTTCTGTTATGCTGTGGATCAAGCTAGACCATTGGGAAGATATTGGAGAATGGCCCAAACTACCAAATGATTCAAGGTTAAATGAATTATTTGACTAATCCAGATTTTAGTTAACAAAACAAAGAACTTGAATCCTCTCTGACTTGAAAATCTGGTTTTGTTTATAATAGGAAAACTTAGAAAGTGAGTTGAATTCACTTCGTGCTAACTATGATAGTCTGGTACTAGACTATGAACAACTAAGAAGAGAAAATGAAGAAATGGAATCGAAATTAAAAGAAAAGAATGGTTTGCATGAATTTGAGGCTCTAGAAAGAAAAGCGGAAAAAGATCAAGAGGTAAAAGATGAAAAGATGTGGAAACACAAAACTAAACTAAAACTACACTTTGTGTGTGTGTGAGGAAGATTGGCCCTGAGCTAACATCTGCTGCTAATCTTCCTCTTTTTTTTGCTTGAGGAAGATTGTCCCTGAGCTAACATCTGTGCTGGTCTCCCTCTATTTTGTATGTGGGACACCATCACAGCATGGCTTGATGAGTGCTATGTAGGTCTGCACCTGGCATCCAAACCCATGGAGTGCACAAACTTAACCACTACACCACCAGGCTGGACCCTAAAACCACACTTTTAAAAGTATCATTTTCTTAAAGATGTTTATTTCTAAGGTTGATATATTGAAAACCCAACCATTTTCCATTTGTACACACAATTTAGAGAATTTAAGAAATAATCAGTTCATTTATATTGCTTTAAAAATAGTTAAATCATAATTGTTTCACTTGTGCTTGTGTGCAAGAAGAGGAAGGAATCAAAAACATCTTTGAGCAGGTTTGGTGAATCTGCCTATTGATGAATTAATCTTGAAGAAATTATTTCCTGATAATTTGTATGTTATCAATAATTTATTGAGTATACCAGAATTGCTGCCTAGAGCATAGCTGTTTCCTTCTGAGACCAATATGAATTTTAATATCTAGTGAATGTTTTATGTATGGATACTACATATTAATGGACTTCATTTTCTTTAGAAAGTATGTACCTAAGTAGTTAGAACATTATTAGAATAGCTGGGAAAGCTGATTTTGCATGTTTCTTTTCCCATAAGAGAGTTATTGTAAAAATTAGTATAACTAATATGAAGTAGTTTTAATGGAATTTTTAGAAATGAAACAGATTAGTTAAATTATCTCAGTGTATAATGTTAGGCTACATGTTAAGAGAACCTAATCCCCAAATCATCAGACTTTGGAGACAGAAATTGTCCAAAAGATTCAAGAGATTTCTTAGTGCAGAGAGTCGTTAACTTAGAGTTTATAGACACGATGAAATTATTTTGCAGAAGTTTTGAACTCACTCATTTTTTGGGAACGAGAATCCATAGCTGTTATCATACTTGTGAAGTGATCTGTGATTCCCTCCAAAATTAAGAGCCAGTGTTTGGTGTGGTTAAAGTATGAGTTAATTTGCAGCTGCTTCTCAGATTTCTGTATGAATAGCCCAAAGGGACACAATCATTTTTCCTCTGTGTCATTGTTTAGTTTCTCACCCTCTTTTCCTTTTTAAAAGGAAAAAAGAATCCTGTGCCAAATATGTTATTTCCATTCTACCTACAAATTAGTTAATCCTACATTTCATAGGTATTATATCCTAAGACGCAAAAGTTTGTAAGTTCTCCAGAGTTTCATTTTACCTTTTTTAATATTCTCATATTGACAAAATGCAAAATGTCATGAAAAAAACAGTGGACTTCAGTCAGTAAAACTGGATTTTATTGAGAGGAGGTGGTCTGGCGTCGTGGTTAAGAACAGGTTCTCTGGGGCCAGACTCCATGGATTTAAGCCCCAGTTTTGCTGCTCCCGACCTCACTGCGGATTCAAGCCTGGCACGCATTATTGACAAGGCCTTAAGCAAGCACCGAATTTCATAGGGCTTCCTTCCTGCGCGTCTCCACCCCTGAGGTTAGATCAGGTGCTTGCCAAGGCCCCTTCGAACTCCAAAATTTCATCTAAGTTTTTGTGTATTTCTTATTATAAATAATATGACGTAAAATTAACTTCGGGCATAAGTGTAGCAGTAATTTCTCTAATTTTTTATTACGTCATTTATATGTTCAATTAGTAAAAACTGAAGCTCACTGAATTGTCACACTCAAAAAGATTACAAAATAACAGAATGTATGACTTGAATCTCACATCTGGATTTTTTTTTCTTTTTTAACCACAGTCAAAGGGGAAAATAATCCTATTCTCTTCAGTTTTTCTTGGACATAAATTGAAATTCTAGGTTCTGTAAGGTAACATAAAAGATTAAGTAATAAAAACTTATTCTTTTCAAAGACAGTTTTACAATATCCATTCCATTTTAAACTGAAAATATTGTAAGTTTATGTGTATGCAGTAAAATATGTTCCAAAACATATATTTTGGGGAAAAGTTTAACCAAAAAAGAGTAAAAGTCAAATTATGGCTTTAGGACCTATGTCATTGCTCTGGTTTGCCAAAGGGTTTCACCAAAAATCACCAAAGCTGTGGATAATTCTCAAGTGGGAATATCATAATATAGGATGTTTAAATAGTGATTTTAGAGGGAGAAATAAGGTCAGTATCATCAAGCTCAGGGAACAAGAGAAATTTCAGTCCTGCTGCTTAAGAAAACAATGCAGATTTCAGCTCTAAGTTTCAGCAGGTGAAATGAAATACTTAAGTTCTTAAGACAAAAACTTGATTTATTTAATTTTATAATTTTCACAACTTGGAGATTTTTGTCTTAAGAACTTAAGTATTTCATTTCACCTGCGGAAAATTACAGCTGAAATCTACATTGTTTTCTTAAGCAGCAACAGATTAACTTTTGATCGTATTGTACACTTTATGCTCAGCATCTTAAACAATATGTTATTGGAAGGTTACACTCAGATCTTTACAAAAGTTGCTTCATCTTTTTCTGTTTATGAGAACCAATACTTCAAATGAAGTGCTATTTCAAATGAGAAGTGGGAGAATTTTTCCTTCTAAATCTTTATTTTCTAAATATTTTCCAAAATTAAGAATGATCATTTAGTTCTTTCTTTTTGGTAAATGTGCTTTTCTTGCACAAAAATTAGAAATAGGCAGCTTTCTTGCACGAAAGTTAGAAACAGAGAAGAAGAGGTAAAAGATGAAGCCAGTTTAAATTACAACCTATACAAATGTCTAAAACTTTGCCAAACAATTGGGCAGCCACTCACCACATGTGGCAGCTGGGCACTTGAATTGGGGCCAGTCTGAATTGACTTCAGTATGAAAAAAGAATGTAAAATATTTCATTTTTTTTATATTGATTACATGAAGAAATGACAATATTTTGGATATATTAGGTTAAATAAAATGTATTATTAAAATTAATTCTACCTGTTTTATTTTTTAATGTGGCTACTAGTAAATTTTAAATTACAAATTTGGCTCACATTATATTTCTGTTGGATGATACTGCCCTAAAATAAGAACGTCAACACTAGTCTGAAATCTGAAACTAGTTTAGGATGGAAACAGCCAGTCGCTTGCATTCTACTAGAATTTGCTTTTACTCTTTAAGGACTCATCTGATTATTAAGATTAAATAATTCTAAGGAAAAATATGTTTATCTTAGGAAATTGTAGTTTACTTGTTTTGAACACAAAAGTTTATGGTACTGAGATAGTTAATGCTATAGCTATTTTGATAGAAAGGAAACTTTAATAGAAATACTTATATCTTTAAGTATTCTTTATACTTTTAGACAGTTGGACAATGTAAAGCGATAACATCATCTTTCCAATATTCCCTGTGGAATAAACCAACAGGGTAGATAGTTGGTAATGCTGTGCATACCTCTGTAGCTTTGGTGAGCACCACATGGAACCAGCCTAATCCAAACCTGCATTCCAGATCACAACGCATTAACAAGCACGCCAGTGTAAAGCTAAATGGCTAATTCATGGGAAGAAAAAATCTTACGGGGTAAATACATTTATGCATTTAACTTACCCAAAACAAAAATCTATTCAGAGAATGTTTTTTAAAAGTTTGATTACAGTTCATCTCCTCCAAGTGATGCCTACTAATGTACTTTTGATGTTATTGTAACTTTATTAACAGATGATGTAACTGTTATTTGGGTTATGCTGAGGTTTTCTTCTTTGTTTTGTGGGGTTTTGGGATTTTTCGTTTGGTTAGTTGGGTTTGGTCTTTTGGGAGAGTTTTTGTATTTTTAAATAATGAGGTGCTCTGCTGCAGTAGCTTGAACAGTTATCTCTCAGCCCTTCTTACTGTGTTAGGTGATTCTGAAGCAGTGAATGAATGCTGTCTTTTTTTTTTTTTTGCTCTGTTTAACTATTGGTTTGCTCTGTTGCCTGTTCACATGCTCTTACAGATGCAACTAATTCATGAAATTTCCAACTTAAATAAAGAATTTAGTTAAGCATGCAGAAGTGTATAATCAAGATCTTGAGGTGAGCTTTTATGTTGATATTTCTGTTGATAAGGGACTAGAGCTATAAAATATACATCATATGTAATTGAACATGATTTCAGAAAAGAGAAGGAATTATATTTAAGTATCAACTTTTAAATTTTACTGTCTAAACTATTAAATGTAAATTCTTTTTAATCCCTTAGAATTTAGATCCAATTAAATTGTGTTTCACTCTCCTTTGATTCTTTTAGAATGAACTAAGTTCAAAAGTAGAGCTGCTTAGAGAAAAGGAAGACCAGATTAAAAAGCTACAGAAATACATAGACACTCAAAAATCAGAAAATGTGAACATGGACTTGTCATACTCATCGGTAAAAATCAGGTTTATTTTGTTGTGTAATCATGTTGGCATTTATAGTGTACCATCACCATCATCATAGCAAATGCTTACGTTGAGCCTACTGTGTGCCGAGCATTGTTGTAGTTGTTTTACATTTAGTATTTTATTTAATCCTATCAGTAACCCTATGGGAAAGGGACTGTTGGTATCATTGCCATTCTACAGATAAAGAATCGCTCAGAGAGTTGAGGACATCATTCTTTGAGTGCATGTAAGTAAGTTAGGAGTGAGCTTCCATTAAAAACCAGTAATTCAAAAAACATTTTAATTTTTTTCAATTGTTTTATACAAATGCATGAAGAAGTATGTAGTTGATCTCAGCCAAGATATCAGATCTTGGCATTAAGTAACATTTGAATCTCATGGTGAAATTGTTAAATTTTTTTATTTGCTTTCAATCCACCTGATTACTTCAAGAAAGTATCTGTTTGATTCTAGTTTTTAACACCCTTTTTTAAAAGGCAACAGTTTCTAGCTAGAATTTTTTTCTTTTTTTAAAGATTGGCACTTGAGCTCACATCTGTTGCCACTCGTCGTCATCATTTTTTTTTTCTTCTTCTTCTCCCCAAAGCCCCCCAGTACATAGTTGTATGTTCTAGTTGTGGGTCCTTCTGTCTGTGGCATGTGTGATGCTGCCTCAGCATGGCCTGATGAGTGATGCCATGTCCGCACCCAGGGTCCGAACCAGCAAAACCCCGGGCCACTGAAGTGGAGCTCGTGAACTTAACCACTCGGCCACGGGGCTGTCCACTAGCTAGAATTTTTTTAATCTTAGTTTCTGTTGTTCTTTTGTTTTCATTTGAACTTGTCAGAGTACTTTTTGTTACCTTCTATTAATCACAAATGATTCTTTTTAAAAGTGTTGTTACTGTTTGGAGGCCCTGGGAAGAAAGGTACTTTCATATAATCTTCGAGTGTCTACTGACAGAGTGGCAAGCAGAATTGCCCACTTTTTAAAAGTTGTTCTTTATTTCTTTCTCTTTATTCATTCATTCATTCATTCATGCATTAATGTTTTCCCAAGGACATATGGTTGAATTCATGTCAGCTAAAGTCATGTTAAAATGCTACTTCTCTTTAAAAATGACACAGTGGATCTTTTTATGTATTTATCAGTTATATTTTCTCTTCTGTGAGTTGCCTGTTCGTATCTTTTCTCTCTTTTTCTTTTGGATTGTTTGTCTTTTTTTTTTCAGTTTGTGATTTAATATTCTTAATTTTAACTATTAATTGCTCACCTGTCATGTTTTGGAGAGAATAATTTAAAAATACGTAGGAAACTTTAACAGGCTAGCTGAGCAACAATTGTGTTAATCTTTTTTAAACAATAACAGATTTCTTAAATTACAGTACTTCTATATATATAGTGCTTTTATAATTTGGAAAAAGATAACCAGAATTTTTAAAAATATTTTTATTTTCGAAAATGTCATTTCTTTTCATCTATCCTAAAAAAAATTTGGTGATTAACGTATTTTCACCATTTTTGATTTGTTAGGAATGACATCTGTGTGTGTGTTCTCTAAAGTCTTTTCCAACTCTAAGAAAGTTAGCTTTCAGGAAATCCTTTTTGTTGTGTGTATAGGAAAACATTCAAGACCTCAAACAGATGAAACAGACTCTGTTCGATGCTGAGGCTGTAGCCCTCGATGCCAAGAGAGAAGCAGCCTGTCTCAGGAGTGAAAATCTGGAGCTGAAAGAGAAAATGGTAAGTGATTTTTGTTATATTTATAATAAAGCAGTTGTAATGATCACTACATTTTTGTGAATTTGTATTGTTTCTCTCATAGAAAGAACTTGCAAGTGCATGCAAGCAAATGGAAAATGATATTCAGTTATATCAAAGGCAGTTGGAGGCAAAGAAGAAAATGCAAGTTGATCTGGAGAAAGAATTACAATCTTCTTTTAATGAAATAGCAAAACTCACCTGCCTTATAGATGGAAAAGTTCCAAAAGGTATTTTATAATTTCAGACTTACCTCTTTGCAAATCCAACTGCCTAAAGGATTTTGCACCTCCATTCCAATGATTAAAAGTCCATTGTTCTCTGATGTTTGTAAGTAGCCTAATATTAAATTTCAATATCATTTGGTGTCAGTATTTATAAGTGTTTCCATGGACTTCAAATTATAAAGGTTTAAGAATTATTTTTCAAATGAATTGGACCCGATCTTGAAAAAGGCGATTCAAGAACTTTTAACAATTGGATTACCTGTTGACCAACACTGGTTCTTTCTTTAATAAATTTTATATAATCTGATTAAGTAATCTAAGTTTGTATGTAATTTAAATTGTCCCAATAACTGCAAACTGTTTAATTTACCAAAAATATCCTAGATTTGCTCTGTAATTTGGAATCAGGAAGAAAGATTACTGATCTCCAGAAAGAACTGAATAAAGAAGTTGAAGAAAATGAAGCTTTGCATAAAGAAGTTAATTTGCTCTCAGAGTTGAAATCTTTACCCTCAGAAGTAGAAATGCTAAGGAAAGAGGTAAATATGTTTTTAAGCAAATAACTCTTACTTTGAAATAAAAACCCTTGCAATATTGCCTTAAATATTTTGCCATAGTTTGTTTTAAAGTAACAGTGAAGAGACTGTAAACATTTGACCCTGCTTGTTAGGAACATTTTCAAAGAATATGTAACAGTATACTTAGTAATGAGATCCATGTAGGGGCCATTTCTATAGTCCTCAGATGTAGTGCTTTTCAACAGAGATTGATGGCCCACCCTTAGTCTTTATCTTTTTTGGTGCTGTTGCTGTGGTCATATCACTATGTTGAATAAAGGAGAGTAAGGAGGTAAAGAGGGTGGCATTGATGAAGTTTTAGAGGTTGACGTAAATATTGCAGCCTAGTGAGCAATTCCGGAAACCTTCTGCCAGCCTTTCCTTTTTCTGCCTTTCTGAAAGAAATAAAAAGGACAAGAATTTGAGTACTTACTACATGGTGAGCATCATGCTAAACAACTTTAGCAACGTTATTTAGTCATCCTAAAAACTCTTTAAAGTACATGCTGTTTTTTAGCCCAACACATAGTTATGGATCTAAAAGCTGAGTTACACAGACCTGCCTCCTACCCTGAGCCTGTGGTTACAAGAGCTCTACTGTCTCGCTCCCTCTCCTTTGTCTCAACTTTGGCTCTCCTCTCTTTTTCCCACTTCCTTCTCCTTTATCTTTCACAATGATTAAACTATTTATAAGCTGGATATTGTTGGTTTAAATTAATTACTTAAATAATAGTTTAAATTTAAGTTATTTAAAATTTAAATTATTCATGGATTAAGTTTTTGGAAATCTGAGCTGCATTCAAAGCCTTTAGAAAGAAAATAATAAGTCAAATTCTAAGAAAAACCATAAGATGCCTGAAACACCATAAAGTTAGAAAACACTTTAGAATGATAGATAAGGAAATAAAGACATCCTAATTAAGTGTTTCTTCTCCACTCAATCCTTACTAGAACCCAAACAAAACTTTGATGGTAAAGTTAAGCAGGATAATATATTGTTATAAAGATGTGACAATAAAAATATTACCTTTCCTCAGTCAAATCTGTGCTTAATTTCAATGTCTTTTTTCTTTTTTGCAGATAAAGCTTTTCTTTTCCTGATAACTGCTGTAGTGGATCTTATATTGCTAACATAGCTAAATTTTATTTCTTTTCCGTAGATAAATGACAAATCTGAAGAGCTCTATAAAATAACATCAGAAAAAGACAAATTGTTTTCTGAAGTAGTTCATAAAGAGAGTAGAATTCAAGATTTACTTGAAGAAGTTGGGAAAACTAAAAGTGACCTAGCAGCTAGCCAGTTGAATTATAAAAGAACTGATCAAGAATTCCAAGATTTTAAAAATCAACATGTTGAAACTGAGCAAAAGTATAAGATGGTCCTTGAGGAGAATGCAAGAATGAGTCAGAACATAGGAAATCTCTCTAAAGAAGCTCAAACACTTGGTTTAAGCTTGGATGCTTTGAACATGGAGGTTGGTACAACACACCCTCTATGGAAATGGTCTTTAGTTTTCTGGGGTTTGGCTTCTATATAGATGCCACAGAATGCTCTGCTTCTCACAGTAACTTTTTCTTATTTTAAAGCTTTCTTACAAAACCCAGGAACTTCAGCAGAAAACAGCTGAGAGTCAAGAAAGGTTAAATGAAGTGAAAGAGCTGAAGCAACAATTAGAAAGTAGAGATTCTAGGCTGCAAACTGTCGAAAGGGAGAAAGCACTGATTACTGAGAAACTTCAACAAACCTTAGCAGAAGTAAGAACCTTAACCCAAGAAAAAGATGGCCTGAAACAGCTCCAAGAGAGCCTGCAGATTGAGAGGGACCAGCTCAGAAGTGACATTCAGGACACCGTGACCATGGTGAGGCTTTGACAGAGTAAACTGAAAACTCAGAGCCTCTTCAAGACGTTCAGGAGCCATCAGTTATTATTTATGATCAAGCAGTAACTATAAAGTTATTTTCATTGTTTCACATTATTCTAATTGAAATTGTGTTCCCTTTCTCTGACAAAGAACATAGATACCCAAGAACAATTACGAAATGCTCTTGAGTCTTTAAAACAACACCAAGAAACAGTTAACACACTGAAAATGAAAATTTCTGAGGAAACTTCCAGGAATTTGCGTATAGAGGAAAACATAGGAGAAAATTCGGATGAATTTCAGGAAAAGGTAAAGGGTATTTCTGTTCGAGTTTTCATATACTATATGTGAGCTTTCTCCTTAACTTCAGACACTTAAGTACATAATGGTGACCTCAATCTTATTGATTATTCACAGTGAATAACTAACAACAGTTTACAAGATTAGCCCTAGTGTCTTTGAAATAACTTCAGATATAACTGCTTACAATCAGTTGGAAAAGGAAAAGGCAAAAATGTTAGTTCAAACTTTGAGCTGATATTTTCCGAGGCCTGGTGTATTTTAAACATCTTTAAAAGCCCCTCTGAATTCTAAGAATGTAAGAAAGATTGAGTGCTTATTATTACTTATGGGTAAAATATTTGTTTTATATCAGATTTTGTGTACTAGTTGAGAGTTCACTATCGATGTGTGTGTCGTGTTCATGTCTGTTTCTAGAGCTGTGCTGTGCTTAAATCTCAGCTTATTCTAGGCAGCATGGTTCGTTTTGTCCTGAAACCTGGGGAGAAGAGCTGCTTTGTTATTTAATTATATACAAGAAAGGCTAGGATGCTAATGATGATTTTTTAAAAGGGAGGTATATTAGTCTGCCATCACAAAATATCATAGACTAAGTAGCTTAAACAACAGAAATTTACTTTTTCCCAGTTGTAGAAGCTAGAGGTCCAAGGTTAAGGAGCTAGAAAATTCAGTTTCTTGTGAGCCCTCTTCCTATCATGCAGATGGCACCTCTCCTCACATGGCCCTTCTGTGTGTGAGCCGAGAGAGCTCTGGTTCTCTTCTGCTTCTGGAGTGGACACCAGTTCTATGGGGTTAGGGCCCCAGCCATATGATCTCATTTAACCCTAATTACTCTCCTTAAAGGCCCTCTCTCCAAATACAGTCATTTTGGGGCTTAGAGCTTCAACATGTGGATTTTGGGAGGACATAATTCAGTCCATAACGGGATTGCCTGTAATTTTATATAACTGATTTATTTACAATGCATTTCTACTTTTCAAAAATGCCTTTTATATGTCAGAATTTTTTATACTATTTTTCATTGTTATTATACTTAATACTATTTAATCCAGAATAATTACTACTGGGAATTTAAAACGTTCACCAATAGGAGAATGGTGAAATAATCTTTCATACATCCATAGCTTGGAGTAGTAGTCATTCATATATATATATATATATATATATATATATATATATGTATAAATTTATTTTTGTTTGTTTTGTATCTTTAATTGTGGTAAAATATACATAGCATAAAATTTACCATCTTTATCATTTTTAAGCAAACAGTTCAGTAGTGTTAGGTACGTTCACGTTGTTGTGCCACCAATCTCCAGAATTCTTTTTATCTTGTGAAGCTGAAACTCTATACCCACTAAACAATTCCTCATTCCCTCCCTCCTCTAGCCCCTAGCAACCACTTTTCCACTTTCTATCTCTCTTAATTTGGCTACTCTAGGTACCTCACATAAGCGGAATCATGCAGTATGTTGTCTTTTTTTGACTGGCTTATTTCATTTAGCATAGCGTCCTCAAGGTTCCTCTATGTTGCAGCATACATCAGAAATTCCTTCCTTTTTAGGGCTGAATAATATTCCATTGTATGTATATACTACATTTTGTTTAACCATTCACCCATTAATGGGCACTGAAGATTGCTTTCACCTTTTTGCTGTTGGGAATAATGCTGCTATGAACATGGTGTACAAATATCTCTCTGAGTCCCTGCTTTCAATTCTTTTGGATGTCAGATTTACTGGATCATGTTTTTTATCTTTTGAGGAACTGTCATACTGTTTTCCATCATGGCTGTACCATTTTACATTCCCACCAGCAGTGCATAAGGGTTCCAATTTCTCCAAGTTCTCACCAACACGTATTATTTTCTCCTTTTTTCACAGTAGCTATCCTAATAAGTGTGAGATGATATCTCATTGTGGTTTTTATTTGCATTTCCCTAATGACTAGTAATGTTGAGCATCTTTTCATGTGCTTGTAGGCTATTTGTATATCTTTACAGAAATGTCTGTTCAAGTCTTTACTCATTTTTAAATTGGATTGTTTGGTTTTTGTTGTTGAATTTTAGACATTCTTTATATAGTCTGGATATTAACCCTTTATCAATTGTGTGACTTGCATATATTTTCTCCCATTCCTAGGTTGCCTTTTCACTCTGTTGATTGTGTCCTTTGGTGCACAGAAATTTGTAGTTTTTATGTAGTCCAGTTTATCTCTTTTTGCTTTTGTTGTCTGTGCTTTTGGTGTCATATCCAAGAAATCATTGGCAAGATCCACTTTATGAAGTTTTTCTCCCATGTTTTCTTCTAAGCATCTTACAGTTTTAGTTCTTATGGTTAGGTCTTTGATCTACTTTGAGTTAACTTTTTTATATGATGTAAAGTAAGGGCCCAACTTCTTTCTTCTGCATGAGATATCCAGTTTTCCCAACACCATTTGTTGAAGATACCATCCTTTATGATTGAATGGTCTTGACATCCTTGTTAAAGATCATTTGACCATATGCAAAGGTTTATTTCTGGGCTCTGTTTTCTATTTCATTGGTCTATATATCTGTCTTTATGCCAGTACTGAGCTGTTTTGATTACTATAACTTTGTAGTAAGTTTTGAAATCAGGGTGTGTGAGACCCTCAGCTCTGTTCTTTTTTCAAGATTGTTTTGCCTGTTTGGAGTCCCTTGAGATTCCATATGAATTTCAGGGTGGATTTTTCTATTTCTGCAAAACACTATTAGGATTTTATAGGGATTGCATTAAATTTGTAGATCGCTTTGGGTAGCATTGACTTCTTAACAATATTAAGTCTTCCAATCTGTGAACATGAGACGTCTTTCCATTTATTTGTGTCTTTAATGTATTTCAGATACATTTTGTAGTTTTCATTGTACAAGCCTTTGCCATCTTGGTTAAGTTTATTCCTTAATATTTTATTCTTTTTGATGCTTTTGTAAATGGATTGTTTTCTCTATTTCCTTTTTTAATTGTTTATTGTTAATGTATAGAAATGTAATAGAGTTTTGTATAGTCATGGAATTTCTTTAAAGTAGACATCATCTACAATTGGAAAATTTCCAGGATACATTATTAAATAAAAACAGATACATACTAAAGAACAATTCAGTAAGATCCAACTTATGTAAAGAAACCTCTATATACCTTTATATACTATTACTCTATATAATGAGCTTCTTTTTTCCCATTTACTCTGGGGTACAATATTCCTGCCTTGGAAAAGGAGCTTTCTCTTCCTCTCTCCCTATGCTTCAGTCATTCTTTCCTAGAAAGCATTTTCACTTGCTCTGTATCTTGTATTCTCAGTTTATCTATATTTTGGGTCAACTATGGGCCAAAGGCACTTGACCTTGATTTAAAATTTATGACTTCCACTTTTATAAGGGGAAAGGTTTTTCAATAGTTTTTTGAAAATAAATGCACAGTCAGTAGCCGCTTTTAAACAAATGCAAAATGCAGTCACAGGGCCCCATGAGAAGGAGCAGTAGAGGCGGAGTGAGGGAAAAGGAGAGTTACACTCACCGGACCAGCCAGTCTGTGGTATTAAGTTCATGCTGGAATCATCTGTGTTGATAAAAGGGTCTAACTGGAAATTCTCCTGGGCCATTCTGTTCATCAGGGTTTCTGAAATCTGGGATGCAATGCTGAGGTGAGCTTGGTCTTGTGAAATCGTGTTCATGCTGGAATCACCCATGAGGATAAAGCAGTGGGTCTAGGGATTTCCAGATAAATCTGTTTATCAGAGCACCAGAGGGCAGCCTATGATAGCCTAGTAGGTCTATCATGAAGCCTCTAGGAGTGCCCGTTTTCAATCCTGCTTGATGTGTCTCTCTCTGGAAATGAGTTTCTCTAGTGTGTCTCAACAGAAATTTTAAACTTTGTGATTAGTAGGCTTATTCTCATATAAAGGACACAATTTTTTCCTTATTTAATAATTAGACCTATTAGATTTGCTCATAACCATGGTAGCTGGAATACTTTCTAGGCTGAGTTCAGTTTTGCACTTTGTCTCAATCTGCTTTGTTTTGTGTACATTTCCATATTTAGGAGTAAAGATGCAAGATTCTGAATTATAGTAGCTGACTGACTAATCCCAAAGACTCTGTGTTCCTGCCTTAATTTCTCCTGTAGTTGTAGTTAGCTCTCTGCTCATCCTTGTAGAAGCTCATGCAGATTGCCAAAAAGAAGGGGCTAACCAAATGAAATATGGTTTGTCTGTATCCACTCTAGAGAATTGAGCAACTGCTAAAAATTATAATTTGGAGATTATGTAACAGCATGGGAAAATGCATATCATCTAATCTAAGTGGGAAAGAAAAACTAAAAAGGATCTTATATGTAAAGTAGTCATAATTGCAATGTTAAAAAAATTCTTTTAATAGAAGAAACTCTGGAAGGAAATATTCCCAAATTCTAATAGTGGTTGTGTGAAGTTGGTGTCATTGGATGATTTTTTTTCTTGTTCTTTTTTTTCTAATTAAATATAGATTATTACAAAAACTTTTTAAACATCTGTGACCAATATTCAGCTGAGTGTTTTTACTGGGCTAGTATAGGATTATATGGTGATACCCTAATTTCATACTGGTAACATCAATCTTTGTCTCCTTTTACCAAGGAGTCCATGTATCAGGTTACCTTTGGTTAAGACTTATTTATGGATAAATGGATTTATATAACATGCTTTTCTTAAGCAGTATATGAAAAATATGAAAAGGTGAATTATGCTACTATAATATGAAATATGTTTCTAACAAAACTCTTTTGCCCTCTTATCTATAATAAAACTCTGAAAATAAAGATTTGTTAGTAGTAGGGCATAAGTTATGGTTTCCAGCTTTTGAAGGAAAGAAATAAAGAGGGAGAGTTTAAGCTGGCTTACTCCTTCATAAAGTCAGGTTAACCCATCGTACATGAAGATAGTTGTGAATTATCTATAGCTGTCCACATAGCTCTTACCAGTGAACAGGCACAAGAGCACGAGCTCTGGAACCAGACCACTTGGATTCAAAGCCTGATAACTTCTCTGAGTGACCTTGGGCAAGTGACCTACCCTCTCTGGGATTCAGTTTCCTTGCCTGTCAAACGGAGATAGTAATAGTGCCTACCTTGTAAGGTTATGGGGAAGATTAAATGTGTCACTGTGTGAAAATAGTGCCTGGTACATAATAAGTAATAGAAGTTTGGCTATTTTTATTATTAAAACTGTTACTAAGAAATTCTTCTCTAATGTATTAATATTTTAGATGGTTGGCATAGATAAAAAGCAGAGTTTGGAAGCCAAAAAAACCCAAGTGCTAATTGCAGATGTTGATAATGAGCTAACTGAACAACAGAGAAAGATATTTTCTTTAATACAGGAGAAAACAGCACTGCGACAAATGTTAGAGAGGGTTACTGCAGAAAAGGAGCAACTGAAGACTGACCTGAGGGACAGTATTGGAATGGTGAGGTTCAGCAATGTGTTTTTGTCTTTGTATGTTTTAGATTTTTACAACTTTATTGAGGTATAATTTACATGCAATAAATGTATCTGATGTGAGTGTCCAGTGTGATGACTTTTGACAAATGTCTCTACTTGTGTTCTCTCCACCCCAGCAAGTTCCCTCCCACCTCCACCCAGGCAATCCTGATCTCATCCTCTGCCCCACATAGTCACTGTCCTGATGTTTTCCACCTCAGCTCACTGTCTCTTCTAGAACTTCACACAAATAGAATCACACTGCATGTGCTCTTTTGTCTCACTTCTTTCTACACTCCTTTTTACTGCTTGGTAGTCTTCCAGTGTATGAATAGGCCACAATTTGTTTAGTCTTTCTCCTATATTGATGGAAATTTGAGTTATCTCTACTATTTGGGTATTTTGAATAAAGCTGCTATAAACATTCTCATACAAATGTTTTTATGAACATATATTTTTTATTTCTCTAGAGTATGGATCTAAGTGAAATAGCTGGGTCATAGGGAGATGTATGTTTAGCTTGGTAAGAATTTACTAGGCTGATTTCCAAAGTATAGTTGCACCGTTTTACATTCTCATCAGCACATTAAGAGAATTCTGATGGCTCCACATCCCCACCAACACTTCATATTATTGGTGTTTTTAATTTTAGCCATTTCTATTGGGTGTAACCTTGTTTTGATTTGCCTTTCCCTAATGACTAAAGATGTTGAGCATCTTTTTATGTGCTTATTGTGTATCTTTCTATAAACTGTTCTCTCAGTGATGTGTTGTATAGATTTCAATGTACAGATCTTGGACATATTTTGTTAATTGGTTCCTAAGTGTTTCTATTTTATTTATGCTGTTGTAATTTTTCTTAAATTTCATGTTTAATTGTTGTTAATGTTTGCCAATATTTTCAAACCTACTTTAGTTTTTGTTTCTATATGTGGGGGCAATCTAATGTGTAATAGATTGAAATTAATATTTTCAGAAGTTTGCTATGGATCACAGTAGACCCTGACCTTTTGTGTAATTTTCCATGTTTCTTAGGATTGTCTGTTTGGTCAAAGAGCTGAATGTAAATAAGAGTACAGACAAAAGTTGTATTTTCTTCTCGGTATCTGTCTTGTAATGTTTTTTGGTCTTGATACTTGAGAATGTCACTCTTTAAGCATAATAACTAAGATTAGTCCAATTCATGCTAGCAAAGGATGGCTGCTGTTTTGAGCTTGCTCAAAATCAAAGCCATCCCAGCATATGAAAAGCCTATAACCTGCAGTCTCATCGCCTATCGATGAAAGCTTAGAAACAGTCTCTTTTGGCTTCAGGGTAGAAAACAAGCAAACCTCTTATGATGGAATACTAAATCCAGTTCTAATTCTCGTGGTAGGAATGTAAGTTGAGCAATAAAGAAACAGCATAAGAAAGCAGATTCTTGGCATTTACATGATCAAAATAGACTCACTTTCTTTTTAAGTTAGTCTTTTCCAATATAGTTTGCCATGATTTCTCCATTTTCAGGCTGAGGTAAATGCTGATTTTTACCTGATTTCCTAAATGTAAGCTAGTGTCATTTAATCTCAACTTTTTAAAAATTCTAGACCATTGAAAACCAGGAAGAATTAAGAATTCTTAGAGGTGAACTTAAAAAGCAACAAGAGATAGTTGCACAAGAAAAGAACTGTACCATAAAGAAAGAGAAAGAGCTTTCTAGGACCTGTGAGAAACTGGCAGAAGTTGAAGAAAAGCTAAAGGAAAAGGTGAATTTTTAAAGTTATCTTCCTGGCCATATTTCCTGACTAAACTTTTTTTTTTTGGTGATAAATTTTGGTTCTAATAGACCTAAATTCCAGAAATAGAATGTACCTCCCAAATGAACAGCTCTCAATGCTAATATTTTGGACAGTTTGAACTCACACTAGGATCTTAGCTAACCTCTTTTGTGTGTATTATATTATCCTAGAGTCTTTCAATGAGAGGGGGCCTTGGTTCATCTAAACTACTCATGATGTATTCATTCATTCATCAAATATTTATTGAGCATTACCGTGGGCCAGGCACTGTTCTGGGCACTTGATATACATTAGTCAGTAAAACAAAGCTCCTGCCCTTATATAGAGCTATATTAGTCATTCTCTAAACTCTAAGATTTGTCACTATTACCATCTCTTAGATGTTTGCAAGTTCCTGAATTATTTCTTTTTTAGAAGTAAGGTGCTGTTGTAATATAATTGTGTAAGAGCTAAGACTGTTAGAACAATTGTACTGCTCTAGTAATTCTAAAATGGACCCACTGATATCTTTCTGTTTATCCTAAGAACAGTGCTACATGCATTATAAATAGCATAGTGTTTCCATTGTGCTTCTGTGGAATGTTTTTTTCCTAATATATGTTCTCTTAATTCTCATCCCTTTCACTATAACCTAATTGAATTTACTAAAACCTCCTGTCTATTTCATACTCCTCCCAAAGAGGTGATATCAATAGGCTTATGTAAAAGTTAATGCCTCAGTGTTTGTGTGGGCCATCCCCTAAAGACCTTATTGGAACTAAAAATAAATTATCCAAAAAGGTTTTAAGAGATGAGGAATTACAGTTTATTTGCCAGGTACATCTATATATTTAGTCAGTCTCTTTTCTTTTTAAATTTTTCGCATTTTTACTTTGCCTCCTTGATTAACCAAGTGACACTATGTTAGTTTCTTAGGACTTCTGTGTCAAATTATCATAAACTTGCTGGCATAAAAATAATGGAAATTTATTCTGTCACATTTCTAGATTCTCGAATTCCAAAATCATGGTGTCGGAGGACCATGCTTCTTCTGAAGGCTCTAGAGAAGAGTCCTTCCTTGCCTCGTGCTATCCTTGGCTCCCTCTGTCCTCGATAGTCCTTGTTCTGTAGCTGCATCACTTCAATCTCTGTCTCCATCTTCACAGGATCTTCTCTGTGTCTCTGTGCGTCCTTTCCCGTCTCTTATGAGGACATTCTCATTGGATTTAGGGCCCAACCCTAGTCCAGTAGGGTATCTTCTCAATCCTTAACTAATTACATCTGCAAAAACCCTCTTTCCAAATCGGATCACATTGAGGTTCTGGGTAGACTTAAATTTTGGGTGGGACCCTCTTCAGCCCAGTACAGACACTATGCCTAGAAGCTGCTTTACTTTCAGTGCTGCTTGTCTGTTTCCACTAGGGTAGTGTGCAGAGCTGTGATAATGATTCTCTCAGTTTGGCAAAGTACATTTTACATAAGAATTTTAAGATAATATGGCAAAATGGTAATAATAAAAACTTTATTTCTTAAGAGCCAACAACTCCAAGAAAAACAGCAACAACTTCTTAGTGTACAAGAAGAGATGAGTAAGATGCAGGAAAAGATGAATGACGTGGAGAATATAAAGAATGAATTAAGGAACCGAGAATTAACGTTGGAAAGTATGAAAATGGAGAGGCTAGAGTTGGCTCAGAAACTCCGTGAAAATTATGAGGACATAAAATCCATAACCAAAGAAAGAAATGATCTACAGAAATTACAAGAGTCCTTTGAAGTAGAGAGAGAGAAACTTAAAGAATACATAAGAAGAATTGAAGTTAAGGTCAGTTAGACCCTTTTCTTCATCTGTTGTGTTTCCTTAAAACTGAGCCAATTGGGAAGGGGGGCAGTGTTGAGATGATGTTGTTAAAATATTCTTTAAACTTCACATGCTAATAAAGGGTCTGGAAACAAAAGAAGAACTAAAAATTGCTCACATGCATCTAAAAGAACACCAAGAAACTATTGATGAACTAAGAAGAAATGTTTCTGAGAAGACAGCTCAAATAATAAATATTCAGAAGAACCTGGAAAAATCCAGTACTGAATTAGAAGAAGAGGTTTGTCTTTTCTTCCTTTCTTTCTCCTTTGAAGGAAAGATAAGCAGTAAGTAGTGACTGAAGTCTGGTTCATTGATTTACTGGATATTATTTGTTGAGTATCTGCTGTGGCAGACACATCCCTGGGTTATACAAGTAAAATGGCAACAAGGTGGACAAAATCTCTGTGATCATGGAGCTTACTCTGTAGTGGAAAGAGGTAACTGATAAATAAGCAACCAACTGAATGAGATCACTTGAGATGATGACAAATACTATGGAGAAAATGAAACACTGGGATAACTGGACCAACCTGTTAAAAGCCTATGTGCCAGGCATTGAGACTATGGCTCTGAATAAGACATTGTTCTTTCTCCCCTAGTAAAAAAAATCCTTCAATTTCAGTATGTTAAATGCAGAAATATGACATGCAAACTTATGTGGTATCACTAATGATCATGGGAAAGGGGAACCAATCTATGCATAAAAAAATTGAGAAGTAGCATTGGAGCTCATTTGAGAATGAGAACCAGTCATTTATTGGTATATAATCTGTTCAACTATGACTTTTTTTCTCCTGTAGCATTTGGAAACTAGTATAGAAAAATGGAGAAGCATGGAACTGACCGAATTAACAATTTGTTGGGAAAGTGCAAGGATTAGTTCACTTTGGATGTAAGCTGGAGAAAAAGAAAACTATGACAATATGACTGGCAGAACAGTCATGAGTAGCTTTAGTAGGAATCAAAGGAAAATGAATAAATAGGAGTTTGTAATTGTAATAGGCCATGAGGGTTCAAGATCACTTTCATTGCTCTGGAAAGAAAAGTTATGATAATACTCTCCAGATAATAACTTTGGTATTTTATGAATCTCAAAAGATCCCAGTGCTTCATGAGGAACAGGAGCTACTTCTTAATGTGGAAGAAGTCAGTGATACTCAGGAAACGATGGATGAACTGGAGCTAGTGAAAGATGAGTCCAAAACCAAGGATTCAACAACACTGGCAAGCACGGAAACGGAAAGGCTCAGGCTGACTGAGAAACTCGTCAAAAGTCCTGAAGAAATAAAATCTCTAACTGAGGAAAGAGATAACCTTAAAATGGTAAAAGAAGCTCTTCAAGTTGAACAGGAACAGCTGAAAGAAGACTTTAGAGAAGCTTTGGCTAAAGTAAGTTTCATCCTTTCCTCCTATTTAAGTGTTTTATAAGAATCAAGTCTTTGGGAAAGGGGGCATTTGTGTTATAGTTATGTTACTACCAATTTTGTTTAAATGTCTCTTAATTATGAAGTGATTGGAAACAAAGCAACTAAAAATTGCTCATAAATGCTAAGAAACTATTGAAACTGAGAGAAAATGTTTCAGAGAAGACAGCTATTTTCTTAAATATTCAAAAATTTTTTGGAAAAAGCAAGGCTAAATTATAGGAAAGGATAAAGCGAACAAAGCTATTTTCAACCCTTCTTTAAATCTATTCCTCCACATCTCGTAAAGCGCTACCTTCTTCCTCAAGGCTTCAGTCAGAAGTCTGGCTGTCATCCCTACTAGTGTCCGTTCCTCCTTGCTCACTCTCTAATCCAAGACCAAACCTTGTTGATTTTAAGGTGTGTTTGTGTGAAATCCTCTTTCCTCTCCACATGGCCAACACCCGAATCTGAGCCACTATTCTTTCTTTCCCTGGCTTTCTGCAATCTCCTCCTAACTGGTTCCCCACATTCATTCTTATTCTTCTCCAATTCATTCCCCATTCGGAACCCAAGTGATCTTTTCTTCTTAAAGCCGTTTAATAGCTTATTGTTACTCTTGAAACGAAGACCAGAATCCCTCATATGGCCTGTGAGGCCCTGGATCACAGACCTGGCTGGTCTCTGGCCTTATTTCAGCTCCCTCTCCTCCTGCTCAGATTCCTGCAACTCCAGTCTACTGCTCTTCCTCATCTCATGGCTTTCACATGTTCTGGTCTCCCTACGTGCAGTATTTCCATACCCTCCTTTGCCTAACCATGGCTCTCATCCTTCAGATCTCAGCTGAAGATTTCCATCCCCTAGGAAGTCCTTCCTCACCACTCACAGTGGGTTAGGTTTGTTCTTAATACCCTGGGAGAACCCAGCACATCTGTTTGGTAAGATTTGGCATAATGTCTTTCTCCCTAAAGTATAAGTCTCAAAAAAGCAGAGATCGTATAAGTCTCATTTACTATTTTATCTCCAGCCTCTAGTAGGGTACTGATAACACAGTGAGCCCTCAATAAATAAATGTTAAATATCTGAATGATGGAAGAGTAGAAAGATTGCTCTATAAATGAGCCATTGAATCCTGACTTAATTGTTTTAGAAAATATCCTGATTTCTTTTCCTCTAAAATAAAATAAAGTATCTTTGGATATCAATTGTGTTGTGATTCTCTTAAGATCCAAGAGGCTCAAGACAAACAAGAAGAGTCCTGCAATATGAAAGAAGAAGACAATGAGACTAAGAAAATAGTGAGTGAGATGGAGCAATTGAAGGAGCAACTCCAAGCCCGAGAGTCAGCACTACTAAGAACAGAGGTGGAAAAGCTCAGGTGGTCTGAGAGACTTCAGGACAGTCGCGATGACATGAACTCTGTAGCCAAGGAGAGAGATGACCAACAGAGGCTGCAAGAAGTTATTCTGTCAGAAAGTGACCAACTCAAAGGAAACAGAGAAATAATGGCTAAAGTAAGTCTCACCCTTTTCCCCATGTGTGTGGTTTTTAAATAGTTTGGGAGCAAATATTTTCCTAAAAACTAAACCTTTGGAAAAAGGAGTTAAAATGTCGTGGTTATAGTGTTTCTATACATTTCTTACAATTTCCTTTAATAATAAAGCACCTAGAAAGTGAAGAGGAACTTGGATTTGCTCGTGGTCACCTGAAAGAACAGGAGGAAACTATTGCTAAGCTGAGAGAGAATCTTTCAGAGAGAGGAACCGAACTGTCGACCTCTCAAAAGGAATTAGAAACAACCAATGAAGAATTACAGAAAAAGGTAAATTGGGGGTGAAGGAACAGTGGGAGAAAACCTGAGGAAGGTACCTAACTGAATTGCACAGGTTACTGTGTACATTCTCAATTGTTGTGGAAAGCATCCTGGGTTTTTTCCTTTAAAAAAAATATATATATATATGCATACAGAGGCCAGCCTGGTGGTTCAGCGGTTATGTTCTGTGGCATGTGTCCCACATATAAAGTAGAGGAAGATGGGCATGGATGTTAGCTCAGGGCCAGTGTTCCTCAGCAAAAAGAGGAGGATTGGTGGCAGATGTTAGCTCAGGGCTAATCTACCCCCCAAAAAAAATATATATATTATATACACACAGACACACACACACACACACACACACACACATAAACACACATGTTTTATGTATGTGTGTATTTTGGCTACTTAACTTATTTTATCATTATTTTAAGATCCAAGAGTTTCATGAGGAACAGGAACAGTTTATTAGCATCGAAGAAAACAGTGAGACTCAGGAAAAAATGAGTGAACTGGAACAATTAAAGGAGCAACTCAAAGCTGAAGAGTTGTCCCTACGAAGTATAGAAGGCGAGAGGCTTGAGTTGACTGAGAGACTTCAGGAAAGTCAAGAAGAAATAAAAGTTATAATGAAGGAAAGGGATGAACTGAAAAGGGTACAAGAGGCCCTTCAAATGGAGAGAGACCAACTCAAAGAAAACATTAAAGAAATTGTAGCTGAAGTAAGTTTCCTTCTTCTAACGTTTTTTGGATATAAAAATGGGGTTAAGGTGCTGACAAAGATGTTCACTATTAAGTTTTACTAATTTTCTTCTGATGATAAAGGGACAAAAAATGAAAGAGGAACTGAAAATTACTTATGTTCTTCTGAAGGAGTACCAAGAAACCATTAGTACAAGGAATATTTCAGAGAAGACAGATCAAGGAGCAAATATTCAGAGAGATTTAGAAAATTCAGATGCTGAATTACAGGAAAAGGTAGGTCTTGTTTTGTTAAGTTGGGGAATGATGTCTGATTGTAGTGTACCTCAGATCCCTGTGGAAGAAAACAGTACATACAGTGGACTAAAATGTAAAAGTGATTACCTTTTTTTTTTTTTTCTTAAAGATTGGCACCTGAGCTAACATCTATTGTCAATCTTCTTTCCTTTTTTTTTCCCTCCTCCTTCTCCCCAAAGCCCCCCAGTACACCGTTGTATATTCTAGTTGTAGTAGGTCCTTCTGGTTGTGCTCTGTGGGACGCCACCTCAGCATGGCTTGGTGAGTGGTGCCATGTCTGGGCCCAGGATCCCAACTGCTGCAACCCTGGGCTGCCGAAGCAGAGCATGCAAACTTACCCACTCAGCCATGGGGGCGGCCTCAAAAGTGATTACCTTAATGTAGTAACAATTGTCTTTTTCCTAAAGATCTCTGCCTGTGTCCTAACTTGTTTTATGATTTTCTCAGATTCAAGAACTTCAGGAAGAAGAATATCAGCTTCTTAAGATGAAAGTTGTCAGTGAGATTCAGGAAAAAATGTGTGAAATGGAATACTTGAAGAAGCAATCTGAGGCTCAAAAGTCAACTCTGGAAAATATAGAAATGGAGAACGTAAGGTTAACTCAGAGACTCCAAGAAAACCTTGAAGAAATGAGATGTGTTACAAAAGAAAGAGATGACCTTAGGAGTGTGGAGGAGACCCTCAAAGTAGAGAGAGACCAGCTCAAGGAAAACCTCAGAGAGACCATAACCAGAGTGAGTTACCATCTTTCCCCATATAGTAAATAGGACATTTTGTCCTACAAGAGCCGTGGGCAGTAGGGTTGGTGGGAGTGTAAAATTGGTCCAACGTTGGGGAAAGCTGGAGGGGGCACATTTGGTAATATCTTCCAAATATTTCTGTGAGTTTATTCGTTGACCCAAAAAGTACAGTTGTAGCTATTTATCCTGCACACATTAGCACAATTGTCAAGGATATTTGTAGAAGGATAGTCATGGCAGCAAGTTGCAATAACAAAATAAAGCTAACAAAAAAATAGGAAAAATTCTAACTGTGCATTAGTAGCAACCTAATTAAATAGTGCAGCACATTTGGACCGTAGAATCCGGGAACAGATAGAGGGTGCGGTGCAGCACGGCACTGATCTGGCAGCATCCTGTTGGGGACAAGGGTGAGTTGTAGAGTGGTGTATTTAGCATGTATTGACTCCTAAAAGTAACTTAGAGGATAAGGACTGGGAGGAGTAGGGAGGGAGGGTAATCTTCTTACCCTGTAGCTTTCTACATACTGTTTGAATTGTATTACTCTGAATGTACTGTTTTTCTGTCTCTAAAATAAAGGACCTGGAAAAACAAGAAGAACTCAAAATTGCTCACATGCATCTGAAAGAACACCAAGAAACTATTGATAAACTCAGAGAAGTTGTTTCAGAGAAGACAGATGAAATATTAAATATGCAAATACATTTAGAAAACACAAATACTGCCTTAAAAGCACAGGTATTTTTTTAAAGTTGTTATCTGAGTAGCTGAGAGTTTGAATCAGGTCTTTTGTGTAAAGAAACAAGATATGAGTTAGCCTAAAATTGGAGACAAGTAAAGATTTGCCTATTAATTTAGAAACTATTATTTAGCTTTTTATCAAATCTATCTATATCATAATTTATTGTATGCTTATCTCAAGATCCAAGAACTTCAGGAGAAAGAACATCAACTTCTTAAGGCAAAAAATGATCTCAAGGAAAATATGCATCAAACAGAGCAATTGAAGAAGCAATTAGAGGCCCAGAATTCAACTCTGGAAACTATAGAAACAGAGAAGTTCAAATTGACTCAGAAACATCTTGAGAACCTTGAAGAAATAAAACTTGTTGCTAAGGAAAGAGATGGCCTCAGAAGAGTGGAGGAAACCCTCAGAACGGAGCGAGAGCAGCTCAGGGAAAGCCTGCGAGAGACGGAAGCTACAGTAAGCAATACTCCTTCCCTCCCTCGTGAGGAAGCGTGGGCTTTGCTGACAGCAGTGAGCCCTGCTTTCACATGATGGTGCTGCTGGTGTGAGTGAACTGATAGAAACTTTTAGGCACGTAACTTGGTATTGTTCTTGAAAATTGTAAATTCTGTAAGCAATATTTTCTTCATAGACTTTATCCTACATGTATACTTAATCAATTGTTAAGATAAAGAAATATATATATATACATACACATATATACACCACAGTGTTGTTCATTGTAGCAATTTGTAATAAAAAATGGGATACAATCTGAATGTCCATCAGAAGGAAACTGGGTAAACAAGAGCAATATGTCAGAATACTATGCAACACCTAATAAAAAAATGGAATAGATTTGACCGTCCTAATATGGAAAGCCCAGAATGACTCTTAGGAGGAAAAGCAAGCTGTAGAATAGTGCACATATAACATGTTTGCCTCTGGAAAGTGGGAGCAGGCTGTGGGAGGTGGGGACAGGGAGGAAAAGCTTATCACTTTCTAACAACAAAAATACAGAGTAAGAAGTAATAGTTTTATTATTTTTACTAAGAAAATATGTTATTTTCATTAAAAAAATACTAACATTTTAACATTAAGATATGTCACTGTTCTCAAAATTTCTCTAATGATGAAGAATCTGGAAAAACAAGAGGAACTAAGAATTGCTCACATGCATCTGAAGGAGCACCAGGAAATTATTGATAAACTCAGAGGGATTGTTTCTGAGAAGACAGATGAAATATCAAATATGCAGATGGATTTAGAAAATTCAAACACTAAATTACAAGAAAAGGTATGGGGGGAGGGGAGGGTTATTTGATTGGCTGTCTGACTTATTTGTGCCTATAATCCTCTGGGGATATGAAATAGTTTAGCCACATTGGAAGACACGTTGGCAGTGTTTACTGACACTGAACATGTACATGCCTGTGGCCCAGCGATTATAGGTATGTACCTGAGAGAAAAGAACGCATACTTCCACATAAAGATATGTACAAGAATGTTCATAGCAGCTCTAATCATAATAGTGAAAAACTGAAAACAACTCAGATGCCTTTCACTGGGAGAATGGATTTACACCTTGTGGTTTATAAGTTCAAAAATAGGCAAAGTCACCTAAGATGACCAAGGTCATGATAGTGGTTGGCTGTAGTAAGGGGGCACACAGGAACTTTTTGGGGTGCTAGAAATGTTCTATATTTTAATCTGGGTTGTTATTACATAGATGTAAACATATGTCAAGAATAATTGAGCTATACACTTAAGATTAGTGCACTTATGTGTATATGTACATGAGTGCATCTATATACATGTGTATATATGCACAAGTATATATATGTATCTATATGTACACTTGTGTGTA
The DNA here is from genome assembly GCF_041296235.1 of Equus asinus. Taxonomy (NCBI): domain Eukaryota; kingdom Metazoa; phylum Chordata; class Mammalia; order Perissodactyla; family Equidae; genus Equus; species Equus asinus. The sequence goes on along the minus strand of NW_027225314.1, from coordinate 117,085 downwards.
TATGTACATATGTACACACTTGTGTGTATATATATATACACTTACGTATATAATCTCAAAAGAAAATAAATTCTGTGTGGAATTATGCAGAATATTAATGAGTGACATTAGAAGCCTATTGTCTTAATCAATTTAGAAACTATTCTTTATACTTGTCTTAAAAACCATCTGTATCCTGACATGTTATTTTATGATTATCTTGATAAGATCCAAGAACTTAAGGCAAATGAACATCAGCTTTTTAAGTTAAAAGAAGATGTCAGTGAGACACAGAAAAAAAATGTCCGAGATAGAGCGATTGAAGAAACAATTCAAGGCCCAAAGTTTAACTCTGGATAAAATAGAAACGGAAAACTTAAACTTGGCTCAGAAACTTCATGAAAATCTTGAAGAAATGAAATCTGTAATGAAAGAAAGAGATAATCTAAGAAAAGTGGAAGAGGCACTCAAACTGGAGAGAGACCAACTGAAGGCAAACCTACAAGAAACCATAGCTAGAGTGAGTTATACTCTTTCTTCCTGTCCAGCACACATATTTTTAATACAAGAAGCTTCCTTCTCTTTTAAATAAATGATACTGTTGGTGAAAAAGTAAATGTTAGAGCCTTTTAGGGAGACAGTTTGACAATATCTTATTAAAAATTTATCAGCATATACGTTTGTTACAGCAATTCCATTCCTAGGAATTTATCCAACCAATATATTCACACATTTGGGCAGAAATACAACAGCATTCACTGCAGCATTGTTTGTGGTAAACAAAAGCTAAAAGCAATCCAAGTGTCCGCCATAAGGCACTGGCTAAGTGGGGTTTGTCTGTATAAGGGAACACTAAGCATAAGAATGGGACACTTTTTCTGTGACGTTGATCTAGAAGGGTGTCCAAGGGGTCTGAAAGGAGAAGAGCAAGCAGCCAGTTCAACAAGGAGCAGGACTAGGATGGGCGAGGTGAGGGACAGGGTCTGTACTCTCTATCCTTCCATACTGTTCTGATTTGGGGGTGGTGTGTTGGTGGTTTTTAACTGTGAGAATGCATTTTTTTACTTTAACTAGTTCATCATTAAGAAAAGATAATGTGCCTTTATATTATCATATTTCTCAATTTCTTCTAATAATAAAGGATCTGGAAACACAACAAGAACTGAAAATTGCTCGTATGCATTTGAAAGAACACCAGGAAACTATTGATAAATTCAGAGAGAGAGTTTCAGAAAAGACAACCCAGATTTCAAATATTCAAAAGGATTTAAATAAGGCAAAAGATGAATTACAGGAAAAGGTATTGTTGTTTTATTCTTTTGGGAGTAGTTGTGTCCAAAATTATTTGTAGACTCAGCAAGGAGATAGAAATAGATATATAGACATAGATATGTGCTTGTATGTAACAAATAGACTATTTTCCGTCCTTGAAGGAGTTCTGTTTGCATTCTAACTTGTTTTATAATTATCTCAAGATCCGAGAACTTCAGAAAAAAGAGCTTCAACTTCTTAAAGTGAAAGAAGATGTCAGTAAAACTCATTAAAAAATGAATGAAACGGAAGGATTGAAGAAGCAGTTTGAGGCCCAAAATTTATCTATGCAAAATGGGGAAATGGATAACTTACACTTGACTAAGAAACTTTATGAAAGCCTTGAAGAAATAAGAATTGTAGCTAAGGAGAGAGATGAGCTAAGGAGCATAAAAGTCTCTCAAAAATGGAAAGAGACCAATTCAGAGAAACCTTAAGAGAAATGATAGCTAGAGCGAGTTCAGAATCTACCCCTATCTAGTAACTATTTATAAGAAACAAGCTTTTTTGAAAAGGGTAGCAATGTTTTTACTTTTTTCTTCCGGGAAATTTCTACAAACGGAGGATAATGGGAAAACTATTACTATAACTTTTCACACAAACAGGCAAGTACAGTTTTAAAAGAAGCTAAAATCTATTTCAGAAAATACCATTTTAATTCTTTATTTTTAAGAAAAAATTTGTTCAATAAGCAGACTATTTTCTTTAATGAAATTTTAAAAGAGTTTTTAAACCAAGAAATAGCATTATTCTCAATGGAGAAATAGTTGAAGGATTCGATTTACAAAAGATTAAATAGCCCATCTCTCTATCTCTACCTGATAGGGTTAGACGTGGGCTCTTGTTAGTGACATTAGAAGGGAAGAAGGCAAGATGAATACAAAAAAAGAAATTGAACTGAATCCTCTAAAAAGTAATGTAAACTTCAGATCAATAAGAAAGTTTATGAAATCTATAAAAATCTTTTTCATTCTCATATTTCAATAGTGAAGAAAGAATAAAGTGGAAAACAGTATCATTTGCAATCTCAATAGAAACATCAGACACTTGGGAATCATATTTATGTGGACCCTAACTAAATTTATAAAGTGATTTAATTCATTCAACCAATAATCATTGAACAATTAGTCTTCTGGGTACTGCAGTAAATAAGATAAACAAATGGGAGAAAATGTTTTGTTTTGTACTTGTAGTCAGAAATACAAAATGTAGGCAGGGTATGAATTTTCTGGTCCAAGGTGCTGGGAAGAATATATGAATGGAGCTTGGAGCACCATGGACAGTACAGACAGTCGTGCTAGCATGTTTAGTTGGCAATAATTATTCTAATGCAGAGATCTGGAAGAGTAGGAACCAGAGATAAATCTAAAACCTAATTTGCAGCTATGAAGGTTACAGGAACAGATTCTGTCTCCAAAAAATATGTGGTTCTCCCACTTTTTTCCCCAATGAGTTGAGGTTACTCACTAAAAGACTTCATGATACTATTATTCATTTTCTGACCATTTTTAACATTTTTTTGTGTTACAAGTATAATATTTGATTCCATTATTGAAATAATGTACAATGTGTAATTGAAAAAGTAAATGATTAGACATTATATATGAATGGAGTTATAGCTGAAGCCTTGTTTATTTCTTTCCATCCAAGCAGGACCAACAGAACATCAAAGAGGTATTAAAATATGAAAAAATGTTGCTATGTGATGGAAAACAGCACCTTACAGAAAGCCTGAGAGAAAAGTGCTTTAGGATAAAAGTAAGTGCCCCTGTTCAAATTACAAATAAATATTGGGGCCCTTCCAAAGGCCTGAGGAGTCACAGGCACCTCTATGGAATGAATAGATAATGCTCAGTATTCTTCTAAACTTCATAATCTAGTACAGATATGTGTGTGCATACATGCATACATACACAAACAAAACAGTGGGGTTTGGGGCCGGCCCTGGGGCCAAGTGGTTAAGTTTGTGCTCCCGCTTCGGCAGCCCAGGGTTTCCCCAGTTCAGATCCTGGGCACAGACATGGCACCGCTTGTCAGGCCACGCTGAGGCAGCATCCCACATAGCACAACCAGAGGCACTCACAACTAGAATATACAATTATGTACTGGGGAGGCTTTGGGGAGAAGAAGAAAAAAGATTGGCAACAGATGTTAGCTCAGGTGCCAATCTTTGAAAAAAAACAGTAGGGTTTATGATTTTGAGGCTTCACTGGAAAGGTGGTATTTCAGCAGATACCTGAAAGGAGTCAATGGTTGAGACATACAGGTATCTGGTGGAGAGCAGAACAGGCAGGGAGAACAGCAAGGACAGAGCTCCTGAAGCAGAAGCTGCCTAGTGGGCTCCAGCAACATCAACAAGGGGGAAAGCTAATGAGAAACGAGGTCAGAGTTAACAGGAGGAAGCAGGCTGTGGGGCTTTTAAAAGACTTTGGGTTTTACTCTGAACGAGATGTGGATCCACTGGAGAGTTTTGACCACGAGAGAGACATGGTCTGACTTACATTTTAAAGGGATAGCTCTGATTGTTGTGTTGAAAATTAAGTGATAGCAGGAAGACTATTTGAAAGACTAATTTCAGTAATCATGCGAAGATGGTGATGGCTTGGCCCAGAGAGGTAGTAGTGGAAGCAGTGAGAAGTGTGTGGATTCTGAACATGTAGTGAGGGTAAAGCCAACAGGATTTACTGTCACCCCTATTAGAACACAAGATCCCTAAAGACTTCTGTGTGTTTATGGCTGCATCACTTAGCACAGTCCTGACAGAAGTCAGCCTTCAATATGTATTTATTAAAAGTACAAATGAATGACTAGACAGTGCTGCTCCAACCATAAGGTGATTCCTCCTAAGACCAAAGGCAAGAATCCCCTCTCCAACATCCCAGATTAGTGAACATCTATCTAGGTTTTCCTTAAATTATTAAAAGGAGAGCTCATTATTGTCAGAAGCCCCTTACTCTATTGTTTAGCACCCTGAACTAAATATGTTAATACCCGATTGAATGTAAAGTGTTCTTCCACCTGTGCCCTGACCAGCTTGTCACCTGTCTGGTCTCTAGAAAGTTGAGCTGCTGGGCCTAGGCCTAATGGGTGTCTGCCATACATAAGGCACTAGACTGGGTGCTTTACCTCATGAGACAGAGTTTATTGTTCCATTTATAAACAAAGAAATTGAGGCCCAGGAGGAAGTTCAGTCATTGCCCAAGGTCACACAGCTGGTAAATTGGTAAAATTAGGATTTGAAACCAAGTCTAAGTTTAAAACTTGGGTATAGAAGCATTTCTACAAATATAATTTTATTTCCTTTAATTTATAGTGTCTATATGTATTTTATAGGTTATATATAGATATTATCTAACATTTTACTTAATTCCCTAGAAAACTTTGTGGAAATTATTGTAGTCTTCATTTTGTAGTTGGGAGAATGGCTCAAGGATTTCCCCAGTCAGGAAGTGACAGGGCTAGAACCTGAACTCTAACTCTGATAAAAGGTGAGAAATCTCAGATTCTAGGCAGATAATAGAACGTAGGTCATGTGATTTGTTGTCACTCGTTTTGATGCTGGCTCAGTGAGCTGAGGAGTCGAAAGAAACATTTCTTGGACTCTCAAGGTCTGGCAGTAGTGCTCTTTTATTCAGGAAGTAGCATGGAGTAGCATGGGGACAGGACCTATGGGCAGTGAAGAGCTGCAAACATGGGTTGAGGGTAGGGCTAAATTTATAAGGCATAAGTATGTGAGTTGCTTCTTTACAAGACAAAGGAAAAATTAGGTAAAAAAAGTATCAGTGCAGGTGGAGTCTGGTTATCAGGTGGTCTTATAACTTTGGGTAAGAATCAGATTGAATGAGGTCAGGATGTCCCATGCTTCTGTGAGGATGATATAGATTGGTATGTAGGCCAGGAAGCCTTGGGCTTTTCTCCCTGAGGCATCCTTGATCCTCATCAGTTTTATCTGCTCACTCACACCACCTATTGTCAACAGAAGCTAGCATTCAGCCTTGACCTACAATACATACTAGATTGAATTCATGCAAATTTCTCTTCCAACTTTGTAAATGTTCATTCAAATCATGGATGTTTAGAAGACTAAAAGAAAATGTATCAAAATGATAACAATGATTGTTTCTGGTTTTCTTTGTTATAGCTGTTTTATAGAGGATTAGAATTGGCCACCCCAAGATATATCTCTTTGGCATGAAGATTATTTTGGGCTGGTTACTTTCAAAAACTGCAGACATGAGAGAAACTCTGAAAAGTAGAAGTTACCCTTTGTAAGAGACATTTCCATTTGTAAGGGAAATCTCCATCTGTAAAGATGTCTCCCTCTCTGTACCAGGAAGAAGGGGGATGACCTTACCTCTAGAAACTCTTATCAATGCGGAAGGCAAGGACTTAAATCTGCATAATAACCTTACTCTTGTTTACTGTACTTGTCTGGTAACCTCCCATACTGACTCCCCCTACCCACAACATCCTCCTTTGTCTTTAGCTGAAGATGATATTTAAGGTGAGAGCTTCCGCCATTTTGGTGAGTTGCTCAGTTTTCCTGGGTCTCTCCCATGTATACATGTTATAAAGCTTTGTTTAATTTTCTCCTGTTATTCTGTCTCATGTGAATTTAATTCGCTGTCCAGCCAGAAGGACTTAGAGCGTGTAGAGGAAATATCTTCCTCCCCTACAGTTTAAACTTCTTAAATTTCCACAATGATTATAATTATTTCTATAATCCAAAATCGACAATAACATTTTCTTTTTGTTTTTTATACACAAAAGTCTCAATTTATTTCTGCCCTATAGAAAGTGTTAAAGCATAAATTTTGTTACAATTCCAGAGCTAGGACTACTTATTGTTAAAGTAGAATGAATTATTAAATTGAATGAATTCTCACTGCCTTTAGGAGCTTCTGAAGAGATACACAGAGATGGATAGTCATTATGAGTGCTTAAATGGACTCTGCCTTGACTTGGAGAGGGAAATTGAAACCCAAAGAGAGCTTTCAATTAGAGTAAAAGCAAACCTCTCACTTCCACATCCACAAACCAGACAGATTCAGAAACTTCTCACTGCCAACCAGAGATGTTCCATGGAGTTCCACAGAGTCATGAAGAAACTCAAGGTACCACCTGTTTTAGTAATATCTTTGTAAATATTGCCATTAATTTCAGTTACAAACCAGTATATTTAAGTCCTGCTTTGGGAGTTGGTGTATTTGCTAATTAGTACATTTGCTACTGAATTAAAGATGGCATGGGTCTGAGAATAGCATGTGCAGGATCCTCAGTGCATCTAGGACCTGCTCATTCAACAAAACCTGAGCTCTGCCTTTGGCCTTAACAATGTGTCAGGGTGCTGGGGAGACAGAGATGAGCAACCGCTAAATCTCTCCTAGTCCAGTGGGTGAGGCAGACATTTGAACAGGTGAGAAGTGCAGTAGTGGACAATGTCCTGGAGAACAAGTTGAAGACAAGACTGGACTGGAAGCTGGGCTCAAGCAGTAAAGCTTAGAGTTCATTTTAGAGATGAGGAGGGGTCACTGGACAGTTATTTTAAGTGGTGGCAGTAATGTGATCGGGTTGCCATTGTAGAGACTTCACTACAGACAAAGAAGAAATGAGTCTGCAGGGGATGATAAGCCTGGTGGCAGAGAGAAGAGACAAGAGGCAGTTACAATTGTCCTGATGAGATGTGATGGGTGACAGTACTATGGGGGAAGGATTCATAGGGATGGAAAGGATGAAAGAAGTTAAAGAAATATTTGGCAGTTTACAATAGTAGGTCCATGTGCTTGACAGTGGAGGGAGGGGAGGGAAGTTCAGACTGAGCCCCAGGATTTGGGCTTAGCCGGGTTTGTGGATAGTGGTGCCATTAACTGATAGAAAGAAAAAACGAAAGGGAGAAGGCAGGTGAGGCAGGAGGAGAGATCTGGTGTTTAATTTGAGATGTTTTGAGATAGAAATACCTATAATGGAACATCCAGGAAGAGAAACCAAGTAGGCTTTTAGTTGTGAATCTGAGGTTTGTCAGGAGAAAAATCAGGACCACAGATAAAGATGTGGGATCCATCAGCATTTGGTGATAGATAGTACAACAGGTGTGAATGAGGCCACCCAGAAGCATAATAGAGTGAAGATAAAAGAGAACTCTGGAAAAGATCAGTTCTCAAGAGGCAGTAGCAGAAAAGAGAGCAACACATGAGTTTGAGGTTGGAAAAGTCAGAGAGATAAGAGAGAACTGAGCAAAAGTGCCATTGGTCAAGTCAGTGGAGGAGAGTGTGTCAAAGATGAAGTGGTCAAGAGTGGCAGATGCTTCAGACAGCCAGAACATGAATGAAGAGATCCCCTCAATTGTTGACAATAGAGCTTACTGGTGACCTTTGTCAGAGCAGTTTTAGTTGAGTGGTTAGGAAAGAGGCCAGATTGTAAATTGTTAAGGAATGGTGGAAGTTGAGGAAGTAGGAAGCGGTATCTTCCCTACCTAGGTAGATTGCCCCTCAGGCTCTAATAGTCTTCAAAAGCCTAACAATCAGATATCCAGAACTTATTCATGAGGTCCATAGAACCAGGGCATTCGAATTCTTGTCCCCTTTAAGCCACACTTGACAGGTAAGTCCTGAGGCAGGGCACACTCACGTTGGCCACCCAGCTGACATAGGCAGGAGAGGATGTTGAAATGAATCTCACTGGGAAAACTGCGTGATATAATTAACCAAAAGGAGGCAATAGAAAAAGGTGGGTTTATAGGGAAAGGCATCATGTTACATTGTAAACATATTGAATCTGAGGTAACTGTAGGACATCCCTGAGGTAGCTCCAGAAGGAAGTCAGAAATAAGAAACTAGAGGTCTGGAAGTCACTCTCCGAAGACGCTGAGAGTAGAAACTTGGGAATAGAGAGAGGTTCTTCCCTTCTTCCTCACTCCTCAGAGGATAGAGACAAACAAGACAAGCCGCCCCACCTCTTAGTCTTGAGAGTTTAGAACTTCCTCTAAACGTGATAAAAGTTTCATTTCCCAATTTGTTTCATGTTTTCCTGCAAGTATGTGTTAAGCCATGTTACAAAGATAAAGGAAGAACAACATGAATCCATCAGTAAACTTGAAATGGTTTTTATTGATGAAGTGGAAAAGCAAAATGAACTGCTAAGTAAAATGCAGCATCTTCAACAAGATGATGATGTACCATCCAGAGAATTAGGGGACCTCCAGTTGAGCCAGAAAATGGATCTACATATTGAGGTATGATTTATTTAAAATGGATTTAATTAGATTTTAAGTCTTTTTATCAAATAGAAAGGTAACTCTTCATGTGCTTAGAGTCATTCTCATTTATGAAATTAAAAACAGCTTGCAGAGGGGCCAGCCTGGTGGCGTAGCAAGTGGGTTCCTGTGCTCTGCTTTGGCAGCCTGGGGTTCACTGATTCAGATCCTAGGCGTGGACCTGGCACTGCTCGTCAGGCCATGCTGTGGCAGTGTCCCACAGAGAAGAACCAGAAGGACCTAGAACTAGGATATACAACTATGTACTACTGGGGCTTTGGGGAGAGAAAAAATAGGTTGCAGGATGACAGCTGGCCAGATGTAAAGAGTGCCAAGTCATAGACTAGCCTCCTTTCAGAACTACACAGATATAGAAAAGTAGACTTAATATCAGCAAGTAGGATTTCTTGGAAGCCCAGAATAAGTTTCCAAATGCCTTCTAAAACTTCCCAGATCTGTGACTGGGAGTCACAGACATTTGTATTGTAGCAACCCCACATGGAGTGTCCTGCTCTCACCCAGCAGTGTGAGGCCCCTGCAGTTCCCAGTATGCATGCAAGGCCTGCTGTATGCACAGAAAAGCTGCATCCAGAAACATTTCAGACACTGTCACAGATTCATAGTTTTGAACAGGTTTTAAAAATGCCAAAAGGCAGAATTTGTAGATGTGCCTCTGTTACATAGCCTATACTGCCAAAATTTTATTATTTAAATTAGAATTATATTTCTAATATAATGAGGATAAATTAGAATTATGTTTACTTCAAAATATTAGAAGTGAAAGTTCAGTAAGGTTATTTTCCCCTTTTTATGATATTTGTCTGATATTTAGATAAAAACTTTCCTAAGATTCAGGAGATTCAATGCTTATTTTTCACACAGGAAATTCTCAAAGATTTTTCGGAATGTGACTTCCACAGCGTAAAGATGGAATTTCAACAAGTACTGAGTAATAGGAAAGAAATGACCCAGTTTTTGGAAGAGTGGTTGAATACTCATTTTGATATAGAAAAGCTTAAAAATGGCATCCAGAAAGAAAATGATAGGATTTGTGAAGTGAATATCTTTTATAATAAAAAGATAATTGTAAGTAGTACTTTTTTTGTGCTCATTCTTTTTTTTTGTTTGCTTTAATTTTTCTGCCTCATTCTTAAAAAGACTTAGAGCAACTTAATTTTAAGTATATTTTCTTTCATTTATTTGTATATGCTTCTTTATTTTTTTATTTGAAAAAGAGTGACTGTAAATGTGTTCTTCCTCTAACACATTTTGCTTCCTTAAGGTAATTAAATATATCAACTTGTAAAGAAGATAATAAAATGTTGCAGTATAACAATCCATTTCCACTGGTGAAACCTCAAATCTTGCCATTTTCCTCTGTCCTTTCTCGCTTCCGTAGGACCTGAGCCTTTTCCCCCAAGTATCCTCAAACAAGGTGAGATGCTAGCCTGTTTCAGGGCTGTGGGCAGCACCTGTGGTCAAGCCAAAGACAGCTCTAGTCCACTAATTAGTGAGGCCTTGTGCTTCTCACCTCGGTGCTGTTGCTATCATACGTGCTGATCCTTCAACTGTGAGGTTCAAACATGTGGTTTGTATCATTGTTCCCAAGGTGACCAGCCCTTGTGGACAGATTCATATGAACCAAGATTGCTTGAGATCAGTTTTATTAATTTGTTTTACTTTCCACTGATGAGAAGATTCATTCGGCTTTCTGAAGTAATCTCTACCTCATACACCTGGTAAAATTGTCATTAATCAGAAAGTTGCTTGTTATATAGGCAGTTGGAGCAAAGGGAGCTAGATTAATATTATAGCTCCTAAGATTGGTTTTATATTTCATTTGTTTGGGTAGTTCTTTCCTGACACTTTAATTTCATCTGGAAACTATACTTAAATCACATTGAAATGTAGATAACATTTTTAAAAAAGGTTTTCCTGTGGATAGTGAATCCCATTTGTTGAATACCCCAAGCTAGCAAAACAGTAAATGAGCTTTTAAAATAAAAAAAAATGGTCCACAATCAATGAAGAAAAGCATAAAACCAGTGTTTGGGATAAGATAATTTCCATATAATTCAGTGTTTTTCTGATAATATTGAGGGCTCACTTGTGGTTAGAAAGTAGAGATTTCTGCTCTGTGGATCAGCATGGATATGTGGCTTCTTCCACCATCTGAGCATAGCAATTGATAACTTGGTGTGGTGTGGGGTCAGTAGTCCAGAACCAAGGAGAGTCCAGGGTGCCAGCAAGAACAACTAATTTAGGATCCGCATCTCACAGAACTACCATAAAGCCACAAAGAAAGATACAGGTAAGGCCAAGAAGGCATTCATGATGAGAGCAAAAAGTACATCCCATAGGAATAGGAAGTAAAAAGATGATAGAAGCAATTTCAGAGTGAGTCAGCCTTTGATGTAACGAGGGTATGGATTGGCTGTTACTCCCTGCACGGAAATAGAAGATTTTCAGATTACGAAAAGTCAGTAAATTTTTTTCCTTATAAACACTGAGGTTTGAAATGAAAGAGGAAAATAGATTGTTATTAAGTTTACTGGGTATGCTCTGCTATTAGATGTCAGTTAATGTTTATATATGACATTATATATGTCATAACATACATAATGATTTTAACCTGACCAGTTCTTCAGATTCCTCTTCATATGTCAGTGCTGATCTAATAGAATGAGATTATCATCTTGCAGATCAATATGAATCCTCTCTAGTCCTTATTCTTCTTTTATTCTCATAATCAATATCCAGCGTCTTCTGAAATGTCAGGAACTGGTGCAAGCCACAAAGAATGTTCACATTCTTTTAAAGTACTATTCTAGAATGTTCTGAATAATGAATTTCAACATATGCCTTGTCCTAGAACTCTAGTATTTTCCATAGTGGTTTTTTTAATACGTAATTCATTTTAGAAGCTATAGTGTTGTCTTTACTACTCAATAGGCTATAATGAATGAATCAACAGAGTTTGAGGAAAGAAATGTGACCATCACCAAAGAATGGGAACATGACCTGAAATCAGTGAAAGAGAAAAATGAAAAACTGTTGAAAAACTATCAAACTTTGAAGATCTCTCGAACATCTGGTGCCCTTGTTAATCCTACTACACAAGGCGATAAGAATCTTCATGTCACATCAAGAGCTACACAACTAACCACAGAGGTATGAGATTTCTTATAAGATGTTTTTCAATTTGCAGCTTCATTGTAGAGTTAAAGATGTATCATATGTAACATTTCAGAGCAAAATCACAGTATTGAAGGTATTAGGGAACATGCATGATGGACTTGTTTTTTAAATATAGTTCTATTGGGGAGCTCACTCAACTAATTATAAAGCTACATGTTACATAAGATCTTACCTTTGAATTATAAAATAGAAGTAACTCATGCCTTAATTTGATTAATAGGTATGTATACCACTTAAGGTGTTATTACCATACATTATAAGTTTTCTAAATCATGTGACTTTCTATTAAATTATAATCTATGTCTATAGTACCAAACTAGTTTAGAGAGAAAGAGCAATTTAGCTTTTCTCTAATTATCATCAGTGTCTTTAATATTGGTTAATGTGATCAAAACGAAAATGGAAGAGGCTAAAAGTATAATAAATTTCTTATACAGATTAACCTGTGCCCAAGAATCAGTACATTATTTGAATAATCCAATAACTGTATTAACTGCCCTTACTTGGGAATCTGTACAGCAAACACGCTGTTTTATTTTGTTAGCACACACGTCTTAGTGGGGAACCCGAGTGAATTACAACTTAGCATTTTTACCAAAATAAATATTTATAATAAAACATCAACTGCCAGTTTAATAATTATTACTAGTGGAAACTAGAAGATCACTAATATAGAGTTTATTGATTTGCTGATCACTACAGACCTCAGTCAGCTGTAGAGGTAAAAATAGTGGAAATATGAAACCCATCTTCCAAAGCAATAAGATAAACAAGCACAAGGAAATCCCATTTTCAATGACCCCAGGAAATACCCCATCAGATAATAAATCGTATGTTATTAGTTTGATAATTAGGCCAAATCAGAGTAGCACAGAGCAGGTCAGTGATGTGGAGGTAGAGCAGTGGGGCAGGCAGAGAGTTGGGCAGTCCACCCAAACAAGTAGGAGAATTCAGTGCATGACAGTAGGAGCAGTCAACTCAGGGGGGAAAGATAGTCTGCTTAATGTTTGAATCAGAACAACCAACTAGCCATCTTAGAAGAATAAGTCTGGACTCCTACCTCATTCATTAAACAAAAGTAAATTCCAGGTGGACCAAAAAGAAACGTTTTCCAGGAAAACCTGCATGTGTGTATATGTGAACAGTCTTATATTATGAACAAATTAAGGTATTTTTGTACTTATAAAAAACTGGAAATAACCTAAATGTTCATTAGTAGGTGACAGGTTAACTAGTTTATAGTACCTCCATGAAATAGGATATATTTACCCATGAAAACAAAAATGCGAGAGATCTATGTGTTGATAATGAAAAGATCTGGAAAATATATTATCAAGTGAAAATAAAATTTTTAATTTTTTAAAAAGCAGGAGGCCAGCCCCATGGCATAGTGGTTAAGTTTGCATGCTCTACTTCGGCGGCCCAGTTCATGGTTCAGATCCCAGGCACGGACCTACACCACTCATTGGCAGCCATGATGTGGCAGCAATCCACATATAAAATGGAGGAAGATTGACATAGATATTAGCTCAGGGCTAATCTTCCTCAAGCAAAAAAAGAGGAAGTTAGCTCAGGGCTCATCTTCCTCAGCAATAAAAACCCACAAAAAACCAGAAGTATATATTTATTGTTGTTATGTGCTGTAGAGTCAGCTCTGATTCCTGGCAACTCTATGAATGAGTGATGTCCAATATCCTGTCCTCAAGAGCCCTACTCAGCTCCTGTAGACTCACGCCTATGGCTTCCTTTCTGGAATTACGCCATCTCGTATTTCGTCTTCCTCTTTTCCTGCTGCCTTTTACTTTTCATCATGTCCCCAAGGTAGGATAGTCTCAGTTTTACAATTTTTGCCTCCAGAGATAGGTCAGGCTTAATTTGCTCTTGGACCCACTTGTTCATTTTTCTGGCAGTCCAGGGTATCTGTAGAGCTCTCCTCCAACACCATATCTCAAATGAGTCCATTTTTTCCTGTCAGCCTTCTTCACTGTCCAGCTTTCGCACCCACACATAGTAATTGGGAATGCGAGGGTGTCGATAATCTTGGCCTTGGTCTCTAATGATACTCCCTTACTGTTGATGATCTTTCCTGATTCTTCCATCGCTGCCCTTCTGAGTCACAGTCTTCTCTTGATTTCTTGGCTGCGGTCTCCATTTAAACTGATGACTGAACCAAGGGAAACAAAACCTTTAACAATTTCAGTGTCTTCATGGTCTACATTAAAGTTGTATAGTTCTTCTGTAGTCATATCTGTCTTCTTCATGTTCGAATGCAGTCCTGCTTTGGCTCTTTCTTCTTTCACGCTATTCTGTGTGAACTTTCTTCTTACACACTATTGTGTGTGTGACTTACTGTTTTTGTAAACTGTATATTCACATGCGTAGATACATATAGAAAATTTCTAGAAGGATACACTTGAAAGAGTTTAGTAGTCGTCGCTTTAGAGTCAGTGGGGGTTCTGAGATGGGGGAACTTAATCTTAATTATATGCCTTTGGATTTTTCCACATACTTGTATTTTTCAGCATAAAAACTAGGTAATAAAAATAAAGGGAAAGATATGTTACATGTATTCCTCTAAAGTGTCAATTAACAAATATACTTTCTGTAAGTAGTGTTAATTTAAAATGTAAGTGCCTATTTAATATGCTTAGCACCATGCTAACTAGTAAATAAAATAAGTACTAACCTTATATAAAATCTGGGCCTCTTTTAGTCCTAAATGATCAGCTTCTAAATGAAAAAAATAATACATGTATAAATTGAGTGACATTTGGAGTCTCCATCTATCCTATGTTGATGCAATCTGAAAGATTAATACCTATATATGATCTTTGTTTCATATAAACTGTGATTCTGTCTTCAAGGCACACCTTATATATGTGTGTTTTTTTTAATAGAAGATTCAAGAGCTGGAAACTTCACTACGTGAAGCTAAAGAAACTGCCATGCAAAAGGAAGACAAGATTATAAAGATGCAGAAAGAGCTTGAGATGACTAATGCTATAATAGCAAAACTTCAATCACAAGTTAATGAATCAAATAAATGCCTTGAAAAAACAAAAGAAATGATCCAAGTACTTCAGGTAACTTAAAACTCATTTTATAAATAAAGGCATAATTTTATAAATTATGCATAATAAATATAAATAAATGCATACGTTTATTTTCATGCCAAATAATGATTGTTTTCATCTTCCTGTAAAAATTATTTTTAAAAAACATAAATATTCTTGACAGTTTAAAATATATCTTATTTTTTTAATTTTTTTTAATTTTTTTACTTTTCAAAGTAAGGAAATTTTTTATTTTCACTTTAATTTCTGAATGCCAAAAATGTAGAGGATGTATGTTTGTATATCTCTAGTAGTATATTGCAACATTTTTTCATAAATATGTTTTTTTTTAAATTTTTTATTATTGCAGTAACATTGGATTATAACATTATATAACTTTCAGGTGTACATCATAATATATTTCGAATTCTGTGTAGATTACATCATGTTCACCCCACAAAGACCAATTATCCATCACCACACGTGTGTCTAATCACCCCTTTTGCCCTTCCCCCTCCTCCCTTCCCTTCTGGTAACCACCAATCCAGTCTCTCTTGCTCTGTGTTTGTTTGTCATTTTTATCTTCTACTTATGAGTGAGATCATATGGTATTTGACTTTCTCCCTCTGACTTATTTCACTTAGCATAATACCCTCAAGGTCCATCTATGTTGTCACAAATGGCCAGATTTCATCTTTTCTTATGGCTGAGTAGTATTCCATTGTGTATATATACCACATCTTCCATTCGTCCCTTGATGGGCACCTAGGTTGTTTACAAGCCTTGGCTATTGTGAATAATGATGTGATGAACATAGGGGTGCATATATCTTTTATGCCTTTGTGTTTTCAAGTTCTTTGGATAAATACCCAGCAGTGGGATAGCTGGATCATATGGTAGATCTATTCTTAATTTTCTGAGGCGTCTCCATACTGTTTTCCATAGTGGCTTCACCACTTTGCACTCCCACCAGCAATGTTTGAGGGTTCCTTTCTCTCCACATCCTCTCCAACACTTGTTGTTTCCTGTCTTGTTAATTATAGCCATTCTGACCAGAGTGAGGTGATATCTCCTTGTAGTTTTGATTTGCATTTCCCTGATAGCTAATGATGTTGAACATCTTTTCATGAGCCTGTTGGCCACCCATATATCTTCTTTGCAGAAATCTCTGTTCAGATCTTTTGCCCACTTTTTAATTGAGTTGTTGGTTTTTTTCTTGTTGAGACTTTCTTTTTATTTTTCAAAAAAATATGCTTCTTATCTAAATATTTAATACTCTGTTAGATAAGTACATTTTAAAATTATATTTTTTTCTACTTAATCCCCTGTTATTGAGTCCCACCTGGTAGCCTATGGGCTTAATCTAACCTGTTTTCTCTAGAAAGAGCAGAGTTGAAATGTTTTTGAGCTTGAATGCCGTTACACAAGTCGCACCCTCCTTCATCACAGCCTTCCTTCCTCGTCTGAGCCACAGCTACTTCTCACTCTTCTGCTACTTGGGTCGGATCCTAATAGGCATTTTGTTCACTGTTCCTGCTCCAGTGTCTCTTCTCTTCATTCCAAAATTAGAAACAAGCCAAGAATGCCTACTCTTTTCATTATTTAACATTGTTCTAAAAATTCTGGTTCTTTCAATGAGACATGAAACAGAGAGGCAAGAGAAAATAATCTTAATTTTGTTTTTAGAAATTGTTAGTATAGCTAAAAACCAAGAAAATCAACTGTAAAGCTTTAAAATCTTTGAGAGTAATTTTTTAATACTTCAAATAACTAAATGATCACATTTTTATTCATTCAACAAGTATTTGTTGAATACCTACTATGTGTTGGTCATTGTTCTAGATGCCATGTGTACTGCAATGGAAAAAAAATAAAGCCTCCTTGAAGAGGCTTACATTCTGCTTCATGAAGTCAGAAAATAAACAAGTATATATGTTTGTTAAACGGTGAGAAGTGCAATGGAAAAATATTAAGCCAGACAGAGGTATATAGGTGCAGGGTGAGAGTGGGTGTGAGTAGGAGTGTGATTTTGTAAGGGGAGTTGAGGAGAGCCGCACAATTAAGATGACGAAGTGATGGTGTGAGCTGTCTGGTAGGGAAGGGCCTTCTAGGCAAAAGAAGTAGCAAATGCGAAGGCCGCAACACAGAAGTAGTTGAGATGTATTCAAGGAAACAGCAAGAAAGCCAGCGTCTCCTGAGCAGCGTGGGCAAGGATAGAAAGGGAAATAGGTGAGAAGTAGCAGAGAGCCAAATCATAAAGCATCTTGAAAGCTATTTGTAAGCACTTTGGGTTTTATTCTGGATGAGATGGGAAGTCATCAGAGGATTTTGGCAAAATGATATAGTCTGACTTAAATGTTTAAAGGCTGCCCTTTGAAAATAGAATCCAGGAAGGCGTGTTTGTTAGTGACGTGCCAGCTCCTACAACAAAGGGAACCACAAAATGCAATGGCTCAAACAAAACAGAAGCTTATTTCACACGTAAAAGTGTGGGTTCCAGCTTGGCAAGTGGCTCCTTTCCACATGGTCATTCAGAGGCCCCCGTTTCTCCCATCTTGTTTCTCCAGCACTTCCTTGGTGCTGTTTTCATCTGCATGGTTAAAGCCCAGTTGTAAGCTGTCCGTGCTCAGGCTCACAGAAAAGGGACAAGATGGAGAAGCTAAAAATTGTCTTAAAATCTGTACTCATAAAGGCTCTGGCCCAGAAGTGGCACATGTCTCTTCCTCTCATATTTCCTTTCTTTTGCAAAATATTTAGATTCAATTTATCAAAGAGAAAGCCAAACACGTACCTCTCGTATTTCTTGGAGTCAGAGATGATTCCAAAGTTTTTGGCCTGAGCAGCCAAGAAGATAGAGTTGCTACATACGGAAATGGGAAAGACTGCCAGAAGAGGAAGTTTGAAACCAGGAAAGTTCAGTTTTGGACATGCTGAATTGGAAATGCCCCCTGGGGACACCCAAGTTGAGATATGACTTAGGCAATTGAATATCTGAGTCTGAGCAAGATATAGGCGAGAGGTTTAAGTTTGGGGAATCATCAGCATATAAAAATCATGAGACTGGACGAGGGCATAAGCATAATGGAGAGGAGATGTGGAGTAACCAAATGATACTAAGATGGAGCAGCCAGTGAGTGAAAAAGAAAAGGGGGTCTGGGCAACAGAGTGGTTCCAGTTTCTTCATATAAGTGAAGCTAGTGTTTCAAGAAAGAGGGAGTAAGCGACAAATTTCTCCACACTCAGTATAGATTGGTACAGGTGTCTATGGAGAGAGGAATATCTTTCCTGCATACTAAAAGTAACCATTTAGATAATATAATAGAGTATGCCATTGTACAGCATCCATGAGGAAAGAAAGCAAAGTATAGGGTATCCATAAAATCTTTATACAGTTTGAATTTTTAAGAATCTGTTTCTGTATTTTATATAAATATTCTATAAAATGCAACAGTATATTTAACTCGAGATTTGGCATAGTAAAATGCAAAGATATTAACTTTTAACCTATTCACCACTATTTTAATTCACCTGGATATAGCTGTCCAATATAATGTAGGGTTTATTAAGTGAATATAGAAGAAAGTAATTTGAACAAATGACTCATTAACAGTTTTGTTTAAATCTTGATACATTTCCTCTGTTGTATCTTTACAAATTATTTATATCAAGTAGCAGTAAATTTGTTAAAAATTCAAACTGTGCTAGTACTTTAGGGACATCCTGCACAGTGGGAAAAAAAGATCTTATTTATAACTGGCACAAAATATAAAATGCTCAAGTGACTAACCTTAACAAAAAATGAGGCAACATATATGAAAAGAACAACAAAACTCTAAAAGGAAATATAGGAGAGCATGTGGTTTAAAATAAGAACTATGCCATTTCCTAGGTTGTAACCTAAATACTGTACAACCATCAGTTTTTCCCAAATTAATTTCTAAAGTTAATGTAATTCAAATCAGAATCTCAAAGGAATTCTTTTTCTGGTAGAGCAAAGAAAGTTTCTCAGCAGACTCCATCTAAAATAGGATGAGCAGGTGCTGTTCACTGAGAACACAGGCGCTCAGACTCCTCAGGCGGCTAGAGGATGTTTAAGGCTGTCAGCGCTTCTGAGTGCAGCTTGGGCACACGTCGTGTGTTTGAAATAAGGAATTCTCACTGTCTTTCATTTCTAAGAGAGTATTTCCAATTTCAATTTCTTTTACTCAAGAATTGTTTTAAAACTGTTATATATGACTAATTTATTTCATTATATTGTGGCAAAAAAATTACTGCAATTTCTCCATTTTTAGAATATATTGAAATTTTCTTTTAGGTGTCATAAATGAATAAATATTTTTAGAGTTCTTTGAACTTTTAAATCAAAATGTATACAAATAGATCAATGGAACAAAATAGAGAGCCCAGAAATATATACACACAAATATAGTCAGTTCATCTTTGACAAAAGAGCAAAGGCAATTCAATGGAAAAGGGTAGTCTTATCAACTAGCGGTGCTGAACAACTGGACACCTTTCACAAAAATTAACTCAATTGATTGTAACCTAAATCTAAAACACAAAACTAGAAAATGCCTAGAAGATAACGTAGGAGAAAATCGAGGTGACCTTGGGTTTGGCATTGACTTTTTTTACATACAACACCAAAAGCATAATCTATGAAGGAAAAAAATTGATAAACTGGACTTCATTTAAATTAAAAATGTTTGCCCTATGAAAGACAAGCCACAGACTGGAAGAAAATCTTTGCAAAACACATATCTTTCAAGAACTGTTATCCAAAATATACAAAGAACTCTTAAAACTCAATAATTAGAAAGCAAACAGCCTGATTTAAAAATAGGCAATGGATCTGAACAGACACTTCACCAGAGAAGATACACACATGGCAAATAAGCATATGAAAAGATGCTCCACATCATATGTCATTAGAAAATTGCAAATTAAAAAACAATGAGATACCACTGTACATCCACTGTATCTCAAAATATAATGGCCAAAATCCGGAACACTGACTACACTAAATGCTGGCAAGGAGTGGGGCCAGGAGCTCTTGCTCACTGCTGGTGGGAATGCAAGTGGTACAGTAGCCACTTTAGAAGAGAGTTTGGCAGTTTCTTACAAAACTGACACCACTCCAGCCAGTCATATGCTCAAGGAGTCCCTGATATCAGCATCTGGTCCAGAAAGCCAGGGTATTTTACTGGTGCCATGACTGAGCAAATACTGGGCTCCTCCCAGAATGGGCTTATCTGACCTAGTCAGCAACCCTCTTAAGCTGAGCATCTCAGCTTTGGAAGCTTGCATCTTTTTAGTCTTTGCTAACTACGTGTGTGTGCAAATGTTTTTATAGGCACTGGGGGTAACGCCTAGAGGAATGAAGAGCTCTCTGGGTCCCTATTTAGATGGGTTTATTTTTGTATTCAATATATAATAGTAATCCATAGTATGGCTGTGGTAACAGCAATAAAAGAAATGAATGATTTATTCAGCAATAATAAGAAATGAGCCATCAAGCCACAAAAGACATGGAGGAACCTTAAATGCACATTGCTAATTTTAAAAAGCCCATCTAAAAACACTGCATACTGTATGACATTCTGGAAGAGGCAAAACTAGGCGAACAGGAAAAGATCAATGATTACTAAGGGTTCTGGGGGAGGGTGGAGGGATGGATAAGTGGAGCACAGGAGATTTTTAGGGCAGTGAAACTATTCTGCATGATACAGTGATGATGAACACGTGTCATACATTTGTCAAAACCCATGGACTATACAATGCAAACAATAGACTCTAATGTAAACTGTGAACGTCAGTTAATAATGTATCGATATTGGCTCATCATTTGTAACAATCATACCACACTAAGATGTTAATAATAGGAGAAACTAGGGGAGGACACGGGTATTACCGGGACTCTATGTACTCTGCTCAATTTGTCTATAAACCTAAAATTGCTCTAAAAAGTTAAACCTATTTATTAAAAAAGATTTTTGTATATGTTTGTATGTATATATGACTGATTTTTTTTCTGAGTCGAAGTAGATGTATGGCTAGATTGAACCAACCTTGAGTACAGAATATCCCCAATAATGTTATATAATATTTTGTGCCTTGAATTCAGTTCTACTTTGATATTTATATTACTGTTCATCTCTTGTCTTATTTTCCTGATTTACCTTTATCTACCCATTTCATTCGTTTCAACTTTTCTGTTTCATTTTGTTTAAGTATATTGTTTTTTAATTGGGAAAAATATTTGTTTTAAGAAATAGAAGTCATAGGTTTTCTAATTACACATTAGCTTCCAATAGCTTCACATGTACTTCACATCAAATATCTATTTGTTACTCATTTTAGGGTTAAAATTTGTGCCTTTCCTCCTTTTCATATGTTTGGAGTTTGCTGTTTTAAAATGTTCCTACTATATTAGGTAGTTAACAAGTCTTTGAAACTGCTCTAAAATTACTTTATTTCTCTTTTCTCTAAAACCTTTAGGACAAAGTTGCTTTAGGAGCTAAGCCCTATAAAGAAGAAATTGAAGAGCTCAAAACAAAGCTGGTGAAAACAGACCTAGAGAAGATGAGAAATGCCAAGGAGTTTGAAAAGGAGTATGTCTTTGTCTTAATTGAATATGACTTTAGTAGCTTAAACTTCCTTTCTAAACTGTATAAATTTAAAATATATTAAGATATTGTTATTGCTTTTTATAAAATAAATACAAACATCTACAGATTTTAAAGTTATTAAATTCTCATTATGTATGCAAAGGTTTTGAAAACAAGCACAATTCTGATCAATTACTGACATACTATGTCGTTGGATACTTCTTGTTCAATCATATAGGAACAGCTTAAAAATGGCCTTTTTTGTTTGAAAGTGAATATTAAGAACGTGTGTGTGTTTTTAGCAGTTTGTCTAAGGTTTCTGTTGGTTCTCTTAATTTCATTTGTTCTTCCTATTGTATTTTTGTGTAAGGTTTTATTTCCTTTTAAATTGTAGTACTTAGTGCCCAAGAGCATATTCCCTTTTTATTGATTTATTTATGTATAGTACCATATACAATAGCATGCCTAAAGTTCTTTGTGGTATAGCATAATGAAAAGAACATTAAACAGAGAGTCAAGGAAACTGAATTAGAAATATAATGTTGCCACTTATTAATATGTCACCTCTGACTCCTCACACTTTTTATTCTTCCTGTAAATGTTTAATAAATGTTTAATGATGATATCTAATTTTGCCCAAAAAGTCGCACTCTGAATCTACATGCATTCTAACCAGCCTTCTATTGATAGGACTGTTGGTTTTAGTGGAGCATCATTAAAAAGGCAATTTTAGTGGCCAGCCCAGTGGCACGGTGGTTAAGTTTGCACATTCCGCTTCGGTGGCCCAGGGTTCACCATCCTAGGTGTGGACCTACACATCACCTGTCAAGCCATGCTGTGGTAGGCATCCCACATATAAAGTAGAGGAAGATGGGCACCGATGTTAGCTCAGGGCCAGTCCTCCTCAGCAAAAAGAGGATTGGTGGCAGATGTTAGCTCAGGGCTAGCTAATCTTCCTCAAAAGAAAAAAATTTTTTTAAATAAATGCAAAGCAATTTTATATAGAATAGAATCAGCAGATACTTTCAGTCTCTAAGAAAGGCAGAAAGTCTCATAATTTAGCATTGCCAATTAACACTCAAGCAAATAATTAACAGAATGTCTTTTTCTCCTGGGTGCAATGAGCAGACTGTGACCTCTGACTGTGTCACCTCAGATCAGAGCTGCAGTCGAGTGTGCTTTCCTTACAGTGTATACAGAAGGTGCTTTTGGTTTTACGCTTTGGTAATTGTTGTACCTTCAAGAGGTTTCTAGGACCTCATGATAACAACCCAATTATTTGTTTTATGGTGCCCCTGAATGTAATTTTGCTCAATATCCAGTTAATGATACCTATTGGGCTTTCAGAAATTTTAAAAGAATTGGTTTCTCAATGTTAAAAAAAAATTGCCCCTGCAGCCAAACAGAACACTTCCAATTTGATGGTGTTATTTATGGCTATAAAGTGCATGATACCAGGGGGTATCGTGAGGGCTTACCTACTGCTGCTTATGCATATCATATCAATGTGATGTATCTTATCAGAAAATTCTTGACAGCAGTTCTGTTTATTCTTCCATTAAAAATTAGTTGCTGGCCTTTTACATATTTCTGTTGTTATTCTTAATAGAATTACTTGTACAAAAGCCACTGTAGAACATCAAAAAGAAGTTATAAGGCTATTGAGAGAAAATCTTAGACGAAATCAGCAGGCCCAAGATACTTCAAGTAAGTAGAAAATGCTGATATTTCCAGATCTTTTTCCATCTTACTTCTCAGTATACTTACACATTTTGAAGACTGCTACTATATATATGACAGTCAAGAATAAACCTGTTAATCACTAATTTATAAAGAACTATTTTTAAAATGAATTCATTGAGATCATATTTATCCTGTGATACCTCCTTAAGTTTCCTGTAACCTCAACTATTTATCCATTATAGATTCTTAAAAACTATGAATGTAACCTGTGCGCTATCAGATCTTTACATATCAGTGAAGATACCTTCAGTAGTATACAAGAATGACTTACCTGTCAAGGTAGACGTACCCTTCCCAATAAAACACAAGCATATCTTAATAGATTTTAACCATGTGCACTGTAAAAACATAGTCAGTATACAGTAAATATTATCCTACTTGTTGTTGGTACTGAAAATACAGACTTGATGCTTACTGGCAAACTCTTTGAAACTTATCTTAGATACAGTTTTCAAATCTAATCATCAAATTTCTGCATATACATTCCTCAAACTGTATCTTTTCCCATATTTCTGTCTCTTATGTTTCATTTGAAAAGAGAGAATGCTGAACAGTACTTGGGGCAGCTTTGTGTAGTGGGTCCAGCATCGAAATAACGTCACGAACAGTTCTCTAAGCTGACTGCCCTCACTTAACAGCCTGTGAAATCATGAGGAGAACGCCTGACCTTCTAGATTGGATATAGACTTGTAAGGATCAGGCTAAAAGTTGTGTGTGAAAGCACACTGAAAATTCTAAATGTCAGGCAAATGCAAGATGATGTTTGTGTGTATTATTGTCCACGCATTGTCTGGTGCTTGTTTAGTTTGAACTGCCCTAGTGTCCATTGCAGGATAATTGCAGCTCCTACCTGGAAAACTTCAAGGGGTAAAAATAGAACTTTTGTTGTTAGAGAAGGGTCAGGATGATTCCTTCTAATTTGTGACTTTCAGGTACGTGTTATACCTGAATTCAGAATAATTGAAAAGGAAATGGACATTGAGTGTCTTCCCCACACTCATCTTGCCCCTCCCTTGTAAACAGTCAGTGACCCAGTGGATCATTCCACTTTCTAAGCACCTCACACTTTTATGCAATTTTACCTAAAATTTACAAAACAGTTCTTTACATTACTTGTACACATATGGTGTAAAATACTGAATAGTATATTCTTTAATAGCAGTCTAAGGTTTATTTAGTTAACAAATACGTGTTGAGTATTGGGAGCACATTGACTGCCTTGGGGTGGACCCCACACACGCTGTGTGGTGGAAGCAGCCCTCCAGGGGACCCCACTGGCGTCGAGAGTAGACAGTGAAGGGCAGCTCCGACTGCTGCCGTCACCGTGAGTGATCCTAGCAGGTGGTGGTGGTGGAGGTAGTGGGTGGAGAGAAGCAGGGGTTCCACAGATACTTAGAATCCATGATGGAATTGGCATAGGAGGTGAGGGAAGAGGAGGAAGTCAAGGATGACGTTCAGGGAGATGGTGCTGAGATGTTTTGTTTTTTATAGTGATTTATTGAACTTACTAATGTTTCCTTTATTGTGAACTTTGGAGATAATTAAAATTATCACCTGTCTGTGTGTTTGCCTCCCACAGTGATATCAGAACATACTGATTCTCAGCCTTCAAGGAAACCCTTAACCTGTGGGGGTGGCAGCGGCATTGTACAAAGCACAAGAGCTCTTATTTTGAAAAGTGAATATATACGGCTAGAAAAGGAAATTTCTAAGTTAAAGCAGCAAAATGAACAGTTAACAAAGCAAAGGAATGAAATGTTAAGGTAAGATCTGCTTACCTGATACAGGAATTATGCTTATGGTGGTACGTGTGGGAGAGGATGATGCCTACACATGCATATATATTTTTTGCATTGGGCAACCCCTCACACATATAGGGGAAGTAATTTTTAGAGCTCATGTAATGTGTCTTTTTTAAAAGGAATGAGAATATGGTAGCACCATTCCAGAGGTTTGCTATCCATCAACTGACCTTTTTTTTTTTCCTGAGGAAGATTCCCCTGAGCTAACATGCCAATCTTCCTCTATTTTTAGTATGTGGGCTGCCAGCACAGCATGGCCACTAACAGAGTGATGTGGGTCCACACTCGAGAACCAAACCCAGGCTGCCAAAGTGGAGTGCCCGGAACTTAACCACTAGGCCACAGGGCTGGCCCATCAACTGATTTTAGCTAAGCCTGTTTTTAACTAAGCCAAGAACCAAAAAGTAAACCAAGATCTTTGAGGGGAGCTTAAATATGCCACAAATATGCCCAAGTCAGTGAGGCTTTACTCAAAGGAGAATCCCTGAGGTCCATTATTGTAGCCCATTAACCTTTATAAACAGTTGTAAAAAATTTGATTAATTGGCTTCTACCAAAGATTAGAATCTTGTGCTAATCTTTACTAATGATGCAATAGAAGAAAAATAGGCATTAAATAAATATGCAAATAGCTACTGTTCTGTGTGAGGCTATTAAACAACAAAAAAAGCAAACAGGACATTATGAAAGGGTCCAACAGAGGGATCAGACCTTATCTAGATGTGGGGAGGGGCGGTGATCAAGAAACTAATATGTAAGAGTAGATCTGAAAATGAGTAGCAGTTAGGCTTGATGACAGTAGAGATGGCTAAGCCTTCTAGGCTGAGGGAACAGCATGTGCACAGGCTTTGAGTCAAAGAGGAAAGTGGAACAGAAAGACATGCAGTGTGGCCAGAGCATACAGAATGAGGCAGAGTAAGTGCAAGATGCGATGCCAGAGGCCACTGGTCCAGATTACACATTGCAGGTCATTCTGAGGCAGCTGGGGTGGTCTCCTAAATGTAACGGGAGGATTACCACCACTGGAGGATTTTAAGCTGGGGCCTAATGAGCTCATACGGCGTCTCTAGCTGCTAGAGCAGAATGGGGGGGAACCCAAAAGTGTGAGGTTGTATCAACACACTTGGCTGACTGATCAAAGAAAGGAGAGCAGGGCCTAGGATTGCTTCCCAGGCTTCTCTGAAGGAGTGAATAAATGCAGGCAGCATTTCCTGTGGGAAGCAACACTATAAGTAATCCAGAAAAGCACAGTGTAATATATCTTTTAAAATAACAAAGGTACATTAAAGATTCATCCATCCAGAAGACTAACTTATCAAATTATTGCCACAGAGTATCAGTAGATAAACCATGCTGGACGACATCACTGATTCATTTGAAACCTAATATCATACTTTTCAAGATTCTGTGATCACGGAGATTTAGTACAATTTTTCAATTTATATTGACCTGATTTCATTTTCTGAACTGTGGAAATAATCCAAACCTAGGAAGCATTAGCTTGAAATTAAAATGTAAATATGATAAAATGGTAAATTATATGTCACATATATTTTACCACAATTAAGAAAAAAAATTTTATGTAAATATGAATATATTTCTGGAATTGAGCAGTCTTACAGTCTCTTTTATTTTTCCCCACATTTAAGCAATAATCATCATCTTTCCAATGAGGTCAAAATGTGGAAGGAGAGAACTCTTAAAAGAGAAGCTCACAAAGAAGTGACTTGTGAGAATTCTCCAAAGTCTCCTAAAGTGACCGGACCAGCTTCTCAAGAGAGACAGCATACGCCTTCTCAATGCAAGGAACAGAATTTACAAGATCCTGTGCCAAAGGACTCACCGAAATCTTGGTTTTTTGATGGCCGATCAAAGTCTTTCCCAGCACCTCACCCAGTTCGCTATTTTGATAACTCAAGTCTAGGCCTCCGCCCAGGTGGGTAAATATACTGGTTACTTGGGGATCGGGGATAACGGTTGGAACTCATTTGTCACCTGTGGCCCCAAAGGGCAAGTTTAGACAAGAGAAGATGTCATGGAGAAGCTGCACTGCAGAGATGTCATTTGCTGTCTCTGTGAGAAGTTTCTCCAAAGCACAGCACTGAAGTGAAATCACTTTTTACCCCGAGGGAAGTCTTATTCTGCCTCCTGAACCTTCAACTTTTCCCTCAGATAGACAAGCAGCTCTCGAGGACACAGAGAGACACCATCCTACAAACATAACTACTTTTACTGCAAAAGACCTTCTTATCAATTCAATGGGCCAGTATTTCCAGTAGCATTATATTCATTTTACACAAGCCAGATCATAGACTTATATCATTTACATATTCATTCAATGAACAGAAATTTTTGGTCTCCACCTATGTGTCACATATTGCACCCTGATGGTACATTGATAACCAAACCAGATATGGCCCCTGCCTTCCTGGAGTTCACAGTCTAGTGGGTATAGATGGTGATCAAGTAGTCAAAAAAGGAGGTACAGTTCTAGAGTTCAAAAGCCTATGAGTTTTTAATAGGTTGTTTTAGGAACATAAGGAAGTCTTCTTTGAAGAAGGGGACTGAGATCTAACAGGTTAAGGTGAGTTAGCTTAACAAAGAGGGGAGGGGAAGGCGATTCAGGCAGAGGGAACAGGGTCGGCCCAGCTGGGAGAGACCGTAACCAGGGGAAGGGTTGGAAAACCACGTGTGGCCAGAGCGCAGTGCACACAGGTTCCTCTGGGTGAAGTTGGTGAAGCCAGAGAGAGAAGAGCCAGATGCGCAGGACTTTGTGGGTTGTGGAGAGGAATTTTTACTTCATCCTGGGAGCATGCTAGAGGAAGCCGTTGAAAGATGTTAAAGAACAGCAGGAGAACATAATGGGTTATCAATTTGAAAACATTACCTCAGCTGTAAGGTAAACTGTATATAAGCTGTATGTTGTGTTGCAACCAAACGTGTTTTTTAATAAGATGACTTTTGCTTTCCATTTTTTTCTCAGAAGAACAAACTGCTGGAGCAGAGAGTGTGGATCCTCAGCCAGGCCCTTGGCACGCCTCCTCAGGACAAGCTGTGCCCGAGTGCAAGACTCAGTAAACTCTGCTGTCACTTTTCTAGGGGCCTAGTGTTCCTTATTTAGAAATGACTGTATTTGTTACTTTATTTTTCTATCCCTGGCAATGATGTCACAGTCCAACTTAATTTCAATTCAGTTTGCACTTTGCCATTAGAAATTGAGGCATTCCAGTCATTTAGAATGGTGATAGACTGCCTTCTTCCTGAATGTGGTAATACTTTAGAAGTTGAATTGTTTTATTTATTTATATATTTTGTGAAGAATAAAGTTATTGAAGGAAATTTCCAGTCTTTCCGTGTATACATAAAATGTATACATTTTCATTAATCTCGTTATCCACATGTGACTTAGATAATACATAAATTAAAGCATCATTTAATTAACAAAATTCCTAAACCTGGGCTCCCCGCAACACATAAAGCATCTATGGATGGGCTTCACACAATCTGTAAAACCTCTGAAATTTTATCTTTTGTGTGTGGATTCAGTTTTCTAGGATACTAGGGTCCCTACTTTCTTATAACATACTCTCTGAGAGGTCTGTTACTCTATAAGAGGTTAAGAACTGTGGTTTTAGAGAGTATCTGATAGTACTTTTATATCATATGACTTTGAAAAACCATATAAAACAGCAAGTTGCCTAATGTTTAGAACAGAGTTAGTGATTTCAAGGCATTCTTGGCTCTTTGGTAAGAAGACTTATTCAAAGGGAGAGATTATTAATTGTATCATAGCCATCACTGTTAAAGTCTATGAATTGGTTATTTCCCTTACCTTAACACACTGTCACAGGTTCACTAGGGTGAAGTGAAACTGTGCCTTCCTATAACGCTGTCCCTCAGGCCTGTCCCTTGGGAGTTTGGTTTCTCCTCTGCACCCAAACCAGACATGATTACAGAGCTGCAGGTTGATTCTCTACGATGTTCACTCCTCCACTGAATAAGAGTATTGCAAAGTAGTAGGTATGTTCACCTGGGTAATAAAACGACTCTAAGGCCATTAAAAATATAATCAGTCTTAAAAATAGATGATGACATAAAGAGATGGAAAGAGATTCCACGCACATGGATTGGAAGAATAAACACGGTTAAAATGTCCATACTACCCAAAGCAATCTACAGATGTAATGCAATCCCAATCAGAATCCCAATGACATTCTTCATGGAAACAGAACAGAGAATCCTAAAATTCATATGGGGCAACCAAAGACGCCAAATTGCTAAAGCAATCCTGAGAAAAAAGAACAAAGCTGGAGGTACCACCATCCCTGACTTCAAAGTGTACTACAAAGCCATAGTGATCAAAATGACATGGTACTGGTACAAAAACAGACACACAGATCAGTGGAACAGAACTGAAAGCCCAGAAGGAAAACCACACATCTATGGACAGCTAATCTTTGACAAAGGAGCTGGGAACATACAATGGAGAAAGGAAAGTATTTTCAACAAATGGTGTTGGGAAAACTGGACAGCCACATGCAAAAGAATGAAAGTAGACCATTATCTCATGCCATACACAAAAATAAAATGGATCAAAGACTTGAAGATAAGTCCTGAAACCATAAAACTCCTAGAAGAAAATATAGGTAGTAGACTCACTGACATCAAACTTAAAAGGATCTTTTTGAATACCAGGTCTTCTCAGACAAGGGAAACAGAAGAAAAAAATAAGTGGGACTTCATCAGACTAAAGAGCTTCTGCAAGGCAAAAGAAACTAGGATCAAAACAAAAAGACAGCCCACCAAGTGGGAGAAAATATTTGCAAATCATATATCTGACAAGGAGTTAATCTCCATAATATATAAGGAATTCACACAACTGAACAACAAAAAGACAGCACAATCAAAAAATGATCAGGGGATAAGAACATTTTTCCAAAGAAGATATACAGATGGCCAAGAAACACATGAAAAGATGTTCAACATCACTAATCATCAGGGAAATGCAAATCAAAACTACACTAAGATACCACCTTACACCTGTTTAAATGGCTATAATCACTAAGACTAAAAATAACAAAAGTTGGAGAGGGTGTGGAGAAAAGGGAACCCTCATACACTGCTGGTGGGACTGCAAACTGGTATAGCCACTATGGAAAACAAGATGGAGGTTCCTCAGAAAACTAAAAATAGAAATACCATATCCAGTTATTCCATTACTGGGTATCTACCTAAACAACTTGCAATCAATAATCCAAAGAACATATGCACCCCTGTGTTGATAGCAGCACTATCCACAATAGCCAAGACCTGGAAGCAACCCAAGTGCCCATTGACCAATGATTGGATAAAGATGATGTGGTATATATACAATGGAATACTACTCAGCCATTAAAAGAAGACGGATCCATCCCATTTGCAACAACATGGAAGGACCTGGAGGGAATTATGCTAAGGGAAGTAAGACTGAAAAAGACAAACACCAGATGATTTCACTCACATGTGCAATATAAACAAACACATGGACAAAGAAAACAGTTCAGTGGTTACCAGGGGAAGGGGGGTGAGGGGTGGGCATAGGGGGTGAAGGAGAACACTTACGTGGTGACAGACAAGAAACAATGTACAACTGAAATTTCACAATGATGTCAACTCTTATGAACTCAATAGAAATTATATATATATATATAAGATCAGTCTTCAGATATCTAGTCTAGTAGAATGTTGCTTAACTCTTGAATTTGGATATCTTTCATTCCTCAGATTTGGGAAGTTTTTGGCCATTATTTCCTCAAATAAATCTTTTGTCCCTTTCTCTTTCCTTCTGGAAGTTCCATGATGCATATATTGGTCCACTTGCTGATGTCCCATAAGTACCTTAGGCTCTCTTCACTTTTCTTTATTCTTTTTTCTTTTTTCTTCTCTAACTGAGTAATTTCATATGACCTGGTTTCAACTTATTGATTCTTCTGCTTGATCAAGTCTGCTATTGAACCCCTCTGTGAATTTTTCATTTTAGTTATTTGTATTCTTCAGCTCCAGAATTTCTGTTTGGTCCTTTTTTATAGTTTCCATCTCTTTAATATTCTCATTTTGTTTGTGCATCATTTTCCTGATTTCATTTAGCTGTCTATTGGTGTTCTCTTGTAGATCATTGAGCTTCCTTAAAACTATTATTTTCAAGTGTTTGTCAGGTATTTGTTCATAGGTCACCATTTCTTTGGAGTTGGTTTCTGGAGATTTAGTTTGTTTCTTTGATTGCATCGTGTTTCTCTGTTTCTTTGTGTGCCTTTTGATTTTTTTGCTGACTTTTATGCATTTGAAAAATAGCCACCTCTTCCAGTCTTTGTGGGCTGCTTCATACAGGGGAAGACCTTCATCAGTCAGCCCAGTTATAGACTGTGGGCCCTCTGAAAGCTTTTGGGCAGATGTGACTCTCTAGGCTTGTGTATGTGATTTGCCAATTAGAGAGGTTTGCCAGTTTCTTTTTCAGGAGCTCATAATCTCTTGCTCCCTCTAATATCTGTCTGTAGTACTGCAGCTTCTTTGGTGCTGCAGCAGGAAGCCACCCCACTCTCCTTTGTTCTCATTGGCCCCCAGGCATCCAAATTACGTCAGCTCCCATCAGCACCCCAAATCAGGTGAGATAGAAACCAGTCCCAATGGCAGCCCTCCAAAACGCTGGCACATAAGACACACGCTCTGCTCTCCTCCCTCCCTCCCGAGGATGAAGCTTCGAGTTGGGCACCTACTCCTGATGGTGCTGAGCCACGCTAGGCTCTGTCTGGTGCCAGACCATGCCAGTTCCATCAGCAGTTCGGGTCAAGTGAGACAGAAACCAGTCCTTCAGGCAGCTCTCCAAAAAGACGGAACTGTGAATGAATTTTCCTCTCTTTTCTTTCCCCTGCTCCTCACGATGGAGGAGCTGTAAGCAGGGGTGAGCTGTGCTGGCTTGGGGGAGAGGTGGTCGCAGGGAAAATGAAAGGGCTCTTCTGCCTAGTTTCAGGGTGGAAGTTGTTAGCTTTGCCCTTACCCAGGGGACTGCAACTTCTTACCTGGCTTCTGAAGTTCTCACAAAGATACTTTGGTCCATGTATTGCTGTTACGACAGTGTCTCTGTCAGGGAAAAAGAGCCGGGACTTTGTATTCCTCCATCTTGCTGATGTCTCCCTCAGAATGTTGCTTAACTCTTATGACCTGAGTTTCAGTGTCATGATGAAAGATTGTGAAGGAACAATGATGAAAGTTAGCAATGGAAACTTGCGAGAATGTTAAAAAGCAATAAGATGGTCAGACAACACTAAAATCTGAAAAGTCAAGTCAGGACCAGAGAAGACAAAATACAGTATTGTTCATAGGAAACATTTTCTTGAGAGCCTAGCAGAATCATGTTCAGGAAACTTATTGAGAGCCTGCCATTCATACTCAAATATTTAACTACCTTCTACTGTGTGCTGATTACTGGTCTAGGCACCGAAAGGCACTGCCTTTGTGGGACTCATGTTGTAGCTGGAAAACAAATAACTCATACTTTTAATATGAGCTGATCACAATGTAAGGGTGAAAAAGATATGGTCCCTAACCTTAAACAAATTTAGTCCACTGACTATACAAAGGGGTAAGCAAATATCTGCAATACCATGTGACTTAGGCGGTCGTAGAGTAAGCATAATTGTTGAAGATCTGTGAATAAAGGGAGGCTGAAGACAGCTGCATCGAGAAAGAGGTACCTGAGTTGGCCTTGATTAGGGAACTCTCATATTCATAAAAAGTCTATTCCAAAATCCTCAAAAGTCAAAGGAAAGGTATTGGCGCTGGCCCCATGGCCAAGTGGTTAAGTTCGCATGTTCTGCTTTGGTGGCGTGGGGTTCACTGGTTCAGATCCTGAGCGTGGACCTACCACGGCTCATCAAGCCATGCTGTAGCAGTGTCTCACATAGAAGAGCTAGAATGACCTACAACTAAGCTATACACCTATGTACTGAAGCTTTGGGGAGAAAAAAAAAAAGAGGAAGATTGGTAACATGTTAACTCAGGGCCAGTCTTCCTCACCAAAAAAAAAGCATAAAAAAAAAGAAAGGAAAGATGTTGTTAGGAACACAAGGAGCACAGCTGCGTGTGATTACAGTCATTAGACCCAGTGTTAGAAGCTACAGTGGGGCAATGAGAGACAGTTTTACCAAAGACCTTATGTGAACACAAGCAGAAACTAGGGCAGGGTTTTAAAAAATCTTTAAGGGTAATTTTTACCATCCATTATAATTGGATTTCTAATAATCATTCACATTTTTAAGTACAAATGTAACAAATATTGTACATGCCAAGTCCTTCCTCCTCACAACATCCCTCAGGTAGGTGCTATGCCTACCTTCATTTTACAGACGTGAAACAGGTTTGGTCAGCTGTGTAACTTATTCACTTAGCTGGTGAGGGAAAGATGTGGGACTTACCTGCATCTTTCTGACTCCACAGTCTGTTCTTAACCACTGTGACTGTTACGGATACACTTAGCTCCAAGAACGAAAAACCTGAAAAGTGACTAAAGTTTATTTTTCTCACATAAGAAGTCCAGAGGAGTTAGTTTAGGGATTTTGTCTTAAGCCTGTCTTCAAGGAACTAGGTTCCTTTTCTTCCCTATTGTCCTTAGTGTGTGCCTCTGACCTCAGACCAAGTCACAAAATGGCTGCTAGGTCCCAAGGCACCATATCCACGTTCCAGGACCGCCCCCCCCAAAAAGGAAGGAGCAAAAGCCAAAGGCCTTTCTATCCAAGAAGAAAGGCCTCCTCAGAAACTCCAGCCCACATTTCATTGGCCAACCCTAGCAGCAAAGGAAGCTGGCAATTTGAGAGTTTTGTTTTCAGCCCCTTGACACAAATAATCCACATCAATCTACAAATCAAAATTGGGGTGAATTTATTATGAGTCAGGTCTGAGGACTAGCCTGGGGCCTTCCTCCCCCAAGGAAGGAAGGGCACCAAAGAAGTGGGGTGTACCGAGTGGTTATACACAGTCTTGGAACAAAGAGCATCCATCATATATGGCAGGAATATCCCTTTTACAATTATCGCGAGATGCTTTGCTGGCCCAGCAGGTCAGAGGTCAGTAGGTCAGTGGTCACAAGGTGGGTGGTCACACGGTGAGCACAGCAGGTCCATAATTAATCCTTAGTTTAGGGAGAGATGCATATTAAAGGAAATGCCGATGTCGGGGGAAGCTACCTCCTTATCTTTAAGGGCATTGTTCTTATCTTTGGGACATTGTAAGCGTTTAAAGCAGATGTACAATGCATGCTCAACAGACCTTTCTGGAAAAACAAGGTCAGGTCAAATTAGTTTCAAACCAAATGGCTTCCTCATATCCTCCAATATAGCCTACTGCTTGTCATTTATTTATCACCCTTACAATGTAGGAGGCAGGTGAAAGTGAGTTGGGTGGGTGCTGAGTGAAGCCACTTAAACAGCACGTGCACAAACAACCTACACACTCACTCTGCTCAGTTACCTGCCTGAGAAAGTTGGAGTTACGAAGCCTAGTGTAGAGGGCTCACGTGACCCAGTCCTTTCTTTTCCTTCTTGTGTATCTGTTCTCTTCAGCCAGACTTGGCTTTTTGCTCTTACCCAGCATGTTCTTTCCTTGAAGCCTCCACACTCCCACTGAGGCTCAACCTGCTCCCTGACGCCACCGCCAGTGCAGTCAGGACGCCTGCATTCCGCCACTAAGCGTGTATTAGTGTTAGAAGAGACGGCGCGTCACAAGAGAACCACAACCATACCTTCAACGCGAGAGAACGTGTGCTGCCCTCTCAGCAATCATGTCAAGGGCCAGGAGAGAAGGCTCTAGTATCTTCAGTGACCTGGGCTCCTTCTGTTTCGCGGCTCTGCCGTCTTCCACATGCGACTTCTGCCTCATTCCATCTTGAACACCGCAGAACGGCACGTAGTAGACACAAACGACAGGGACTGAGAGGGGTCAAAGCCAAGGGAGTGGTTTCCAGTCCTGAGCATGCTGCGGGGGCTTTTTCCGCTTTTCACCATTTACTCGGAGTTAGCAGTTCGACCTGAGCTCCACTAGACGGCAGCACGTACACACATTGAGTATACCAATGTGCGATTCCTTAAAAACTCAAGGAAACAGAACCAGCAAACTCGGAAGAAACCTGAACTACACATCCCAGCATTCATCATTAAGCGCCTGACTTGTCTGCACGAAGGTCGGTCTCCGTTTGCCGCTCGCGCAGTGACCTGGAGGACGCCATCCACCTGCTGCTACTCTAAAGTAAGATTTCCTGGTATTTTTTCAATGAAACTTTAAATGGACTGGGAAAAGGAGATGTTTAATTTTTAGATGTTGCTTTGCTCTGCACGTTACTTATTTCAGGAAATCTTAGCAGTTAGATCAGGATAAGGATGCATTTGGAAGTCTGGTATCTTAAGTTTTTCAAAATAACCAAAGAAGAGAGGATTTTTCAGTGTTTTAAGTGAACATTTTTCTTCCGGGCTCACGAAGACAGAATTCCTGAAAATGCTCTGTCTCTGATAATGAAAAATTAACACTTTGATTCCAGTGTTTACAGTAAGAAAGCCATCAAGTTTGCTTTTCATATTGGATTTTACCATTTCAGTCTATGTTTGCAACTCATTTTCCCAAAAACTCTGTTTTAGCGTGGCAGTGCAGTTGACCTAACAGTAAACCTTCGGCTCCAAACTCCGGGCCCAGAAAGGCGGGGAGGCCGCCCGGAGCCCGGCGCCCAGAGCCGCGGGGCGCACGGTCTCAAGTCACAGCGTTTGATCCGCACGCTCAGGACTGGGGGTGGGTAAAGGTTCCTGGAGTCTCTCATTCCTAAAGTACATACTGAAAATATCTCAACTCTCCCCAAGTTTAAAGTGAGTATGAACCTCTCGTGTAAGAAGGGGGAAAACCAGTGAAAATTTCGTTGCCTCAGAGTGGCTGGGCTTATTGGTGGCTGGCGAGGGCGGCCGCGGTCGGAGCGCCTCGGGCAGCGGCGAGCTGGTCCCGGAGTCGGGCGCCGGCAGCTCGGGGCAGC
Organism: Equus asinus; assembly: GCF_041296235.1. Taxonomy (NCBI): domain Eukaryota; kingdom Metazoa; phylum Chordata; class Mammalia; order Perissodactyla; family Equidae; genus Equus; species Equus asinus. The sequence goes on along the minus strand of NW_027225314.1, from coordinate 81,095 downwards.
GCTGGGAGCAGAGGGAGCGAGCGCCCGGGCAGGGGCGGGGACGGCGGGGCACCCCCTGGAACGCCCGCCGCCTGTCCGCGCGTGGACGCCGAGGGCCCCGGGCGGCCGAGGGCTGGACGGCAGGCGTCCGGGCGACACGAGGCCCGCTGGGCCGGCTGGTGGGAGGCCCGGGTGCGACGCCGGCTGGGACGCGGGAAGGAGCGCGCGGGACCCAGCTGCACCTCGGGCCTTCGCCCCGCGCCCCGCCTCCCCCGGCGCGCCCGCCCCCGCCTGCCTGACGCCCCCCGCCCCGCCCCCCAGGCGCGCCCCCCCCCGCCTGCCCGACACCCCCCCCGGCGCGTCCGCCCACGCCTTCCTGACGCCCCCCCCCCGCCCCCGGCCCTCCCGCCCCCGCTTGCCTGACGCCTGCTCGCGTGAGCGCCCCCGGCGGGCGGAGCCGCGCGTGGCTGAGGAGGACGGAGTGGGGCTCGGGAGGAAAGGGCTTCGGGGCCCAGGCCGGAGAAGCCGCCTGCGCCTTCTCGGGCGTGGTGTGTGTGCGCGCGTGCTGCTTGAGTGCGTTCGCTCAACGCCCTCCCAGCTCGCTTCCCTGCCTTTCCCATCCTGAGGGGAGAAGACGGCGCCCCCACACGCCGGCCCCCGCGGCTGCTAGGGCTGGCGGGTGAAACGTGGGCCGGGGTTCTGAGCAGGCCTTCCTTCTTGGGTAGAAAGACCTTTGGCTTTTGCTCCTTCCCTTGGTGTTTTTTGACGCGGATGCGGATATGGTGCCTTGGGACATAGCAGCCATGTTGTGACTTGGCGCGAGGTCAGAGGCACACGTTGAGAACAGCAGGATGGGGGAGAGAGCCTGGCTCCTTGAAGACCACCTCATTTGATCATCGTTTGACTCCTCGCCACCCCGACCTCAGCACTAGCCGTTCCGCGCGCCCTGCAGTCGGCACTGGTCAGACCTGATGCACGCCACCTTTCCCCCGGTCACAGTGTCTCAGTCCTGCCTGTCAGAAGTGACTGACTGTGGCTGTTAAAGCGTTAACTCCCGCCGGCTTAAGCTTGAGAAGAGGATCGGCAGCGTTATGGGGAGGCCTGCGTTTCGTCTGTCTCTCTCACCTGGACCAGGCCACATCAGTTTCCTCATCTGTAAAATGGGGGTATTGGACATGATTTGATTTTCCGGTTCTTTTGTTCAGTGACTTTCTGAGGCCGATGGTGAAATCTTTCCAAGGGACAAGGAAAAACCACAGATGAGAGCCAGCCCTGATGGCTTAGTGGTTAAAGTTTGGTGCACTCCACTTCAGCCTCCTGGTTCAATGTTAGCTTAGGGCGAATCTTCCCCTGCAAAAATAAGAATATAAATAAACAAACTAGAAATGATTGATGGTGCAAACCCAACGGAAGTTTACAGGACAGAAAGCAGGAAGGACATGCCCAGTGGCATAGCAGTGCGTGCGGGCACAGCGGGCAGGATGGGCAGGGGAGGACTCCACCCCTTCTGGATCAGCATTGGGTTCTCAAAAAACCGAAAGGTGGGTCAAGTCCAATGTCTGTCTCTTACTGAGTATCAGTTGAGTGGGCTGTGCCAAATGGTTTTGATGTACAAAGCTAGGTATCTAGAGTGGGCGCTCTTGGAGAATTCTCATGGTGGGAATATTTGTGCTGAGGTGCCATCTTCAGGTTCTTAAAGGAGTACATTGAACCATTCATTCTAGATGTTACTGCATAGGACCATGTCTACAGTGCATGCCATTAAATACACGTGTCTGTAGATTAAACCGCAGGTTCCGTTATGGGTCGACTTGATGGGAAGGTCATCGTCCTGACAGCTGCTGCTCAGGGGATCGGCCGGGCCACTGCCATAGTAAGTTACTATCTCTGTTTGCTTCCTGCCTTTGGAGGTGTTGAATCACGTGGACAGATCCCATGGCTGTTTAATTCTGCTCTACTTCTTTTTTTTATTGGCTTTTGTGCTTCTGTTGTCTTAAGTTACAAAAATAAAAGTTGCTACTCTTGATCCCAGGCAGATGAAGCAAGGCTTACCTCACATATTTATTATGTGATGTCTCATAACTTTTGACGCTGAGAACTTATTTCTTTGCCTCAGTTTCTCTGCACTGTAATAAATTTGTTACAGCGGGCCTAAAGGAGTACATAGCCCTCTGAAATCACCTCAGTTCAGACATAGGACTCCAGAGTTCTAAGACTATCAGGTTACCTTTACCTTGTAATTTATAGCAGCTTCTTGCACATTATAGTCCTCACTTGAGCTAATAATGCAGCTTAACTGTAACGGTAGGATTAGTTTGATATTTGTGAAAACACTAGTATACTCTTAGGAGGAAAAGTGTTGAAATAACCCATTTTTCTCATTATTTTGGGTTTAGTCACCTGCTCAGAAATGGAATAAAGGCTGTCAAATCACAGAATAGTAGTATTTTGAGAGGTGTTAATAACAGAATCCTAGTTTTTTAAAAACACGATTGTATTTGATGTTACTAAAAGGGACAAAGTCAGATGACAAGCACAATGTATGTCATGTTGTACTAGTTAATGATAAAAATAACAATGGGAAGGGCTAAGTGAGACTAGATAGTTTGAAATTCCACCCATGTATAAGGAAAACAATGAAAATAAGATAAAGGGAGAAAAGGCTAAAGGATTTTCTATTCATGAGAGCAGCTTAACCAAGTAAACAAAGGATTCATTTGTGTGTTGTCTTCCAGGCTTTTGCAAGAGAAGGTGCCCAAGTCATAGCCACAGATATCAATGAGTCCAAACTTCAAGAACTGGAAAAGTACCCGGGTAAGCAACTCAGCAGCTTGAACTTGGGATTCAGAGTCCATAAGGTATTATAAAAAACAGTACTCGTCTGCTGAAAGAAAATTACTTGGCTGGTCAGCTCCACCGGCCTTCTTCTTAGAGCCTGATTCTTTGATATCAAATCTATATTCTGTGAACCTACAGACAAAAATCTGTATACTTAAATATATAAAAGTTGTATACTTAAAATTTTTTTTATCCAGCATGTTGAAGGATTCAGTACCTAATTACAAAGTTGTATGTGAAATTTAACAGTTGTTGCGTTAACTTTTAATGACAACTTTCACTTCTGTGCCCTACTCAGCACAGTGCTGTCCAGTAGGAAAATGATGTGAACCACGTGTGTGATTTAAATTTCCTGTGGCTACATTTAAAAAGTAAAAAGAAACAGATGAAAATTAATTTTAGTAATGTATTTTATTTAACTAAATATATCTAAAATACCATTTTAACATACTCAATATAAAAAAAATTTATGGAATATTTTACATTCTTTTTTCATACTAAATCTTTTAAATTCACGTGTGTTGTACACTTACAGCGCATTTCAGTTCTGACTAGCTGCATTTCAAGTGCTTAGTAGCCACATGTGCCTGGTGGCTACCATATTGGAGACAGCTCAGCCCTAAAGTCACATATGATCAGAAACCCTAAGAGATTATGCAAATTATTTCGCTGTGTATCACCCCTTACTGCACCACACTGAACTCAACTCCAGCATCAAAGGACTTCAACTAGAGTTCCTCTGAAAGAAATCAGAACAGACAGCTCATTTGAAAGTTAATTCTTCCAGCAAAATAGAACAGGTTATATAATCAAATGCAAATTAGCACATTGAATTCATGAACGGAATTAGACTATGCTATTTTAATTATTGGATTGTTTATTTATTATTGGAAAATTATTTAATTTTAATAATAGGGAATTTTAACTCCAAGTCAGAAAAACGCTGTTGTACTGAAAAAATATTGAAAAAGTACTAAGGGAAGAAAGTCCTCCCAAAACTTTCTCCCCTTTCTCTCCTTTTCTATGTTTATAATCTTTTCTTTCTATATCTATAAAAGAATAATAAACCATATTTTTTTTAAAAACATTAAAATAGTGACTTTCTTTTATTAGAGAATGTTTGGGGTTTTTTAGTAACTATTACAGTGTGTCTCTGAGATCCAATGCTGGATCTCTCATGTCTAGCTTTCAAGTGTTTCATCCCTTCTCCTGGCCCCTCATTTCTTCTCCTTGCAATTTAGTGCAGAAATAAGTGATTATACCCTTGACTGACAAAGTTGTTTCCAATAAATAATGGAATTGACATGAAGGTAAAGTGCACAAATGGAAACAGTCTCCTGTCTCACTGCCCTGCCCTTCCCTACCCCTCACTCAGATAGGATTCAGTGTTCCTGGGGCAGTGACTCACCTCTGGGGAAAGAGCAAGCCTGCGCTCTGTTATTACTGCTGGCTCACTGAGAAGCATCTAATATAGATCATTCATACTTCACTGTAAAGTCTTTTCTCAGAAAAGGCCTTTAGTATTCAATTTAGAGAGTGAAGAGAAAGGGAGGGAAAGAGAGGTGTGTTATTGGGAGTTCAGGATGGGGAGGATTTTAAGATTTTTATTAATGAGATTCTTAAGATTCTTAAGACCCTACCAATGGTCAACAATCCTATGAAGGCAAAATGGACAGATACTGTAATCTTTGTACTTCAAAGCAGCTACATCTACAAGACTAAACATTTTTTATGGGTATAAGTAAATAGTTTCCCTTGTTTTATGTTTCAGGTATTCAGACTCGAGTCCTGGATGTCACAAAAAAAAAAACAAATTGATGAGTTTGCCAATGAAATTGAGAGAGTTGACATTCTCTTTAATGTTGCTGGGTAATTCATAACTTTTTAATTTCATTCTCCTCACAGAAAGTTTTCTATGTCTTTTATTAAAAGAAATTTGATAATATGGCCAAATTATTCTTTGTGAACCCTAATATATTCCTTAGGAAATAAAGCTGGATTTTGGACAGAATTTTTGTTACAAGTAAGATTCAGCAAGTAAAACAGCCATAGAAGTTGACATGTGCTTGGGGCCTAAAGGCACTTAAGGATACTCAAGACAACTGCTACCAATCCAACGCTGTTGATCTACCTAAGGCTGGGGACAGGCTCACACCAGTGGACTTGTCACTGATGTTCCACTAAGACTTATAAAATAAAATTAAAAACTGTTTTCCAGGAGTGTCTTTAAGGCAAAGTATATCTGCCAAAAACTGAGTACTCAGTTTATTGAAATGCGAATGTTCCCCATTTGTTGGCACAACATTCTGGCAAGTTCTTTCTACCTCCCAAGCGCAGCATTTCTTATTAGGACAATTAATCCCAGCAAAAGAAGTTTCACTCTGTTGCTTTATATACAGCACAAAGAGAATGGCTTAATTGAACTTGATAGAGTAGTAACAAACTTGCTGAACCATGCTTGAAGGATGAGAGACTGGAGCTGGAGCAGCCCCATGTGGAGCAGCTAGTGCTTGTGCTCACTCTCCCTTTTCAGGCATGACAGTAGAGATGAGGACAGTTGAGGCTTACGCAGGACTAAGTAGATAGAGTCTGATGTTCCACTTTTCTTGTGTGGTGTTAACGTTTATACTGTGGCATTGATAGAAAAATCCTAGAGCCTTCTTATGTATTTTTATGATTCTTCCTAATCATGTTTCAGTATGAAAAAAGTCTGTCTATTCATAGTTTATCATGTGTTACAATGTATGGAAATTAAAGCAACAATTTATGATTATCTATTTTATAAATAATCTGCTCATCTTTCATAGAAGAATATATTCTGAACCATGAAAAAATCAACTAGCAAAATTATTTTTTGAGCATCTATTAAATTTTCAGCAAAGTAAGGGATATAGAAATATAGCATGTGGTTCTTGCTGTCATTTGATTGAACTGGAAGTACAGTGGTACATGGGAATCACAACTGACAATATTTTATAAGTAATTGCATAATTTTGGTCCAGGGGACAGTGAAATCAATTAGGACCCCATTGTTATAAAGCTTCCTTGAGGAAATGTGACTTGGAAAATAGCAAAGGCTATTTTGAGGGTTTTCTTTTGTTCTGCTTTGTTTACTCAGTATGTCAGAACTGTACAGTAGCGATATTACTTTGCTGCCCTGAGATGGTGAGATACTTGTTTTCCCTGCAACTTTGATTTCCCTTGAGAATGATAAGTTCTTGCCACCTGAGGGCACTGCTGCTCTTGAAATCAGAGTCCACTGGGGCAAGTGTCCTCAGTTGTTTATAATGGCGTTGATATTTCCTGTGCATTTGGTATAGAGCTTCTTATGTTTGGGGGCTCCAGACACTTGCCGCCTTCTTTTAAAAGAAGGATCTTGTTTTCAAATAACGAATTTTTTACCTTAAGTTGTTGAGACACTTACTTACCTAATGTACCAAGTGATACTATGTTTGAATTGTTAAAAGTCTTGGTTAGGGAAGGGACAATGGTCTAAGTCAATAAATGAAAATAAAAATGAAAAGGAAGTGGAATAGAAATCGTTTTTAATGATAATTTTTCCCCATTGTTTAATTACTCTTCCAGTTTTGTTCATCATGGAACCTGGTGACTTTTATTGTGATATTATTTCACACTTACGTAAGCATTACAAGACTAGTACAAAGAACTCCTGTTTACCCTTTATCTAGAGTTCCATTGTTAACATTTTGTCCCAACTACTTAATTAGTTGCATTTTCTCTTCTTATATTCATTTTTTTTCTGAACCATTTGAGAGTGAGTTGCAGACATCATGCTCCCTTTCCCCTGAATTCTTCAGTATTTTGGAAGGACAAGAATATTCTTTTATGCAAATAACAAATCAGAAACTTTAAATATGTATAATACTCTTATCTAATGCAAAATCCATATTCAGAGTTTCCACTTGCCCTGATGTCTTTTAATTTGGAACAGTTCTTCTGCCTCTCATTGTCTTTCTTAACTTTGATATTTTTGAGGAGCACAGGCCAGTTATGTTTTTATAAGGTCCCTCAGTTTGGGTCTGTGTGATGCCTCCTTATGATTAGATTAAGGTTATGCATTTTTGGTAGAAATACAACAGAAGTGATACTGTGTTCTTTTTAGTGCATCTTGATAGGAGACACATGATGTCAATTGATCCCAAGACTAGTGATGATAATTTCGATCGCTTGGTTAAAGTGGTATCCACCAGATTTTTCTATGTAAAGTTAATTATTCCCCATTTTTAACCACTAAATAATTTGTGGGGAGATACTGAGACTGTGTAAATATCTTATTCCTTAATAAACTTTCACTTACTAGTTTTAGCATTAATTTATTACTATGACTTTTAAAAAATGTGGTGATTGATTTCATTTATTTTACGCTTACTGGCATTTACAAAGATGCATTTGAAGAACAACATTTTTAAAAGTTATTTTATCGTGGAGAAACGATGGTGTAAAACAGTAATAGGTCTCAAATTTGAAAATAAATTGCTATGATGAAACAAATGAGAATGTGGAGTCATAAAATATAATAGAAAATAGGGGTGCATGGGATTCTTGGGATTGCTGATTTCAGGTTCTTAGGATAGATACCCAGTAGTGGCATAGCTGGGTCATAGGGTATTTCTATTTTTAACTTTTTGAGAAATCTCCATACTGTTTTCCATAGTGGCTGCACTAGTTTGCATTCTCACCAACAGTGTATGAGGGTTCCCTTTTCTCCACAACCTCTCCAACATTTGTCACTTTTTGTGGTTTTGGATCAGCAATCCTAAGAATCCCATGCACCCCTATGTTCATCGCAGCATTATTTACAATAGCCAAGACATGGAACCAACCTAAATGCCCAGAAACTGACGACTGGATAAAGAAGATATGGTATATATACACAATGGAATACTACTCAGCCATAAAAAAGGACCAAATTGTTCCATTCGCATCAACATGGATGGACCTTGAGGGTATTATGGTAAGCAAAATAAGCCAGACAGAGAAAGACGAACTCTATATGACCCCACTTATAGGTGGAAGTTAACATATAGACAAGGAAAACTGATCGGTGGTTACCAGGGAAAAGGGGGGGTGGGGGGAGGGCACACAGGGTGAAGTGGTGTACTCACATCATTACTAACGATAATGTACAACTGAAATCTCACAAGGTTGTAATCTATCATAATCTTAATAAGAAAAATCATAGAAAAAATATAATAGAAAATAATACAAAGCCAACATATGGATAGGTCTATGGAAATTGTGTTAAAAGCCTGCCAATTCCAGATTTGTTCTATTTCTTGTAATTTGTTTAAGAACAGTTTGCAGAAAAATAACCCATGTGTAACAATTTGCTGCTTTTCCCATTTTTGACCTTTGGTTCCCGACCTTTCTCTAGAATAAAAAATACGGATTGTGGGGGAGATTTGTAGGGGAAAGAAAAAGAGACCCAACTGCTGAGCCTTTAATGAATTTTTATTTACCCTGCAGTCGTTAAAAACAATAGAGACACATTAAATAAAAGAGAACTCTCCAAAAATCTTGTTAAAGCAGGATTTCTCAGCAGGATCACTGTTGATGTATTGGGCCAGATGATTGTTTGTCGTGGGGGCACTCTTGGGTGCGTCGTAAGATGTTTAGCAGTATCCTTCGCCCCTTCCCCACTATATGCCAGTGATGACCCCATCCGCTGTTGTGATCTCCAAAATAGTCTCCAGACATTGTCACATGTACCCTGGGGGCAAAATTGCCCCCGGAGAGAGCTGCTGTCCTCCAGCGGTGTTTTGCTCCAGCTCCCGTGGTGCTTTAAAATTCCTTGGACATGTGCGTGTATAATGTTCACATAGTTAGAAATAGTTTTGATTAAATTTGAGAATCAGTATTTTCACTTAAAAATGTAGTTTACGTAGTTATTTTTTCCATCTTTTTTATTGTGGTAAAAATATACGTAGCATAAAATTTACCATTTTAACCATTTTTAAGTGTACAGTTCAGTGTCTTTAAGTAAATTCATAGTATTGTGTAACCATCGCCACAGTCTATTTGCAGAACTTTTTCATCATCCCAAAGAGAACCTGTGTATCCATTAAACAGTAATTCCCCGTTCCTGCTCTCTCTATCCTCTGTTAATTTCTGTTCTGATTTCTGTTTCTTTCAGTTGTTTTTAATCCATTTAGCTCTAGCGTAATTTACTCTATTATTCTCTGTGACAATGGCTTCATTCATTCTTATAAGGCGTTTTAAAAGGTTATTTCTTTAGTTTATATTCCTAAGAGAGGGATTAGTGAATCAAAGGTTATGACGTTTATGATTCTTCTGTAATTTACCAATTGCTTTCTAAAGGGTTTATACTTATTTACACTGTTAGCATAATGTGTGAGAGTACCCATTTCACTGTACCTTCATTGGGCATTATATTTTCAGTTGTTGGGTGTAAAATGGTACCTTGCTATAAAGAGGTTAAAGGTAGTTCAACACATTTTACTAATTGCATCTTTTGTGAGAATTGTTCTATTCTTTGTCCTTGATGTCCTTGTCTATTCCTTTGATGACAAAATTTTTTAAAATGTATTTGATATCTTAATAGAAATAGATGTTAGTTTTTCATCATATTTCTGGGGGTATTTTTCTTGGCTTGTTTTCCTTTTTATTTAAATTGTTACGGTCTTGAAACTTACAAATATAACTTGGCTTGGCTTAGGTCTTTCACCATAACAGATTATAGTTGGCAGGGATGGGGAATAGCATTCTGTGAAAATCAGAAGTAATTTTTATGTGACTGGAAATGTTCTTTTAACATGTTCATAGTCATGTCTAAGAATATACTGTTTATACTGTTTTACCTTTTTTTTTTTGAGGAAGATTAGCCCTGAGCTAACATCTGCTGCCAGTCGTCCTCTTTTTGCTGAGGAAGACTGGCCCTGAGCTCACATCCGTGCCCTTCTTCCTCTACTTTATATGTGGGACGCCTGCCACAGCATGGCTTGACAAGCGGTGCCATGTCTGCAGCCAGGATCTGAACCCGTGAACCCCGGGCCCCCAAAGAGGAACGTGCAAACGTAACTGCTGCACCACCGGTCTGGCTCCTGTTTGCTTTATCTTTAATAATTTAAGTGGATTTTTCTAACTTTTGTTTTATTTCTAGTGTTGTATTTGAATTTGCTATTCCTTTCTCTAAAAGAGAGCTCTGCAAGTTTTTATGTAATAACGATTTTAGAAGTGAAATTTTCATGGTTTTGAATCTTGTAATGGTATGGCTAGTCTTTTGCTTTCTAAGAACTGGCTAAGACCATATGCGTAGATACATTTATTTCCTCTTATTTACTGTATTTCTGTTTTTCAAGAAAAGTACCTGAGGACAGGATTTTTCCTCCATGTGGACGCTAGACATATTTAATGATATCCTTCTAAGGAAGCAAGGGTATGGTTCATATTTCCTTAGTTTTGAGTAGTGTGGCCTAGTTGTGATCCAGTTATAAAAGAGTGAGGAGTTCAAAACATTTCCTTTTATTCATAAATTTGTTTCATCAAAGTTATTGTTAAAGCCAACATTTATTTGTGTAACGATAGATAATAAATCTTTGTTATTTGTTGCATGTGCTTTTCTAAAAATTAGGAAACATGGTAGGGGGAGGAAGTCTGTCTTTACTCTTGGGCCAGATCTCTGTGAGGATTATTGAGTCTCTTGCTTTTGAAAAGATAATTAGTTAACAATGATAAACAGTGGAATGATGGGCAAAGTAGATTTATTATATGACACAGCTCCCGTTCAGCGATGATAGCTAGCTTGATTTACACTTAGACTTAAATAGTTGGTGAAGGAATGAAATAACTTTGAAACTTTGGGTGATATAAAGTAAGTCAAGGTATTATCAGGTTATGGGTAGTGTTTTTAATAGAATGAAATATTGAAAAAGCACTGGAGTAATACCATGCTTTCTGTAACTTAGTTCTGGGTCTTCTATTACTTGTGTGTCCCTAGGTCTCAATTCTTTCTTTCTTTCTTTTTTATTTGTGTGAGGAAGATTGGCCCTGAGCTGACATCTGTTGCCAATCTTCCTCCTTTTGCTTGAGGAAGATTGTTGCTGAGCTAACATCTGTTCCAACCTTCCTCTATGTTATGTGGGATGCTGCCACAATGTGGCTTGATGAGCAGTGTGTAGGTCTACACCCAGGATCCAAACTGGGGAAACCCGTGCTGCCAAAGCGAGTGTGTGAACTTAACCACTTGGAAAGTCAAATATAAAGTTGGATTGATGATCCCTTTCAGAAGCAAATTTAATAGCTGGGACGTTATCTTAACAGTCATCTAGTAAAGTTCTCTCATTTTACAAGTGAGGAAATTGAGCTCTACTGAGGTTGCAGTTTGCTTAAGGTCATAACTCTAAGTAGTAATTAGGACTAGAACCAAGATTATTTGACTCCCAGATCAGGGTTCTTGGTGCAGTACTATGCTTTTAATAGCCCATTAGGATTTTTTGTATGTATTTTATAACAATGAAGAATGTAGAATATTTTTCTGTAAGTCATGTCAGAACTCTTGTTCAAGAAACCAAAGGACACTTGTTATGTCTTAAAGTAATTTTTACAGTTTTGTGTCATTGCTACAGTCTCAAGGAAGTAAATTAGCTACAATTCTATTGTTGTGACAGTGGATTATTTAGAATCTTCTTGATTCCTTGTGTTTTTGTTCATATGCTTCAGAGTTGTTTCCTTACTATTTAAATTAAGATAAGGTGATTATTTACTGAAATCACTACAACATAACTCAGAAGCTAAGGGAACTTTCTAGGAGTGTGCAATTAGTGACATAGTTGTTTTCGATCAGAAAAGTTTCCTTTTCTAATCTCAAAGTAGTTTGTATGTGTTCTTTGTTCTGATGTACAGTTTCTACTTTGGATTTGCATGCTCCATAGTTTTGACTCTGTTTTAAGTTCCATAACCAGTTTAACAGTATGACCTTTAGAGGTCAGAATAAATTCCATTTGCTAGGTAGAAAGGTCTTGATGCCTACCTATAGCAGGAGGAAGTCTGGAATAGGAGAAAAAAAGTGAGAGTAAACCAATTCTAGTCTTCTATAAAATTTGAGTAATTTAAACTAATCTTTCTGCTGTGAAAAAATATTCCTTATTTGACCTTTCCATCGTATGTCTTATATTAGAACTTGGAATTCCATTTCTTTATTACCTATGTGATTTTATTATGGTGAAAAATGTGGAATAAGTTAGAAGTTGGCCAAAGAACAGTTACCCTTCCCTTACATTCTTTGATCAGAGTGGGGAAAGTCCAGAAGCTTGGATCAGATTTATGGAACTCATGTCAAGTCCTGGTAACTCTCTTACTACTTTCCTAAATGCACACTATAATAATAGATCAAGAAATATGGAGGTACCCAGAAGATTTAGAACTTAATTGTCCATAAAAACAAGGATCAGTATCTTTCTACAAGATTATCGTTTAATGGGGAGCCAGGATTAGTTACACCTTTAATACTATAAATAGTTGAAACAGCTTATTTTATCTGCAAAGTAAAAAACATCCAACTATACAAATAAGATAAGGATTGTTTTAACCATTCAGCTTATTCAGCAAATACTTATTAAATGGCTGTTTATTTACTAGGGGATACAGTCGTGACGTCCATACTATCCTGTGGCTCTAGAGAGCTGTTTCTTTCTAGTGTCATATGTATTTGTGGAATTTTTATGTAATCAAGTAGAATATGTTTAATTATAGCTGTGTTTGATTTGCTGTAAATTCAGGACATTGGACTCACTTGTTTAAAGCCCCCATCTAATTAAAACATTGCTAAGAATTGTTTTTCCTGAGTACTTTCTTTTTTTTCTTTTTTTCCTGAGTACTTTAAAAATCTCTCCCCATTTTTTACTTGCTATATTAAATGAAAGCAAACCTCTACTTCTTAAGTACTTTGTAATTCAGATCTGGCTAAGGTATGATTTGGGAGTTATCAACTACATTTAGATTCTGGCTCCACAATTTATTTACATTGTGACTTCGGGCAAGTTACCTAACCTCCCTGTGCCTCAGTTTTCTCATCCGTACAATGGAGATAATAATAGTACCTATCTTATAGGGTAGTTCTGAGGATTACCTGAGATAATGCGTGTTAAGCACTTAGAACAGTACTTAACCCAGTAAATGTTACCTATGGCGGTTGAATCTTCTCTAGGAACACCCAGTGAGGTGTAAGGGCAGGGGACGCTTGAAATGAATGACTTGTATGTTTTTATGTCATGAATTCACAAATAAGCATTAATCCATGTTTAACTGAATATAATCAGAAGTGTGTGAGTTTAAATTCTAGATTTCCTTACTTATATAAATGCTTATCTATACAAATTTGAGTACCTACTGTTTATAGGCCACTTATTCTAGGGTATAGAACACTGAGCTAGGTGTTAAAATAATATTCTTTATATATTTAACTTTCTTATTCTGGAAAATCACAAGTGTATTCAAAAAGAAGAAAATAGAACCCTGCCAAGTACCTGTCACCAAGCTTCAACAATTACCATCTCATGGTTAGTTGAATTTCATATATACCCACCCAGGTCCCCCCTCACTGGATTATTTGGAAACAAATTCCAGACATCATATTATTATATTGAATTTTTTTGTTTTTTAAAAAAACTGTGCCGTAGAGGGTTTGCCTAAAATGAACTATTTGCAAAAAGACAAGTTGATTTTTTTTTATTTTCTTTTGGTGCCAATACAAGAAACAGGTAGCATTCTTGATTTCCTTTAAGTGGTAGTATCTTTGGTGTTTGGCGTCCATCATAATTGTAGTTTAGAGGTTATTATACTCTTCATGTTATTTTTTTAAAGATTTTTTATTTTTTTCCTTTTTCTTCCCAAAGCCCCCCAGTACAGAGTTGTACGTTCTTCGTTGTGAGTCCTTCTAGTTGTGGCATGTGGGATGCTGCCTCAGCGTGGTCTGATGAGCAGTGCCATGTCTGTGCCCAGGATTCGAACCAACGAAACACTGGGCCGCCTGCAGTGGAGCGCGCAAACTTAACCACTCGGCCATGGGGCCAGCCCCTACTCTCATATTATTGAAGTATAAATATTTCAACATTTTATTATGAAAAATTTTCAAACTTACAGCTAGATTGAAAAAATTTTACATATACTTACTGGAGTCTACCTTTAGTATTTTACTGTACTTATTTCATCACATATTTATCTATCTATCCAACTCTCCATTGATGTAACAATCCATCTTGTTTTCTTATTCATTTCAAAGTAAATTGAAGAGATCAGGATAATTGAAGTTTAATTTTTAAAGTTGCCTTTTCAACTAGATTTTATCAGATTTCTTGTTCTGCATAAAATTTGTTGTTGTGAATGATGGTTTATATCTGAAGTTCTGAGTTGTGACAACTCATTCTCTGTGGTTTCAGTGCTTCTCATTTTGAACTTTGCTTTCATACACTGGGAACCTTTCTTAGAGTATTTAGCTTATGTCCCAGTAATTCATATTTAGCCAACACTAAATAGAATGAATAATGAGGGTTTTGCATGTGTGTTTTCACTGGTCTTTTAAAAAACACTATTCTAGGAAGTCCTTGTGTGTCCCAGGGTGATACAGCAAACTAATATGCTATTTTAGGAATCTCCTTTAAATTTTTCCATTTAACGATTATTTTGAGGGCCAAAAGTCGCTGTTTTGGTGTGTAGCTCTTTTTCTTGGATCTTGGTATTCTGTAAAGTGCCTAAATATACTTTGATCTCCACATGACTGTGTAACTTGTGACAGAAAAAGCTGTTCTCCACACCATGAGCTTCTTGAATGCTAATGATAGCCATGTAGTAAATGCTTATTGAGTAAATAAGTAAGGCAAATGTATCAATTCTTATCTTTATTTTGTTTTTTGAAGTTTTCGTTTCCCTTAAAACTTACATGAAGGAAAGAAGGCTACTTTTATTCTCTGTAGAACAAAGTGAAGTAAGTTGTTTATATTCTAAATATTTCGTTAGCATATTTTCAGACTTAAGTTATTGTAAGGTAGAGGTAATGAGAGTTCTAGAACATGCACACTCTGAATTTATTTAATTGTGAAATATTCCAGACAAGAACACAATATAAATACCTTTCCACCTACTACCCAGCCTTATGAAATCTTATGTCACATTTGCTTCAGATTTCTTTTAGAGAAGTAAAACATTACAGGTAGACATGAGGTCTCATGGATTTTAAAATATTGTCTACATATATGAACATATAATGGACACGTTTTTACGTAGTCATAAACATTATTTAGAATTCTTTTGGTTTCCTAAGTTTAAGTTGCACCCTACAGTACATATTATTTTACAGCTTGCTTTTTTGTTTAGTGTTGTTTTGGGGAGTATGAAGTAGCCTCAGATCAGCACTATCCAAAACAATAGCCACTATCTCTGGCTATTGAGTATTTGAAATGTAGCTAGTGTGAATTGAGATGTGCTGGAAGTGTATTTGCACAATGGGTTAAGACAAAATGAAAAAATTATGTAAAATCTCATTACGAATTCCTTTATATTGTATATTGAAGTGATAATTTGGATATATTGGGTTAAATAAGATATTAAAATTAATTTCACCTGCCTTTTCAATTTCCTTAACTTGGCTTCTAGAAAATTTTACATTATATTTGTGGCTCATGTTTGTGGCTTACATTACATTTCTTTTGGACAACACTAATCTAGATTGCTCACTTTTCATTCCTGTTTAGTATTAAGTTGTATGAGTAAACTGTAATTTATCTACCCTTGGTGGATTTTTGAATCTTTTTCTAATTTGGTGCTATTAAATGTGGTTCCATAAACACTCTTCATCATGTCTCCTTTGAACATATGCTAGCGTTTCTTCAGGAGATCAATTTTACTTAGGTCATAATAGTTTATAACATTGTGAAATTCCAGTTGTACATTATTATTTGTCACTCACCATATATATGTGCCCCTTTAGCCCTTATCCCCACCCCCGAACCTCCTACCCTTAGGTAACCACTAATCTGTTCTCTGTCCATGTATTTATCTTCCACATGAGTGAAATCATACGGTGTTCATCTTTTTCTGTCTGGCTTATTTAGCTTAACATAATATCCTCAAGTTCCATCCATGTTGTTGCAAATGGGAAGGTTTTGTCTTTTGTTATGGCTGAGTAGTATTTCATTGTATATAACTACCACATCATCTTTATTCAATCATCAGTCGATGGGCACTTGAGTTGCTTCCACATCTTGACTATTGTGAATAATGCTGCAAAGAACATAGGGGTTCATGGGTCTATTTAAATTGTTGATTTCAAGTTCTTTGGATAAATACCCAGCAGTGGCATAGCTGGATCATATGGTAGTTTTATTTTTAATTTCTTGAGAAATCTCCATGCTGTTTTCCATAGTGACTGCACCAATTTGCATTCCCACCAGCAGTGTATGAGGGTTCCCTTTTCTCCACACCCTCTCCAACATTTGTTCTTTTTTGTCTTGGTGATTATAGCCATTCTGACAGGTGTAAGGTGATACTTAGTGTAGTTTTGATTTGCATTCTCCTGATGATTAGTGATGTTGAACATCTTTTCGTGTGCCTGTTGGCCATCTGCTTTGGAGAAATGTCTGTTCATATCCTCTGCCCTTTTTTTTTTTTTTTTTGGGTGGCTCAAACAGCAGAAGTTTATTTTCTCATAAGGAGGCTGTAAGTCAGAGATGAAGGTGCCACCAGAATTGGCTTCTGGTGAGACCTCTCTTCTTACCTTGTGGACAGCCACCTTTCCCTGTGTCCTCACATTCCTCTGCCCATTTTTTGATTGGGTTGTTTGTTTTTTTGTTGTTGAATTGTATGAGTTCTTTATATAGTATGGAGATTAACCCCTTGTTGGATATATGACTTGCAAATATTTTCTCCCAGTTGGTGGGTGGGTTGTCTTTTTGTTATGTTCTTGGTTTCCTTGGCCTTGCAGAAGCTCCTTAATCTGATGAAGTCCCATTTGCTTATTTTTTCTTTTGTTTCCCTTGCGAGAGTAGACATGGTATTTGAAAAGGTACTGCTAAGACCGATGTCAAAGAGTATACTGCCTATATTTTCATCTAGGAGTTTTATAGTTTCACGTCTTATCTGCAGGTCTTTAATCTCTTTTGAGTTGATTTTTGTGTATGGCGAGAAAGATAATGGTCTACTTTCATTCTTGTGCATGTAGCTGCCCAGTTTCCCCAGCACCATTTATTGAAGAGACTTTGCTTTCTCCATCGTATGTTCTTAGCTCCTTTGTCGAGGATTAGCTGTCCATAGATGTGTGGTTTTCTTTCTGGCTTTCAGTTCTGTTCCATTGATCTATGTGTCTGTTTGTGTACCAGTACCATGCTGTTTTGATTACCATAGCTTTGTAGTATATTTTGAAGTCAGGGATTGTGATGCCTCCAGCTTCATTCTTTTTTCTCAGGATTGGTTTCACTGTTTGGGGTCTTTGGTTGCCCCATATGAATTTTAGCCTTCTTTGTTCTCTTTCCCTGAAGAATATCATTGGGATTCTGATTGGGATTACATTGGATCTGTAGATTTCTTTAGGTAGTATGGACATTTTAACTATGTTTATCTTCCCAATCCATATGCCTGGAATATTTTTCCGTTTTATAATGTCATTATTGATTTCTTTCAATAATGTCTTATAATTTTCATTGTATAGGTCTTACCTCCTTGGTCAAATTTATTCCTAGATATTTTATTCTTTTTGTTGCACTTGTAAATGGGATTGTATTCTTGAGTTCTCTTTCTGTTAGTTCATTATTAGAGTATAGAAATGCAACTGATTTTTATAAGTTGATTTTGTACCCTGCAGCTTTGCTGTAGTTCTTCATTATTTCTAGTAGTTTTCCAGTGGATTCTTTAGGATTTTCTATATATAAAATCATGTCATCTGTAAACACTGAGAGTTTCACTTCTTCATTGCCAGCTTGGATTGCTTTTATTTCTTTTTCTTGCTTAATTGCTCTTGCCAAAATATCCACTACTGCATTGAATATTAGTGGAGATTGTCTTCTTCCTGTTTGTCTTAGAGGGATGGTTTTCAGTTTTTCCTTGTTGAGTATGATGTTGGCTGTCAGTTTGTCATATATGGCCTTTATTATGTTGAGGCACTTTACTTCTGTACCCATTTTGTTGAGAGTTTTTATCATAAATGGCTGTTGGATCTTGTCAAATGCTTTCTCTGTGTCTGTTGAGATGATCATATAGTTTTTATTCCTCATGTTGTTAATGTGGTTTATCACATTGATTGATTCGCAGATGCTGAAGCATCCGTGCATCCCTGTATAAATCCCATTTGATCATGGTGTATGATGCTTTTAATGTATTGCTGCATTCAGGTTGCCACTGTTTTGTCGAGGACTTTTGCATGTATGTTCATCAGTGATACTGGCCTCTAATTTTCCTTCTTTGTGTTTTCCTCATCTGGCTTTGGGATCAGGGTGACAGTGGCCTTGTAGAATGTGTTAGGAAGTGTTCCATCTTCTTGAATTTTTTGGAAAAGTTTGAGAAGGATAGGCACTGACTCTTCTTTGAATGTTTCCTAGAATTCTCCAGAGCAGCCATTTGGTCCTGGACTTTTGTTTTCTGGGAGGCTTTTGATTACTGTTTTAGTCTCTTTGCTTGTGATTGGTCTATTCAGATCCTCTGTTTCTTCTTGACTTAGTTTTGGGAGGTTGTATGAGTCTAAGAATTTATCCATTTCTTCTAGATTGTCCCATTTGTTGACATACTGTTTTTCACAGTCTTCTCTTATAATCCTTTGCATTTCTGTGGTATTCGTTGTAATTTCTCTTGTTTCATTTCTAATTATATTTACTTGAGCCTTTTTCCTTTTTTCCTTAGTGAGTCTGGCTAAGGGTTTGTGAATTTTGCTTATCTTCTCAAAGAACCAGCTGTTAGTTTCATTGATCTTTTCTACTGTTTATTTGATTTGTTTCATTTTTTTCTGAACTTAGTTTTTATTATTTTCTTCTTTCTGCTGACTTTGGATTTTGTTCTTCATTTTCTCTGTTAGGCATAGTTTAAGATTGCTTATTGGAGATTTTTCTTGTTTCCATGGTGGACCTGGATTGCTGTGAATTTCCCTCTCAGGACCTCTTTTGCTGCATCCCATATGACTTTGTATGATGTGTTTTCATTTTCATTTGTCTCCAGATATTTTTTGATTTTTCCTTTGATTTCTTCAGTGATCCATTGGTTGTTCAGTAGCATGTTGTTTAGTGTCCACATATTCATGACTTGCCCAGCTTTTTTCTTGTAGTTGACTTCTAGTTTCATAGAATACAGTTGAAAAAGATGCTTGATATGATTTCAGTCTTAAGTTCTTGAGGCTTGCCTTGTTTCCCAACATATGGTCCGTCTTTGAGAATGTTCCACGTGTACTTGGGAACAATGTGTATTCTGCAGTTTTTGGATGGAATGTTCTATACATATCTGTTAAGTCCCTCTGCTCTAGTTTTTCATTTATATCCCATGTTTCCTTGGTGACTTTCTGTATGATCTATCCATTGATGTAAGTGGGGTGTTAAGGGCCCCTACTATTATTGTTTTGCTGTTAATATCTCTGTTTAGGTCAGTCAGTAGTTACTTTGTGTACTTTGGTGCTCCTGTGTTAGGTGCATATACTTAAAAGTGTTATATCCTCTTGGTGTAGTGTCCCTTTTATTATTATATACTGCCTGTGTTGTCTCTCATTGCCTTTTTTATCTTGAAGTCTACTTTGTCTGATACAGGTATGGCAAGACCTGCTTTCTTTTGTTTTCCCTTAACTTGGAGTATTGTCTTCCATCCCTTCTAAGCCCGTATTTGTGTTTAGAGCTGAGATGTTTCCTGGAGGCAGCATATTGTTGGGTCTTGTTTTTTTAATCCATCCAGCCACTCTGTGTTTTTTGATTGGAGAATTCACTCCACTTACATTTATAATGATTATTGACATATGAGGGCTTAATGCTGCCATTTTATCACTTGTTTTCTGGTTGTTCTGTATTTCCCTTGTTTCTCAATCCGGTGTATTTCTGACTGTGAATTAAGTTTGGCGACTCTCTATGAGGGTTTTCTCAGTTTTGTCTTTATTTATCATTTGTGTCTCTGTTCTGAGTTTTTGTTCAGTAGTTATCGTGAGGTTTGTATAAAAGATCTTGTAGATGAAATAGTCCATTTTCTGATAGCCTCTTATTTTCTTAGTCTGAGGAGGTTCCAACTCTTCCTTCTTCCCTGAGTTATTGTTGTCACAACTTAATCCGTTTTGTGAGTTTTGGTTAAAATGAAGTGATTATAGTTATTTTTGATGTTTTCCTTCCCTTTTTCTTTAACGTTATAATTGTTTGCTAACCTGTTGTGATAGAGAGTTGTAATATTCTGTTTTTGTCTATCTCCTCGCTCAAGGCTTGGCTAACCCTTTTTTTTGAGGTATGAGGGCCTTCGTGATCATTTCTTTTATGGGAGGTTTTGTGGCAGTGAACTCCTTTAGCTTTTATTCATCTGGAAAAGTTTTTATTTCTCCAGCATATCTGAAGGATATTTTTGCTGGGTAGAGTATTCTCGGCTGAAAGTTTTTGTCTTTCAGAATTTTGAATATATCATTCTGCTCTCTCCTAGCCTCTAAGGTTTCTGCTGAGAAATCTGAAAGCCTGATAGGGGTTCTGTTGTAGGTTATTTTCTTCTGCCTTGCTGCCCTTAATACTTTTGGTCTTTGATTTTTGCCAGTTTTACTAATACATGCCTTGGAGAAGGTCTTTTTATGTTGATGTAATTAAGAGTTCTATTGACTTCATTTACTTGTAATTCCAGCTCCTTCCCTGGCTTTGGGAAGTTCTCAGCTATTATTTCTTTGAACAAGCTCTCTGCTCCTTTCTCCCTCTGGAATACCGATTATCCTTATGTTACATTTTGTAATTGAGTTGGATATTTTTTCATTTGTTTGTAGTCTTACTTCTATCTCCTCATCCTTCTGAAGCATTTGCATATTTCTTTCTTCTAAATTGCTAATTTTGTCCTCCATAATATCACCTCTGTTTAAAGACTCCAAATTTTTCTTTATCTTATTCATTGTGTTTTTCATTGCCAGCATTTCTGATTTTTTTTCTATATCTCATTGAGTTTTTTTGTGATAGTTATTTTGAATTGTCCGTCAGTTAGATTGTAATTTTCTGTGGCTTCAGGATTCATTTCTGGGTCATTTACTTTCTGGTCTGTAGTGTTAATATATATCTCTTCATACTATTTGATGGGGTGGATTTGTGGCTGCCTCTTCCCACCACTGGAGGGCCGGGCAGAACCTGTGTATTCTGAGCCCACTGCAATCCCTGGCAGGTGTGCTTGTCCTTTGGAAGTTGTGCTGACAGGGCCCATCTGCATTTGCCCACTGGCCACCGCTGCTTTACACACATAGGTGTGCAGGCGCTCTGGTGAGAGTCCCTTGCTCTGGATGAGCTGATGTGCCAGGCAGGGGAAGGCCGCTTTCTTTTGCTGCGTGATCCTGGGGGTGCTCCTGCTCTGTACTCACTCTCTGCCCTTCTGGGCTGCTCAGCTTGGGGAAGACGCCCCCGTGATTGCTAAGCCTCCTCTGTGTGGAGTGTTGCCACAGGCTGGGAGACAACTCTGAGATTGAATGCGTTCCCCTGGAGGGCTGCCCTTTCCCCCTCTCTTCTCTCAGAGCCATGCATGGTGTTATGCTCTAGATTGCTGCCGTTCGAGGGGCGACAGGAGATCCCCTTACCTCCTTCCGCTGCCTCCTGTGTGGTCCAGCACCTTCATCTTCAGACATATGGCTGTGTGGATCTCTCAGACATCTCTTGTATTGTGTCAGTTTCCTCTGTTGGTTTATGAGTGTCCTTTTCATTGTATCTTAGGGGGGGAGAGTGTAAGGCAAGACCTCACTCTGCCATGATGCTGATGTCACTCCTTTGTTTCTTATTAGAATTGCCAAATTGCTCTCCATAATGACTTTATTAATTTACACTTCCACTGGCAGTTTGAGAATTTTCTTGTTCTGCAGTTCTTTATTGTGGCCAGTGTGTTTTTGTAGACACCTATAACTTACCACTGAAGTTTTTAACAGCGCAGACAAGCATTGGTAATTCTTTAAGTGAAGATAAAATAAGTGTCACCATATTTTTCTCAGCGAATCTTTTGTAATAGTTAATACACGTAGCCCTTTTTTTGTGGTACTTATGATCTGAATAAATAAAAATTGATTTTAAAATTTACCAGCTGTGCTATATATCCTATTAGTATGCAGCTGCAATTCTTACAATGAAAGCATATCCCTCTTTAAGTGCTGTTAGCTGGAAAAAAATCTTATGGCATCTTTACATGATGGAATACTATGCTGCCACTAAAAATTATGTTTTAGAAGAATATTTAATGATGCAGGAAAATATTTACAGTATATTAATGGACAGGAAAGGTTACAAACCAGTAGAGTAACCATTCAGTTTTGTTAAAACCAAATGTGTGTTAACATTTTCCCCTACGATTATCTCTGGATGGTGGGATTTTAGATGACATTCTATTTTGTACTTCACACTTTTCTTTATATTTTACTTTCAGTAGTGGATTTATCATCAGGGAAGAAGGATGTGGAGGAGAGTCCTTAGTAACCATATGCTAAAACTTCCACACCTGGACTATTGTTATAGAAAAGATAAGTGAGTAAATGAGCTGTAATTGTTTTCATTTTCAAAGACGAATTAGTGCTTTTCTTTTATTAAATATCAGGCTTTCCTTAAGATGCAAATGGAACCAAGCTATATTATTGTTTACCGGTTGTTTTTCCATTATTAGAGGAATATTTCAAAGAATATCTCATAAATTATTGAGGGATTGTCATTTAACTTAAGTAAGAGGTCTATTTGCATTTGGTATTTTCTCTTCTCGGGGAAAGGAAGTAGAGGAAAATCGATTAATCTCCAATCCTTTGGAATACAATTCAAATAGTTTGAGCTCTACTCTCAACTTGCTTTCATTTGGAATTACATGATATAGCGATAGATTTGGGTTCAAATCCAATTCTCTTGCTTTGTAACTTTGGGTGACTTTGGAAAGTTGGTTTTTCATCTGTGCAATGGAAACAATAACACCTAAATGAAAATCTTTATAAGATGTTTAGCATAGTGTAAGCTCTTAACAAAATTGACTAGCTTTCTTTTCTTTTTTTTGAGGAAGATTAGCCCTGAGCTAACATCCGTGCCCATCTTCCTCTACTTTGTATGTGGGACGTCTACCACAGCATGTCTTGCCAAACAGTGCCATGTCTACACCTGGGATCCGAATCGGTGAACCCCAGGCCTCTGAAGCAGAATGTGCACACTCAACTGCTGTGCCAATGGGCCACCCCCCCCTTTTCTTTTTCTTAAGATTTTATTTTTCCTTTTTCTCCCCAAAGCTCCCTGGTACATAGTTGTGTATTTTTACTTGTGGGTCCTTCTAGTCGTGGCATGTGGGATGCCGCCTCAGCATGGCTTGATGAGCAGTGTGCCATGTCTGTGCCCAAGATTCGAACCAGTAAAACCCTGGGCCACCAAAGCAGAGCCCGTGAACTTAACCATTAGGCCACGGGGCCAGCCCCTTGACTTTCCTTTTTTGCTCCTTTTCTATTTTTTGGAGTGGATTTACTTAATAGTTGGAGAGAGAATTGATTAGGTATGAATTCTATGAAAAGAGCTATGAATAGCTGTGATGTACATATCCCAAAGTATGGAAGTTACCATATAAGTTGATTCTGATTTTTCATACCTTCCTTCTCAGGTGTCTATCACCTGGAGTATCGAGTTCACTACATTCTAAAGATGAGCTAAACACTGTTTTTTCGAAGATGATCTAATGTGTTTATATATCTTTTGCCTCTGGCATGATGGTTTTATTGCTTGTGTAAAAAACTTAATATTATTTCAGAGCTTAATTAATATTTTTCAAAACTCTGTTTAGTTAGCCACTTGTGTTGCAGATTTTATCTGATTCAGTGTTTATTGATTAGGGAAATAAGCTTTGTTTTTATCTGGAGAGATTTGCTTTTTAGCACTCTCTCAAAATTGAGTAGTAGTCCACAAATTAAATGGTTACCATAGTAGCTTGTGGATGGGCTTAGTTATGACACTAAATATTTAGCTATAGAATAGGAACGTGACTTTTGTTTTCTCTCAGGAAATCTAGATTTTGGTTTTCTCCACTTTCTTCTTTACCAAAAGAGAAATAAGGCTTTTATTTAAACTGGGTTTAAGTACTCTTTGTATGACAATATATAGGGATATAAATTCACTCTGAATCAAGTTCTAGAGGAAAATAGATTTTGTTACAATGAGTAGAAGTAAAATTGTATTTCTGCTTCATTTGAGGGTAGTTTGTCTTTTAACTTACTTAAATCTAAATTCATTCCCTTTGAGCTAAAATAAACTTCATCCTGTTAAAAACCTCCTAAAGGTTTCCTTTTTTGAAAGAATTTAGCATGCTTTTGTAGAAAATAAAGGCAGTAATACTTGTTTACTTTTTGTGTTAAAGTGAATAGAATGTATTGAATTTGGGTAGATTTGCCTTGAATGGAATGGTAAATCTAAGCTTTGCAAATATTTACCACCTTCAAGTGATCTACGTTTTCCCTTGACTTTATGTTAAACCATTACACCTTTCTCTTTTAATACAGGAAACATTTGTGGTTCAGTGTTTGCTTTTCCAAGGTATTCTTTCAGGAAATTCCTGACCCTCTAGCAAATTTTGGTTCTTAAAATGGAGGTTAGCAGTTGTTGGAAATAAGGTAAAGAGTTTTAACCCTAAAGGAAGCTGTATAAAAATTAGGTGTAGTCAAAGATTTAAAAAGCATTAGGTAATTCATAGTTATAGGGACGGACCCCCTTTCTTCCCTAGATTACTCCTGGGCTACTTAACAGCCTTTTTTCACTATTAGATTGTGAGTTCCTTGAGGTGAGGTCTTAATATATTTTTTATTCCAATACCAAGTGTCCAGAATAGATTCAGCATTTGGTAAATATTGTAAAATGACTAAGTGAATCTAACTCCTCATGAATAAGACGTGAAATCTGACTGGTTAACTGGGTTTAAAACCCTTATCAATTCGGGAAGAGTTTAAATGGAAGTTTTCCAGGCAACAGATATTTGTGAAGGTGACCTGAATTGCCTTTGCTTTGTAATTTTAATGCTACACGGTTACTTTAAAGGATTTTCAAAAAAGCATCAACCATTAGAAAGTTATATCTATTAGTCTTGTTTCCTTATTATATTGTTACTCCTAGATTATGACTCATCTTTCCCCTGAGGCATCAGCCTGCTAAAACAGACCCATATGACTTTTTCATGTGTTAAACCAGACTGGAAAATTCGAAACTCAGGATCTTTGGCCATTTCTGAATCTCTTTTATTAATCATAATGGAATTATAAGAAAACCATTTAATAGTTAAAGAAGATAGGCTATTTGCATTCTGGGAGTGGTATTAATTTTAGTTTTCTGAGATCGGTGCCATCAGCTGAAAAGAAATGAATGAGGAAGTTTAACCAGAGTGACAAGGAATGAGTTGTAGTTTTGGGTGGTAAGACGAGAATTAGGTTTTACGTACAGGGCAAGATGCTCAACTATCAGAATGAGTACACACAGACTAGGAACTCTAGTTGTCTTGAGGTAGGAGGATTAGAGCTGATGTTGGACAGGTTTGTTGGGTTGTATTCTACTCCTCATCTATCAGAATTGCAGAACTTACTGATTTTCTCTTGTTTCTTCTTAGTTGAGTCCTCTCTTTATGCTAATCTTCATGTAACTTTAATGGTTAGGCACGGCGTACAGAATTAGTTTGCTTCTGATCAACTCCTTATGAATTCTTCCGTTTACTTCTGCAAAGTCTTAAGATGGCTTCTACAAAATGTAGAACCGCTATTCTGAGTTTTTACTCAAATGAGTTAGATCCAAGGTTTTGTGAAAAAAAGGATCGCCTCCTTTTTGTTTTTAGAGAAATCTTCAGTGGTATTCAAGAGATTTTCCGTGGCTCTTTGTATGCAGGATACTTATTTATGAAGGACTACCTTTTAATGTATCTTGTGTGAGGACTCAAAGAGAAGGTCTTACGTTTCAGTAATGCCATGTTGGTTGTGGTAAACTTTGGACGCTGTCTTTAGAAAAATAAAATTAATCTTCTAAGATGACTATTCTGTGTTACCCATGCTGGTGTGACCTGTTGTCTCATATACTTAATTTTTATATCCTTAGATGGCTGGGAGGCCTGAATGATTTTTTGAGATGATGTAGAATAGACACCAGTCTTGTTTATTTCTTGTTTCAGTATTTTCTCTTCCCCTCCTTTTTTTTCTTTTTGAAAAGGAACAAAAGTTTGTTATATTCCCAGAAATTTTTGAAGTTTAAGATGTTAATATTTCTCAAGGGTCAAGAGAAGCACGTGGGTTTAAAAAGTCTAGGTCTTTTAGAGGATCTCTAGAGAGATCTCTGAAGAATTAAAAAGGGAAGATACCATTTGACTTCCCTTACTTGTGGCACAAGCTTCCTGCCAGACTGTCTGGTACTTTGGTCCTTTCTGTGTCCCAGTACAAAATTAATATTAAGCAATTAATGTTAAATAGAAAGTAATACAATAATAAGATTCAAGTAGAGTTGAAGGCCAAAAAATCTTATTATAGAGAACAGAAATTGTAAAATCACATTGTAAAAACCTTGTGCCCTTGATGAACATAAAGTGTGGACACTTGGTTTTTTTCTTAATACTGAATGTGGAATTTTTCAGAAAGCAGAGCTTCATTAAAGAGTTGATATCCTAGGGTGAGATCCTTGGTGGAAGGAACTTGTGCTGCTTCTGCTCATTTTTAATATAGTCAATCAATGTTCACTACTGCTTGGCCTCAAAAGGCAACAAAATAATTGTCTTGACAGATAAGTTAAAAAATATGTATATTTATAACAGATTATTTTAATTTCTATTTCCATTCCATAATTTTATAATCTCTGCTGAAGCAAAAAATTCAAGCAATTACAGATTGATTACTTCCTATTTATTCCTTTTAAAGCTCAGGATTCAAATAATATTTTCAGATCATGTTAAATCTTTTAGTTTGAGTTAGGTTTTTCCTCCCTCGTTCTTCTTTGGGCTAGAAATTGTATTAAAGGACAAAATTCCAGTGCAATTACTGTCAAAAGATCTATCAGCAATTCAGTTAATGTGCGTCATTTTTTTAAAATAACAGCTTTATTAAAATAAATCACATTCCACACAGTTTACCCATTTAAAGAGTACATTTCAGTGGTTTTAGTATAGTCACCACAATATTTATCACTCCAACAAGAATCCCCATACCAATTAGTGGGCATGCCTCATTGCCCCTCACAACTTCTACCCTGGATCCTAACAACCACTCTTTTACTTTCTATCTCTATGTATTTGTGTATTCTGAATATTTTATATAAAAGGAATCATACAACATGTGGTCTTTTGTGACCAGCTACATTCATTTTAACATAATGTTTTCAAGGTACATCCACGTTGTAGCATGACTTAAAACTTCATTTCTTTTTATTGTTGAATAATATCCCATTCATCATTTGACAGATATTTGGTTTGTTTCTACTTTTTGGTTATTATGAATCGAATTATGAGTGTGTATAAATTTTTGTCTGGGCATATATTTTCTCTTCTCTTTGGTATATACTTAGGAGTGGAATTGCTGGGTCATGTGGTAACTCTGTTTATCTTTTTGAGGAACTTTCAGAACTGTTTTTCAAAGTGACGATACTATTTGACATTCATATCAGCATTGTATCATGGTTCCAATTTTTCCACATCCTTACCAACACATCCTATTGTCCATCTTTTTTTATTATACCCATTCTAGTGGATGTGAAGTAGTATCTCACATTTATTTTTATTGTGGTAAAATATATCTAACACAATATTTATAATTTTAGCCATTTGTAAATGTGCAATTCAGTGACATTAAATGCATTCACAGTATGTAACAATCACCACCATCTATACTCAGAGCTCTTTTATCATCCCTGACAAAAACTGTATACCTTTCTTGATAGTCTCTTCAGTGAATGGTGCTGGGTCAACTGGATATCCACATGCAAAAGAATGAAGATTGGATCCTTACCTTATACTTTATACCACAACTCACAATGGATCAAATACCTAAATTAAAGACCTAAAACTATAAAACTCTCAGGAGAAATCATAGGGGCTAATCTTCATGACCTTGGATTTGCCAGTGGTGTCTTAAATAAGATGCACAAAACACAAACAACAAAAGAAAAAATAGTTTGGATTTCCTTAAAATTAAAACCTTTTTTCACATCAAAGGGCACTGTTAAGAGAGTGTAAAGATAATCTACAGAATGGGAAAAAATATTTGCAAATCATATATCTGATAAGGGTTTACTATCTAGAATATATAAAAAACTCTTACAACTCAGTGACAAAAAGACAAACAACTCAATTAAAAAATGGCAAAGGACTTGAATATACATCCCTTTACTTTTTAAAAAAATATTGTGGTGAACTACCCATACATAACATAATATTTACCATTTTAACCTTTTGTTGTTGTTGTTGTTGTTGAGGTAGATTCACCCTGGCAACATCTGTTGCCAATCTTCCTCTTTTTGTATGTGCGCCACCACCACAGCGTGACCACTGACAGAGGTCTGTGCCTGGTAACTGAACCCGGGCTGCCGAAGTGGAGCGTGCCAAACTTAACCACTGGGCCACCTGGGCTGGCCCCCATTTTAACCTTTAAATGTACATTTCAATAGTGTTAAGTACATTTACATTGTTGTGCAACCAATCTTCAGGACTTTCTCTTCTTGCAAAACTGAAACTTTATACCCATTAAACAACAAGTCCCCATTTCCCCCATCATCCCTTTACTTAAAATCACTATGGTTATGTTTATTTTTATTTACTTATTTATTCATTTATTTATTTATTGAGGAAGATTAGCTCTGAGGTAACTGCTGCCAATCCTCCTCTTTTTGCTGAGGAAGACTGGCCCTGAGCTAACATCCATGCCCATCTTCCTCTACTTTATATGTGGGACGCCTACCACAGCATGGCTTGCCAAGCGGTGCCGTGTCTGCACCTGGGATCCAAACTGGCGAACCCTGGGCCACCAAAACGGAACATGCGAACTTAACTGCTGGCCAGCCCCAATATTGTTATGTTTCAAGTGGGTTTCTTGTAGAGAACATATAATTGAGTCTTGTTTTTTAATTCATTCTGACACCTGATTGTATCCACACTGACACTCTGACACATTCTGACTCTTAGTTGATGTATTTAGATCATTTACATTTAAAGTTAATTTTTATATATTTGGATTAATATCTGCCATGTTTGTAGCTGTTGTTTATTCATTGCACTTGTTCTTTGTTTTCTTTTTTCTTTTTATCTTCCCCATTTTGCCTTTGGTTTTAAACATTTTATATGATTTCATTTTCTTTCCTCTTTTAACTTATAAATTATACTTCTTTAAAACAATTTTTATTGGTTGTCTTACAGTTTGCAATATACATTTATAACTAGTCTGAGTCTACTTTCAAATAAAACCATACCATTCACAAATAGTGTAGGTACCTGATAATAGAGCGTTCCCAATTCTTCCTCTTATCTGTAAGGGGATCACACTCACCCGATACATTTTTGCTATTAGGTAAGTTAAGAATAAGAAACATAAAAGATGTTATTTTCCCTTCATTTATTCCTTCTCTAATGCTCTTCCTTTCTTTATCAGATGTGTGTTTCTGACCTATATAATTTTCTTTCTCTTTGAAAAACTTCTTTTAACATTTCTTGCAAGGCAAGTCTCCTGGCAACAGATTCTTTAAGTTTTCATTTGTTTGAGAAAGCCTTTATTTTTCTTTCGCTTTCAAAGGATCATTTTGCTGGATACATTGTTCCTGCTTGGTGGTTTTTTTATTTCCTTTAAACACTTTAAATATTTTATTCCGTGCTCCTCCTGCTTGCATGGTTTCTGACCACATGTCAGATGGAATGCTTATCCTTGTTTCTCTTTAGATAAGGTGTCTTTCTTCTGCCTTCTTAAAATTCTTCTCTGTCTTTGTTTTTTTGCCTGTTTGCATATGATATAGCTCGGTGTAGATATTTGGTATTTATCTTGCTTGATATTCTCTGTGCTTCCTGCGTCTGTGGTATCTATCATTAATTCTGGAAGATTTTCCACCCACCATTATTTCAAACATTTCTTCTGCTCTTTTCTCTCTCTTTCTTATTCCATTATGTGTATGTTACAACTTTTGTAATTGTCCTATAGTTACTAGTTTTTCTGTTTTCTTTTTTTTCTCTCTTTTCTCTTTTGCATTTCAGTTTGGAAAATTTCTGTTGACGTATCATCAACCTGACTGGTTCTTTCCTCTTCGAGCTCATTGATTCTTTCCTTGCCTGTGTCCAGTCTATTGATGAGCCCATCAAAAGCATCTTTATTTCTTTTACAGTGTTTTAGATTTATAGCATTTCCTTTTGTTTTATTTAATAGAGTTTCCATCTCTCTGCTTATATTACCCATCTATTCTTGCACGTTACCTGCTTTTTTTTATTGGAGACCTTATCATACTAGTCACAGTTATTTTTAATTCCCCTGTCTTATAATTCCAAAAACCTGTGTCTTATCTGAGTCTGGTTCTAATGCAGTCTTTGTCTCTTAAGATTGTGTTTTTTCTTGCCTTTTAGCATGACTTGCAATTTTTTTTGAAAGCCAAATATGATATTTCTGGTGATAGGAACTGAGGTAATCAGGCTTTTAGTGTGAGCTTTTATGTTAATCTCACTAGGAACTGGGTTGTGTTTAATATTTGCTGTACCCGTAGGTGACAGAGGCTTCATTTTCTTCTAGTTTCCTTGTTTTAATTTTTTTCTTCCTGTTTTCTTTGGATTTCCCTAAGTAAAAACTCCTTCTTAAACAGAGTCTGTTATCTTGCTGTATTCTCACTTGTAATTCACTGTTGTTATGGTGGATCCCTGTTGATGGGGTGATAAGCAGTTGGGGAGGGAAAGTGTTCTGTAATCTTACGATTAAATCTCATTTTTTTCTAGTGGTCCTGAGTCCCTGGACTGTGACCTTCAAAAGTGTCTTTTAGCCCTCCCTCCCTCCCCCAGCTTCGGTGAGACAAGAAGGCTGGTGGAGGCTGAGGTTGCCTAATTGCTCTTCCTCCAGGTAGATGATGCTCTGCTAAAGTACTTTATCTTCAGGGTGTGACTTTGTTAAGAAGAGAATGTTCTGGGCATATTTCAGTATGGTTACTTTCCCCTTCTCCTGCTCAAAGCAGAAGAGGATTTTCCTCAGATCTTCATTGTGAAAACCTGAAAACCTCCTAGGGTTCCTGGACGTAAAACCCAGGAAAGTGTGGGCCCCCCCCCAAAACTGGGACCCCAAGATATTTTAACTCTCAGGCTGATCCATACTTGGTCTCCTACAGTTTGTCAGTTACTGTTGAAGTGTTCCCACTCCAGATAAGCTGTGATTCTCTGTATCTGCCTGTCTCCAGTGTTTTCAGTGGTGATTTGCCCTGTGACCTCAGTTTTCTAAGATGTTATTGATTTACAGTTTCCTTTATCTTTTTTCTTGTTGTGAGCATAGGAGTGAGGACTTATAAGCTCCTTATGGGCTGTAGCTGACTGGTTAGTGTTTTTTGTTTTTTTTTTAAATGGTCCTATGTGAAATGCCATAGCTGTCTGTGGCTTTAGTTTTCGTACTGTCCTTTGCTTGAAATACTTTTGTAACGCCTGTCAAGTCTTGGTCTTTGTGAGGATCGGTTCCAGTTTTAGTTGGAAGTTTTAGGAATTGATTTTAAAATGATTTACTTTTCTTATTGTTAGTGATTTATCTTTAGTTGCTGCTATGTCCAAGTGAAAATAGTGTGGTAAGCACAGTGGCTTAAGCATGAGCAGTAAAGCCAGAGAACTCGGGTAATTTCATGTGTCCATAAAGTGTCTTATTAAAAAAGTAAATTAAATCAATGAGCGTATATAAAACAATAAAGATAGCAATGAACAAAGATGAAAAACTTTGGAAAAGTATGCTCTAGTAACTGAAAGCACTTTCATGGACGTCTTAGTTTGTCCATAGTCCTTTTAAGTACAGACGGTTCCCAACTTAATGGTGGTTCAACTTAACGATTTTTTGACTTTACAATGGTGCAAAAGCGATACACATTCAGTAGAAACTGTACTTCAGATTTTGAGTTTTTTGAGGATTATCTTTTAGGGTAACTACTTTTTCTATTCATTAAATTATATTTGTCACTGTGCCTGGAGTTCCCCTAAGGGGTGCAGTATAGCGTAGGCTTTGGTTGGAGATAGAATTCCTAATTTTCCACTTAGTAGCTGTAAGTGCAAATTATTTAACTCCCTTATTGCATTCAGCAAATAAGTGCCTTTCTGAGCCTCAGGTTCCTGTAATAAAGTTCTCATGAGGTTTAAATCAGGTCAGTGTGCATAAAATGCACATGTTAAAATTTGGTAAGTTTTTGTAAGGAAACCCAAGACACGTGGACCCACTGAGAAAAATTCCACCATTTACCCTAACAACCGGAAGCAGTGGTTAAGTATTCAGCAGCGTAGTGGAAACCTGTATGGGCCTGTATCACATTTGCGACTAAAATCAAGGCATAAAAAGTTTATAGACAATTAGACTTTATTTTATATGCTTATGTAATTAATACTTGGAAGATTTTGATAGAATTTCTTATAATTTTACTTGAATAAGGACATAAGATTTCTAACACTAAAGCAAGGAGTAAACTTGTAAATAAAGGAGGTGTGAAAAGCTAACTATCAAATACTGTTTGATTTATAACTGAAGTTATTATGGATACTAACAAATAAATGAGCTGTATATTTTATAATGCATTGTAAATAGATACTATAATTTTAAAACTAAAAACACATGCACATATGAGTAATTTCTTGAATGGGAGTGGATTACCTTGCAAAATCTTAGGAAAATTAAGTTTTCAACTTTTAAGTTTAGTTTACCTCATACATCTCCAATCTTCATTTATGAACTATAAAAGAAAATTACATGAATTAAAAAAGAAAACAGAACTTTTACAGCATAAAAGCGATAAATTTATAATATGAAAAGGTAGAAAAAGATCACCTATAATATTATCATCTAGATAACACCTACTATTAATATTTCTGACAGTATTTTACTGTAATAGTTTTATTTTATTTTATTTTATTTCCTTTTTTTTTGGTGTGTGTGAGCAAGATTGGCCCTAGCTAACATCTGTTGCCAATCTTCCTCTTTTTGCTTGAGGAAGATTGTTGCTGAGCTAACATCTGTGTCAATCTTCGTCTATTTTATGTGAGATGCCGCCACAGCGTGGTTTGACAGTGGTGCTAGGTCTGTGCTCAGGATCTGAACCTGTGAACCCCAGGCTGCTGCCAACTTAACGACACTATGCCACCAGGCTGGCCCCCTATTGTATTTTTTTTTGTTGAGGAAGATTGGCCCTGAGTTAACATCTGTTGCTTATCTTCTTTTTGCTTGAGGAAGATTGTTGCTGAGCTAACGTCTGTGCCAGTCTTCCTCTATTTTGTATGTGGAACACCGCCACAGCATGGCTTGATAAGTGGTGTGTAGGTCTGAGACTGGGATCTGAACCCATGAACCCCGGGCCGCTAAAGTGGAGCACGTGAACTTAACCACTATCCCACAGGGCTTACCTCATGTGCTTTTAAACATAGTTGTGATCATATTTTGTCTACAACTTATAGCCTGCTATTTTTGGTTAGCATTGTAGTGTGAACTATTTTCCATATTATAATTGAACTTTTTTGAATTATTTTTAATGGATGGTATGATATTGTATGACTTTTATGCATACCTGTTTATTTAGCCATTATTATACATTTTAATTATTTACAGTGTTTTCGCTGTTGTAAATAACTCATAGATCAGTATCTTTTGTGAGTAAAGTTATTTATTAAGAATTATTTTCTTTGTATAGATAAAAAGAAGCAGAATTACTCAAGAGATCAAAGGCTTATTGCCAAGTTGTTTTCTAAATCCTTTTATTACCACTGTCCATATGTGAGAGTGTCTACTTCAGAGTAAGTTGTCCTACAATGGGTAGTCTTTTTTTCCCTTAAGTATTTGATAAGTAAAAAAAGATATACATTTAACACTTTTTTATGGAGTTAATGATAGGTTACAATCTTGTGAAATTTCAGTTGTACATTAATGTTTGTCAGTCGTGTTGTAGGTGCACCACTTCACCCTTTGTGCCCACCCCCCACCCCACCTTTCCCCTGGTATCTGCTAAACTGTTCTTAGTCCATAATTTTAAATTCCTCATATGAGTGGGGTCATACACAGATTATCCTTCTCTTGCTGGCTTATTTCACTTAACATAATTCCCTCAAGGTCCATCCATGTTATTGCAAATGGAATGATTTTGTTCTGTTTTACAGCTGAGTAGTATTCCATTGTATATATGTACCACATCTTCTTTATCCATTCATCTGTTGCTGGGCACTTAGGTTGCTTCCACATCTTGGCTATTGTAAATAGTGCTGCAATAAACATTGGGGTGCATAGGACTTTTGGGATTGCTGACTTCAAGCTCTTTGGATAAATACCCAGTAGTGGGATGGCTGGATTGTATGGTAGTTCTATTTTTAATTTTTTGAGGAATCTCCATACTGTTTTCCATAGTGGCTGCACCAGTTTGCCTTCCCACCAGCAGTGTATGAGGGTTCCTTTTTCTCCACAACCTCTCCAACATTTGTTAGTATTAGTTTTAGATATTTTTGTCATTCTAACGGGTGTAAGGTGATATGTTAGTGTAGTTTTGATTTGCATTTCCCTGATGATCAGCGATGATAAGCATCTGTTCCTGTGCCTATTGGCCATCAGTATATCTTCTTTGGAGAAATGTCTGTTCATGTCTCCAGCCCATTTTTTGATTGGGTTGTTTGATGTTTTGTTGTTGAGTTGCGTGGGCCCAGGCGACTCGGCCCCCACTGCAGCCTTGGTCCTTCCTGCG
Organism: Equus asinus; assembly: GCF_041296235.1. Lineage (NCBI taxonomy): Eukaryota > Metazoa > Chordata > Mammalia > Perissodactyla > Equidae > Equus > Equus asinus. The sequence goes on along the minus strand of NW_027225314.1, from coordinate 46,239 downwards.
GGAGCGGGCGGAGGTGCCGGGTGTCCGTGTGTCCGCTGGCCGCATCCTCAGTGCACCTGCTGTCTGCTGCCCTGTTGACGTTTATGTGACTGGCTCCTACCTTATGGTGTGCGTTAGCGCTACATCCTGCGTTGTGGTTACGTTCTGCCCTGTTGGTACTTTGTGCACTGTCGTTATTTTGGACGTTCTGGTTACTTGGTACTTTGTCGTGACGTTCCACACTGTCGTTCCATATTGTTACCTTGTATGTTGTGGTACTTTCTGCCCTGTCCTGACATTCTACGTTTTGTCGTGTGGAACCGGCACCAAGACTACAGAAGCCAGAATACTCACCCCCTCACCCGATTTTTGAAGAGAAAACTTTCCGGTGTCCTCTGCAGCTTCAGTATGTTTTCTCAGCCTCTAACGAGCAGGGGAAGCTGGGGCGGGCAGACCCCTTTGTTCCCAGTGCGTTTTCAGGGAGGGAACAGCTGCTTGGCTGCATCTGGGTCCCAGGCTGGGGCCTCAGCGTAGAACCCGCTCCTCCGCGAGGAGCCTGTGGCAGGTCCCCTTTAGTCGTGGGCGGGCAGGCAGGCTTTGCTTCTGGGGAGAGCGCCACCTCCCCGCTGTGCGAGCGCTGGCAGGCGGCCCCAGATCTGCCCCAGATCGGCTGTCCTTGCTGACCTGTTTGTGCCCTGTGCGTCCACACTGAGCCACAGCCGGGGTCCCTGCAGACACCGCCCCCTGCAAGGCCTCCCGCACCCTCAGCAGCCTCGCAGAGAGCTGCTCCGTCAGGGCGCGCCAGCTGTCCCCTCCCACCTGCACAGCCGCCGGCCCGCCCGCCCGCGGGAGGGGTGGCCTGCCACCCCTCCTCCAGCCATGTGCCCTCCTCAGCCTGTGGAACGCGCGCCGCCTGGGCCGGCCCCCACAGCGCCTGGCCAGCGACGCACGGAGTGCGCTGAGCCCAGCCACCCCAACCGTCCTGCCGGGCGCAGCTGCCGCCCCGAGCCCAGCGGCCCCAGCCAGGCCCAGCCCCAAGAGCAAGAGCCAGAGCGAGGTGCCTGGCCCGGGCCCTGGCGGCCCACGCGAGCCGACATGCGGCTCCACGAGCCGTCGCTGTGCCAGGACCCCAGCCTGAGGCAGGAGCTGGCCTCACTGGCCCGCGGCTGCGACTTCGTGCTGCCCTCCCGCTTCAAGAAGAGGCTCAAGGCCTTCCAGCAGGTCCAGGTCTGCCGCATGTCACCCCCCCGGCCCACCCGGGTCCCTCCCGAGTCCCTCCCTGGTGTGGGGGGGGCGGGGGCTGCTCGCACCCACCCGTGCAGGGAGCGTGGGTCCCGCGTGAAGTCGCTGGGAGAGCTCCTAAGAGCTCGCCCGTTGCTGGAGTTTTGGCGGCAGGTGCCGCGGTGTGGCCAGGATGCAAGCCCCCAGCGCGTGGACAGGTTCTGGCTCGGGTGGGGACCTGACCCTGTGGTCCCGGTGGGAAGCCTGGCCCATGGTCACGGCCATCTCCGTGATGACACGGCCCTGTGGGACGCCTGGCCTTCTCGGCCACATGGTGTTTACTGGGCTGTGGGGATCTGCACACATGGGCCGGGCAAGTGGATGGCTCGGTGCTGATAGTGAGTAGTTGGCGTGTAGACACCCTCTCCATGGTTGTGTGTGCTCGGAGGAGTAAGACCTGCTGTGTCTACACCTTGGACGTGTTACGAGTTAGTTTGAGGGACCCAGTCGTTTGGAAGCATCAGACAGCCCGTGATCCCCAGAGTCTGTCTGTGACTCGAGGGGTCTCCGTGGCATATCTTGTCCTCGCCTCAGCTCTGGGCCGGTGCTGGGGGCAGGGCCACAGGGCTTGGGGCCGGGGCTCCTGCTCCTGAACGCCTCACCTCTTGCAGTTAGACACCCGCACTTTTTCTGTAGGCCAGGACTTAACGTCCTGTTGTGGCCAAAAAAAATGACATCCAATCAGACCGGGCCATCTGGGGGAAAAAAAGACCTGCCTTCTGCTGATATTTTAATGGGAGTTTTTCTGGGATCATATCTCAGCTTTTACACAGCTTGGGAATTTTTCCTGTCTTGTGTCTTCCAACTTCTGAAGTTTTGTCTGCAGCTGGGGAAGGTGTGAGTCTGTCCCTAGATTTTAAGGAAAGTGCCTGCATTTGGAGACCCAGGAGTGGAATCTGCCCCACGCGGGTCCTGCTTTGACGATAGGAAAACAGATGTGGGGCAGTTAGGGTTTCTCCTGATGGTCCACTGGGCTGTGTGGGAGACCCGGAAATCCCTCCAGCCTCGCCCAGGATGGTCGTGCCTGGGGGCCCGGCTCCCCACAGAGCCCATGCAGGAAAGTCTGCATTGCTTTAGGGCTGCTGCTTATCAAATGAAAATCACTTTTTGGGAATCAAACTTTATGAATTCATTTCATGGGAAGTTGTTTCTTGTCACAGAAAACATGTCTCAACCTTGCTTCTCAGCCGTGACGATGTGCATTGCGTAACGTGAGTGCTCCCTGGGCTGCAGGCGGTGGACCAGTGGGTCTTTCTCATGGGGGTTGTGGGAGGAGCAGAAGGAGAGTTCTCCTGGCTCCTTTCATCCCAAGATGTTGGAGGGCGGATTCGGGACACAGCCTTGGGGGGGTCAGCAAACATCTTTGGGAGAGGCTGGGGGTAGAGGGAGAGGCTGGGGGTGGAGGGAGGGAGGTGGTGCTTCAGCCTGACGGCCACGCCACCCGCTCAGTGGGCCCCCCTGGCCCGGAGCAGAGGACCCTGGGGCACGGCTGTGCCGTCCACAGTGGAGCCATCCCTGCTCCCGCCTCCCATGTCCACCCGCCCACCCTGCCCAGGGATTCTCGGGCCTTCTGGGCGCCGAGCAGCGCCAACTCCCGGTGGTCACTGCAGGCTCTCTCAGGCCCAGGACATGCTCGGCTCACCCCGCTGGAAGGGGTCCTGAGCGTCCTGTACCCCGGGGGTCCCATCACCCACTCTCCACAAACAGGCTCAGGCACAGTTGACGGGCGCCTCTGCTCCTCCACTCTGTCACCTTGCTGTGGGCCCGGACACGCTGTCCAGCCTCCCTGCAGGGTCCTTCAGGGCACACAGACCCCGCTGAGCGTCATTCCAGACCCCAGTGTGGCCACCCCCTGGGGACAGTCCTGGACTCTGAGCTGACCTTCCCTCCCTGGGGTGACAGCGTGGCCTCCCAGCTCTGCCTGTCCCAGATGGCAAGTGGGCCACAGTCTGGGGTCCTAGTCTGGGTGGGGTCACAGTACCCTGCAGGAAGGGTCATGAATACCCCCTTTGATCCACATTCCCAGGACCCTGGCAGCTGGAAGCGGCCCCTCTGTCCACTCGGCTGTGGATGCAGGTTCCCCTCACAGGCCACTCCAGAGCCGCACACACGCCCCCTTGGGAGCCCGTCCTGTGGGGCAGGTGCAGAGCCAGGCTGACAGTGTCCAGGCCGGGGACCCCGCTCAGCCGGGCTCCCCCATCTGTGTCAGTGTTGGGAACACAGCTCTGCTCCCTCCTGTGAACGCGGCTGGCCCAGCAGCCTCCACAGTGAGCCCGGCCCCTCCTGTGCTGGAGGGAGATCCTTCGCACGAACCCGTGTGCAGGGCCTGGCTCCCCCGTTGTTGTCTTTGGCTCCCCTGTGTTAAACTTTGACCTCTGGCTCCCATCTGTCAGCGTGGAGTGTCGTTCACGCGTTTAGTTGGCGCACCTCCTGCCAGCTGGTGTGGAGGGTCCACGGGAGCCGAGGAGAAAGCTCGCGGCCCACAGGGGCCTCCTGTTGGGTGCAGCATCTTTGGGGCCTGGGCTCACCTGGAATCCACAGGCTGTCCCCCTGAGCTCCCTGGCCCCGTCCAGGGCCCCGTCCCGGCCTTGCTGCTGCATCCGGTCTCAGACGGGGCCGCCCAGGACGCTGCTGGGCTTGGCCGCTCCGGCCCAGCGTCCCTGCCTGGCCTGCTCTCATTCTGCCACCTGTGCCCTGTCCTGGCCCGTTGGAGTCGGAGGGACCCATCTGATGTCCCAGCACGTGCCGTCTGACCCCTCTGGGACCTGACCGTCCGAGGCTGGTGTTGGGAGGTGTGACCCCAGAGACACAGCTGGACGGATTTCTGCTGGGCTCCCCCACACCCTTCTGCGGGAGAAGAGATGCCTTTGCTTTATCCCAGGGCTTGGATTTTGGTCGTGGGGGCACCGCTCCGCCGCACTGTGTGTTCTGGGAGGCCCATGGGCGAGTCTGAGGTCCCAGGAGTGGGGTCGAGTCAGGGAGCAGGCGGCTGGGGCCCTCTACAGAGGTAGCTCTCCGTGAGGCCGTGCCCCTTGATCGGGGCTGCAGGGGGCCTGCGTGGGGCGGGGCGGGTGGGAGCCCAGGCAAGAGGCTTGGGGACCCGAATGCCCCTTGGTCGGCTGGTTGTCATTTTTTAAGAGGCCTGAGCCGTACTTTAGGACTCTCCTTTCACACACACACGTGTGTGTTTTTGCCACTTTTGTTCATTCCAGTCATCTGGCCGCGTCCCCTGGAGGTCGGGGAATGCGCCCCACGGTCCCTGCAGGACCTGCTGAGACCTGTTTTGCGGCCCAGGAGGTGGCCAGCCCCCAACGGCGTCCTGTGTGTTGGAAAAGAATGTGAGAGCTGCAGCTGTGCTGGGGCCGCATCTATTTCTGTCCCGGAGATTAAACTTGTAAATCTCCCGTGTCTGCAGCAGGCTGTTTGTTTCTCGTTGTCCAGTCAGCTCCGTCATCGCTCCGGGGAGCTGGGCCCGGCCTCCCTGGGGGCTGGACCTCTGCTTTTCCCTGCAGCGTCTGCCGTGTCCGTGTGGGGCTCCTGGGGCCGGCATCAGCCAGCTCTGAGGCATGTCGTTTCCCCTGGTCGCCTGCCCTGACGCGGTCCCTGTCTCTCTCTAGTACTGTCCACACCTCCACCTCTTGTGTGCACGTCAGTCCAGCCACCCCACGGCCCCTCTACCCTTTTCCGTCTTTTGAGAAGATGTTCACCCTCTGCACCCTTACGTCTTATGTGTGTCTCTTGTGAATAGACACGATTCTCTTTTTCCTTCTGATCTTCATCTTTTAACTGTGCCGTTTGTCTGTTTCCACGTGTTATGACTGTTCGTCCATCTTGGTTTATTTTCGTCCTGTCCTTTCTTGCCTCCTCTTTCTCTTTTCCTCTCCTACTTTGGAGTATTCCCTTGCTCCTAGCTGACTGCTCATCCTAGAAATGGCCACTACTGGATTTTTCCAGGTGAAAAATTAATACCTTTGCCTTCCAGCTCAAAACACTCAGATGGGGGCTGGCCCAGTGGCGCAGCAGTTAAGTGAGCATGTTCTGCTTCAGCGGCCCGGGGTTCACCAGTTCGGATCCCAGGTGCAGACATGGCACCACTTGGCAAGCCATGCTGTGGTAGGCGTCCCACATATAAAGTAGAGGAAGATGGGCACGGATGTTAGCTCAGGCCCAGTCTTCCTCAGCAAAAAGAGGAGGATCGGCAGATGCTCAGGGCTAATCTTCTTCAACAAAAAAAAACAAAACTCTCAGACACTTCCATTCCATGACCCCATTCATTTTATACTGCTGTTGTTGCCTTCGGAGGGTTTTTAAAAAGAAATAAAATCGCCGCCTTATGATGATTCACACAGTCAGCGTGTTGAGATTTGCCCCCCATACGCCCCTTTCCTGCATCTCCGACCTGCGTCAGGAGCACTTGGCTTCTGCCTGACGCACGGTCCCCCGCACATCCTGGACCAGCGTCTGCTGACAGTGGCCGGCTCGCTTTTGCTTTTCTTCCGTTTTGGTCTCAAACTGTCTCCATGTTGGTTTTGTGTGGCAGACACCTCCCGGGAGGTGGCGTTTGGGCGAAAGGGCAGCCGCTCTCCTCCAGCTCTGGCCCCTGCATTTCTGTCGAGAAGCTGGCTGCAGGGCTCCTGGGTCGCTCCTTTGGAGACGGTCCCCTTTTCTGTTCCGTTCCGTCTCCTTGTGGCAGGTTCTGAGGATCTGCCGCTGTCTTGGGTGTTGTCCAGTCTCGTCGTCCGGTGTGCAGTGTGGGTCGCTCCAAGGACTCCTGCTTGGGGTTCCTTGGGCCTCGGGTCTCAGGATGTGTCTCCAGCTCTGCAGCTGCAGGCTCAGCACCTGCGTCTCCTCCCTCCCGGGGCACGAGTCCCTCCCAGCTGTGCTGCTCTGCTCTCCAACCCAGAAAGCAAGTGTGTTTCCTGTTCTTCTGGACGTTTTATTTGGGGCTGTCTTAAGTCTCCTCACTCTTGCATCTTCAAGCCTCTCCCTGTCTTGATATATGAAGCGTGTCGGCTCTCATTCTCAACAACGTCAGAGTCCGGAGTCTTTGCCAGCCCAGCTGCTCCCTGCTTGCCGGCTCTCCCCCATGGTGCCTTCCTTTCATGTGTGTTTGTGCATTTTGATCATGAACGCCTCACTTTCCTTGGAACTTGGGGCGTTTTCTGAGTCCCGAGTTGAGGATGGTTCACCTCAGCACATCTTGCTGCTTCCGGGCACTGCTGATCTGTGGCAGCCTGACGTCGTCGGCTGGAGGGTTTGGGGACCAGGCACAGGATGTACATTTGGTTTGCACACTTGACTGGGAGTCTGCTGTGAGCTCTCGGGAGCTTCGCCACCACCCCTGCCCGCAGCCCCTTGATGCAGCACCAGCTTTCAGGCCTATGATTGTCCTTTCCTTCCTGGGGTCAGAGGTTGGTGGGGATTTATTTCCACTTCATTCTTCTCGCTGCAGGGGCAGCCCCCAGGATCCCGCTCAGGGGGCAGACTCCGTCGAGGATGCTGGATGTTGCCTCCTCTCCCCGAGCTCTGCAACACTGTGAGGTGACGGTCACTTCACCCCCTTGAGTGCACTCCCTGAAGGCAGCGCCTGTCCAGCCTCTCCTGGCCTCGCTGGGTGCCCCTTCCCAGCGTCCGTGCCCTGAGAGTCCTTCCTCTCTTGCCAGTCCGTGAGGCACTCAGGAAGATGTTTGTCAAGTGCTCTCCCCAGCATTTCCAGCTGCCTTCCTCAGAAGGGCTGGTCCGGGTACCTGGGTCTTGACAGGGCCACAGAAAGAGCACACATGTTAGCATTTACTTCTCCCTGAGTCGATCCTGCAAGTCCAGCACCAGAACTGGGTCATCCAGTGTTGCGCTGTGCCTCAGGGAGTGAGTTGGTGGGAGACGCTTGCTTCCCCATGAGTGTGAGAGACATGGAAGGTTCCAGGCTGGGAGAGACTCACTGTGGACAGAGGGAAACAGAGTCATGTGGCCAAGTTCTCTGAGGTAGCAGCTTTCCGAACACAGCGAAAGGTGTTTTCCTTTCAGGGGAGCTCTTTGGGATGTGCGTTCCATCACTGCATATTGCTGGGGGCCTGCTCTGTGCCAGGCACTGGAGGGTAGCTGCACCTTCTAGTTGGGATGACAGAAAAGCCTACAGAGCCTGACTGGGATGACAGTACCTGTGAAGGGGCGGCAGGTGGGGTGGGATGTGTGTTCTGTCAGGGATGACCTTGTGACCCGGGGTGATGGTTCCTGTGAGGGGGCAACAGATGGGGTGGGATGTGTGTTCTGTCAGGGATGACCTTGTAACCTGGGATGATGGTTCCTGTGAGGGGGCAGCAGGTGGGGTGGGATGAGTGTTCTGTCAGGGATGACCTCGTGACCTGGGGTAACGGTTACTATGAGGGGGCGGCAGGTGGGGTGGGATGTGTGTTCTGTCAGGGATGACCTTGTGACCTGGGGTGAGGTTCCTGTGAAGGGGCGGCAGGTGGGGTGGGATGTGTGTTCTGTCAGGGATGACCTCGTGACCTGGGGTGATTGTTCCTATGAGGGGGCTGCAGGTGAGGTGGGATGTGTGGTGTGTAGGATGACCTTGTGACCTGGGGTGATGGCTCCTGTGAAGGGGCAGCAGGTAGGGTGGGATGTTTGTCCTGTCAGGGATGACCTTGTGACCTGGGGTAACGGTTACTATGAGGGGGCGGCAGGTGGGGTGGGATGTGTGGTGTGTCAGGGATGACCTTGTGACCTGGGGTGATGGTTGGTGTGAGGGGACGGCAGGTGGGAGTGGGCTCAGGCGGGGGGTGTTGTGTTGTCTATTGATGACATGCTAGTGGCAGGTGGGATCTGATCATGGTCTTAGATGAGGTAAGGCAGTGTTTGTGGGGCGCCTGGGAACAGTAGGCACAAAGGCCCTGAGGTGGGCAGTGACAGGGGCAGTCATTAGCGCCTCCACACACCCGCTGTGCCCCAGGGAGCTGTGGTGCAGTGGTTCTCAAACTCCTGACCCAGGGGACCGTCCTCCTGTACCAGCGTGTTGGTGGAAGGGACGTGTGGCACCCTCAAGGGAAGCCCTCCTGCTGGCAGCAGCCAGTGTGGCCATGCGGGGTGTCTGCAGGGCGCTGTCAAGAGCACCAAAGACCTGTGGTTGTGTCTTTGCCCCTAAGTTTGTAGCTGTCTCCCTTCCTCCCTCCCTCCATCTGCCAAATTCCCCCCAAATTCCCCCCGTCCGCATGGCTCTGACCACAGGGGCCGTCTCTCACTGCGCAGCCCATGTGGGCGTCCTCCCTCCACCATGGTCAAGCTCCCCAGGCAGTAAGCTCGCTCGTGTCCCACTCTGCTCGTCCTGTGCCGCTGTCCAGAAGGTCATGTCTCATGGAGCTATGCGTGTGTCCTCGGGGCCAGGCCTCAGGGCCCGGAGCAGAGGAAGACAGGAGCTCTGCTGTGTTCCAGGGTCAGAAGGACCCGGGCTGCCGCACGAGGCGAGGGGTTCCTGGAGATCAGCGAGCTGTGTGTCCACCCCCAGGAACAGACACACGAGCTGAGGCAGAGACAGGCCCTCGCGTGGCAGCCCTGGGCGTGGAGGCCTCATGCGTGTGTGTGCGTCTGTGTGTGTGTCTCCATCGCGACCAGCAGGCCCTTCCCCGCCAGTCCTGACTGGGAGGCCCATTTGGCTGTTGGGCCCCATCCCCTTCCTGTTCCTGCCCCTGGAGACAAGCGGACCAGCAGACGGTGGGGGATGGAGAAGGAGGAACAGGTGACTGAGCCGGTGCCATCGCTGTCGTGGGAATCTCTGCGCCATGTGCTCAGGAAGCGGGTAGAAACCGTCAGATGTGGTTCATCCCCTGCAGTGTGAATACTGCCTCCTAGAGTGCTCAGTCTTTGCAGCTTCGGAAGACACGTTGGCGCGTCTCCACCCACAGAGGTTTGGTGAACTTGCTCCTGACGCGTGGTTTCTGCCCCTTGCGAGGCCCACACAGGACCTGGGGCTCCCCGTGCCCTTGGCCCAGGCTGGCCCCTCTGCCCGGGTGGCCCATCAGCTTCTCCCTCTCGGACTGCGGCCGAGCCTGCATCACGGGGGCCCGGTGTCCATCCTCCTTGGAACTGGCCCCCCATGTCCTTCTCTATACCTCTGGCCTCTCCTGTTGTCCGAGGCCTCCCCGCCCAGCAGGGCCATGGGAGGGTCGATGGGCCACTGTACAGACCTCAGACGTTGTCCCCGTGGTGCCGGTCGTTCTGAGTTCGTGAGCACAGGGCACGTGCTCAGATGTCATAAAGTAGCTCCCAGTGCTGCCTTGGACCATCTGTTAGACCAACGAGAGAATGAAGCCGACTACAAACGTGATCTAAAAACTCCCGTGTGGTGACAGACGTCACAAAGTAAATAAAAAGACGTGGGGCCTGGGGACGGAGGACAAAACTCACAAAGCCGAAGACACGTGCCGCCCTGGGAATGGTCAGAGGAGGAACAGAAATGACGGCACAGCGTGGAGTAGAGAAGGGGCAGGGAAGATGGTGTCCTTGCCTTTTAGACAAATGAGGAGATGCTCCACCTGGTTCAGAGTATGGTGGGGGTGGAGCATGATGCCTGTGTGGTGTCTTAGTTCCCCCAGACGGCGGAACCTCAGTTTGACAGCGCCCTCTGCTGACGGGGCAGGAGGGAATGCGGTGTCGGAGATGGTGGTGGCCCCCGGAGCTCCTCCCGCAGGAGCACGTGGACGAGCCACACTCTTGCGGTGCTGAGGCCGTGCCGGCTGCCTCCCTGTGCTCCCATTCAGATTGGGGCCTTTGTAAGCTTCTTGCACTCGCTCACCTTTAAACAACGCAGGACAGGCGCCTAGCCCGTGGTGGGGACCGCCCACCTTTAGGACTGTGGTGTGTGCAGACACCAGCACCAGGGACACCAGGCCCCCAAAGCCCCCTCAGGAGGTGCTCGCATGTATCCTCACGCCTAGGACAGGAGCCACGAGCACTCGCTGCTGCTGCTGCTGCTCCACAAAGGGGCATGCTGGCCTCCCGCCCTCCCCTCACGTGTGGTGGCGGCCGGGTCACCGCGAGGTCACCAGGGCACAAAGGCCACGTTACTTCCCCAGGCAGAGCCGCCAGGACCCCAGGGCAAAGCCTTGCTCGCGGATCCCAGCCTGGATTCGCATCTGCGTAGACTGCGGATTCATGAGGAGGTCTGGTCGCCACGCGTGACTTGTGCAGATGAAGACAGACTTCCTCGTGAGTGTCCAGCGAGGTTCCAGAGCTGTCGCTTGGCAGCCCTTGGGCAGGAAATGTCCCTATGTCTCCACAGGAGGGGGGCACAGATAGTGGGCGTGAGCGACACAGGGCCTGACACCACATGTCCAGGACGCCCCAGTGAGCCCACCCCGCTGCTTTCAGGGCTTCGTGTGGTGGAGTCAGCATCACGCCGTCGCCAGCTGGAGTGTGCCTGTGGCCATCCAGGGGGAGGAGGGCACCCATGGGGACGCTCGGGCCAGCCAGGGGGGCGAGGGTGAGCCTCGTGGTGGATTGCTGTGCACTGACAGCCGCAGGAAGATTTGATTTAAGTTCTTTGTCACGTTCTGTCCATTTTGTCAAAGTCCATTTCTCAGGACCGGCCTGAGTATTAACTGTGTAACGGGTCTGGCAGAAGCCGGCTGACACGGTGACAGCAACCTCGTTTTCAGGAATCACACCTGGTCGTAGGCGAGAGGCCGAGCAGTGTGTCTGCATGGAGGCGTAGCAGCGCTGTCATCCCTCTTCCTTGTCCTTTCCCAGGTGACCAGGTGCGCGGCCTCCTAGCGCTGACCAGCAGCGAACGACGTCCCTGTGACTTAGCAGCCCAGGGGTCTGTGTCAGCCCAGCCATGGACTGGGGAGAAGGCACATGGTTGACAACGGCTCCAGAACCAGCCCAGGGGCAGCCACCCCACAGTGTAGGTGCCCTGCCCTCTGCCTGGAGCGCCAGACTCCTTGTGCCTCAGTTTTCCCACCGTGAATACAGGATGCTGGTGGCACGTCAGTCACAGATTGTCCTGAACGCGGCAGTTGAGTGAGATGGCTCATGGGAAGATGTGGTCGGTGCTCAGGAAACACCAACACCGTATTGCACAAAGGTACAAGGGCAGCGACTGTGGCCGACAGCTCAGGGCATTGGGCTCGCAATTCATTCCGCCTCGCGGGAGAGAAGAAAAGAGAAAGACGGGAAAACGGAACCACCGCCACAAGGCAAGGAAACAGGAACTCAGGGGCCTGCCCCGGGGGCACAGCAGTTAAGTTTACAGGCTCCGCTTCGGTGGCCTGGGGTTCGCGGGTTCGGATCCCAGGCGCAGACCTAGCACCGCTCGTCAAGTCACGCTGAGGCGGCCTCCTTCATATGAAGTAGTAGACGATTGGGACAGATGTTAGCTCAGTAACAGTCTTCCTCACAAAAAATTAAAAAAATGAAAAATGGCCCTCAGTCTTTGTTCCAGAAATCGAGGGGAAAAGTTATCTTCCTCAAAGCGAATCGTGGGCACCCCCAGCAGATCTGTTGAACCGAACCCTCTCCTTCCAAGGAGGCAGCTCTGGGTGTGGCTTCCCCTCCCGCCTGTCCCTGGGCCACGGTGGGTGTGGTTTTGGCTCAGTGCTGCTGTGCAGGGCTGTCACATCAGGACTCAGTGATTCTGACACTGTAACCCAATCCCCGTGGAACAGGACATCCCGGGCTGGGAGGAGGGGGATCAGCCTGTGTCCCTGGGTGCTGACTCGGGCCGAGTCTCGTGAAGGGTGGGCCCGAGGTCATCGTCCAGCCTTTGCTCTGCTCTGAGGCTTAGTCCACAGTGTGGTCCTCGTGCTTCCCACCGTCCATGGCAGATCCACCTCGCTCAGCACAGCCGGCCTGCAATAGGTGCCGGAACCTCAGGGCCGCCCTTTGCAGCCTCTCCTTTCTGATCACCGTGCCGTCCACATCTGCCTCTCGGCTCTCAGCACTGAGGTGACCCTGCGTCAAACCCCTGACTGTTTTATTTGCCCTGTTGTGATCACAGGGCTCATTGTCGTGCGTCTGCAGGCTCTCCCCATAGCCCCCCAGTACAGCAGACTCAGGACAGCAACACCTCTGGACGTGTTGCTGTCGTCTGTGGGTCACGTCAGTGGGGCAGGACAGAAAGCGTTTACAAGTGACTCCTCCTCCTAGTGCTGGAGGGAAAACAGACAGGTGACACAGGGCGTCCCGGGACATGACTGAGGGGACGCGAGGCCGTCCCGAGATGTGACTGAAGGGGACATGGGGCCATGCTGAGACGTGACTGAGGGGATGCGGGGCCACCCTGAGACATGACTGAGGGGGACATGGGCCCCTCCCGAGACGTGAGTGAGGGGGACGAGGGACCGTCCCGGGACGTGAGTGAGGGGATGCAGGGCCGTTCTGAGACGTGACTGAGGGGATGCAGGGCCGTCCCGAGACGTGACTGAGGGGGACGTGGGGCCATCCTGAGACGTGACTGAGGGGACGTGGGGGGCCATCCCAAGACATGAGTGAGGGGGACGTGGGGCCATCCCGAGACGTGACTGAGAGAACATGGGCCGTCCCTGAGATGGACTGATGGACTGAGGAGGACACTAGCCGGTCCCAGAGGCTGCAGCTGGGTGGTGAAGAGGCCCCCGTTGCAGGACGAGATGTGTAGGACACCCGCAGGTTTCAGTGGGGAGCCGTGTTGACTGTGTATCCTGGTGGCAAATTGGTAGTGCTGTTGGTGTCTGGTGTTCCAGCCCCTGGTCCCTGTGGCATGAGGCGGTGGCTGCATGAGCTGTGCTCTGTCACTCGGCCTTGGGGAGGGTGGCTGACATGTGAGTGCCCCGTGGCGCATGGAGGGGACCCCCCACCTGGGCGTTCGGGCCTGCTGGCGGTGCCATTCCTCTGGGTAAGAACCACGATGTGCCCGGTCACTGGGCCGGCCCTGAACCCTCTGTGGTGTTTCCTCGGCCTGCTGTGTTGTGTGTGTGTCTCCTGCACGCTCAGGGTCTGCAGGTCCTATGTGGTCCCGTGGTGTCCCGTGTGCATTGGGTTCCCCAGACCTTGTTGAGTTGGGGACCCTCACAGTGCACTCTCCTGACCATCTGCCCACTCCCGGCCCCATCAGCCCCCGTGGCCTCAGGCATTGGGTTTTTGCTGCTCAGTCCAGTCCTTCTCCAGTAGGACGCTGGGCTGTTCCTGCCTCCTGAGACTGTGGCCTCGTGTCCCCAGCCCTAGAGAATGTAGGGTGTAGACCGGAGATGCGTCCATGGGCCAGACTGTGCCTCCCCGTCACTGCCCGTCGAGGCCGACCGGGTGCCTGGTCCTCGGCGGCCGTCTACGACCCGGCTCCCAGGAGCTGTTTCTGGCCCCAGAAGGCCTCTCCTGAGTCAGCAGGGAGATGCTGCTGAGTCCTGCTGGGCGACCGTGCCCACCGTAGTGGGAACAGCGAGCCTCATGGGCTCGGCCTCAGAGGAGATTCAGAGCCTCTCCCCCCTCGGTGCTGCAGACCCGGCCTGGGGCCAACTTTCGGCAGTCATTCCTTAACCGGGTCCACTGAACAGCTCTTTCTGCTTGGGGGCATTTTAAACAACCGTGTTTTATATACAGAGTCCCCCCTTCCGCCTGTAACGACAGCCCCACAGCAGGTCAGCTCCCTGAATCCCCGAGGGCACGTCCCGACACCACTGTGTCTTGGAAAGCATGTCAGGAGGTCAAACTTCTCCGAAGTAGTTGCTGCTGAAGGTGCTGGCTTCACTTGGGGTGGCTCAGCTGCCGTTCTGCCTTCTGGCGAGAAAGAGGCTGCAGGGCCAGATCCTTTCCCGGAGGGCCATCCCAGGTCAGGTGACAGACGTACGTCCCATTCTCCGGGAGGCACACGTGGGAACCAGCGACTGCAGGTGTGGGCCCCAAAGAGAGGCCACACCTGTCCTGGCTGTGAGCGAGCGCCATTGACGGCCCGCCTGGAGGACCCTGACCCCAGGAGGACTGCGGGGCAGGCTCCCCACAAGGACCTGTGCCAGCCTCCCTGGCAGCCTGGGCCGTCAGCTGTCACTGTTGCGGGGTCACACTGAGGCAGGGCTGGGGGAGGCTCAGCAGTGTGGATCAGTGGTATGTGACGCTCTCTTGTGGTGTGTGACCTTTCGGATGCGGGTGGCCTCATGGCTGGAGTTGGCCCCCAGGATTGTCTGGCGTTCTGTGCACATTGGGGTTCCGTGGCCCCGTGCGCTCACTTTGAGAACGGTGCCGCCCCTGTCTGTTACGGGTTCATGTGAGGACGATGTTTCCTGTTCCCAAGTCCTCACCACCTGTCTCATTTCTCAGGTCCAGACAAAGGAGGAGCCCCTGCCACCAGCCAGAGCATCCCCACCTTCTACTTCCCCCGAGGCCGTCCGCAGGGGACAGTGAACGTCGATGCCGTCATCGCCAAGATTGAGCGGACCTTCGCCCAGTTTCCGCACGAGAGAGCCACCATGGAGGACATGGGCAAGGTGGCCAAGGTGGGTGCCCTGCGTGCTGCCTCTGGGCAGCACCACGTTCACGGGTTGGTGCTTGTGTTCTGTTTTCAGGATCTGAAACACAGTGGAGACTCTGTATTAACGGTTGTGCCAAATATTGAAGACAGACATGCCTGTGCGTTGTTGCCCTCCCAGATGGAGCAGCGTTCACCTTTGCATTTTTTAAGCAACTGATCCCCTGAGGTCCAGCCTGGCCCTTCCTCTGCGCCCTCCTGCCCCCTGTCTCTCCCTGTGTAGGGTGGGTGCTAGTGGACCCACAGTCCATGCGCAGCAACATGTCGATTTTGAACTTAGCCTAACACATGATCCCCCGTGCATTGTCTCACCATTTGGTTTTGAAATTCGGTGGCATGTCTCCAGGCCATCCATGTTGACATGTGTAGACACATGTAGACGAGCACAATCGTGGTTTCCCACATCGCCTCAGCCGCGTGGGAAGGCTCCCGTGTAGCCGGCAGCTGGCACGGCCCCTCCTGGGTGCTGGCGTTGACGCGTCCCGCTCCCCCATGGATCGGGCTGCCTTGGGCTGTGCTCCTGAGCTCCGCCTTCAGGCCGCATTGGGGTGCTTGTGCTTCCCCTTTGCCCCTGTGCTTCCGGGGTGCTTTCTCTCTCTTCATCCCCACCCTCCCCTCTGGAATGTCTCTTCCTATTCTGGATGCTGACCCTCCGTCCATGTGTGTTGTGAGCAGGTTCTGTTCCACCTGCTGAATGGTTCACGTGCTTCCTTTTGCTTGCAGTTTTTAGGGCTTGTCCTCTTTTCTTGTTGGAACTGCTTTATTGAGATATAACTCTCGGACCACAGTTCACCCATTTAAAACGTACAACTCAGCACAATGCAGTGTATGCCCGGAGTTGTGCAGCCATAATCGTAGTCAACTGGAGGACATTTTTGTCACCCCTAAAAGAAACCCTGTACCCTTTAGCTGTCATCCCCCCTCCCCCACCCCCAACTAATCCACTTCCTGTCTCTGTAGGTTCGAGTATCCTGGACATCTTATGTAAACAGATCCATACCATGTGTGGCTTTTTGTGTCTGCCTTCTTTCCCTCAGCACACAGCCAGACCCGGGCGACACTGGGGGCTCGGCTCCAGGCCCCCACAACAAAGTGAATGTCACCATAAAGCAAGTCACACGAATTGTTTGGTTTCCGAGTGCAGATAAAAGTTAGGTTTATGCTATGCTGTAGTCTAAGTGGGTGATAGCATTATGACTAAAGAAAAGTGCATACCCTAATTAAAAAATACCATATTGCTAAAAAATGCTAACCAGCACCTGAGCCTTCAGCAAGTCATCTTCTCTTTGCTGGTGGAGCATCTGGTGAAAAACGCAATAAAGCAAAGCGCGGTAAAGCGAGGAGCAATAAAGGAAGTGCTTTATTGCAAAATAAAGCAAAAATACAAGTGAGCCTGTGTTTTCAAGGTTCGTCTGTATTGGGGCGTGTGTCAGTGGCACGTCCTTTCAGCGTCCCGTTGTGCATTTATCCATTCATCAACTGATGGACGTCTGGGTTGGCCCACCTTTGGGCTGTGGTGCACAGGGCTGCTGGAACACGCGTGTGCGAGTCTTGGTGTGCAGGTGTAGGGTTCTCTCAGATATACACACCTAGGAGTGGAATTGCTGGGACACATGGCGACACCATGTTTAACGCTTTGAGGAGCCACAAGACCATTTCCCAAAGCAGCTGCCCCATTTTGCATTCCCACCGGCAGCGTAGGAGGGTTCCGATCTCTCACACCCTCGCCAGCACTTGTGTCTTGCTGATTGTAGACAGCGTGTCCTAGGGGGCACGAAGTGTCTCCTGGTGGTTTTGACTCGCATTTCCCTGAAGACTGTCATGTTGAGCAGCTTTTCATCTGCTTATTGGCTATTTGTGCATCTTCTTTGTAGAAATGTTTGTTTAGATCCTGTGCCCGTTCTTTAACTGGATTGTCACTTTATTGTCCAATTGTAAGAGTTCTTCATATATTCTAGATTCAAGTCCCTTATCCAATACTTGGTGTGCATTTTTTCCCATTCTCTGAGTTGTTTTTTCTTTTTTTTAATTATATGTACTCAGCACCTGAAAAACTGAGAATTGACCTGAGTCTTTTTTAACCTTTTCTTTTTTGCTGAGGAAGACTGGACCTGAGCTAACATCTGTGCCAGTCTTCCTCTATTTTGGATGTGGGCTGCTGCAACAGCATGGCTTGTTGAGCGGTGTGTAAGTCTGTGCCCAGGATCTGAACCCACCAACACTGGGCCACTGAAGCAGAGTGTGCAAACTTAACTACTGTACCACCAGGCTGACCCCTTTTTTCAGTTTTTGATAGTCTTCCATGATGCCAAAAAGTTTTTGTTTGTTTGATAAAGTTCACTTTATCTGTTTTTTCATTTGTTGCCCGTACTTTTGCCGTCATATCCAAGAAATCATTGCCAGATGCAAGGTCATGAAGATTTGCTTTTGTTTTTTCCTGAGAGTTTCTAGTTTCGGCCTTTACGTCTAGGTCTTTGATCCATTTTGAGTTAATTTTTGAATATAGTGATGCAGCGGTCAAACTCCATTTTTTACGTCTGGAAATCCAGTTGTCTCAGCACCAAGGCTGAAGAGACCATTCTTTCCCCGTCCAGCGGCCCTGGCCCCCTTGTTGAAAATCAGTTCCCCATAAATATGAGGGTTTAGTACTGGATTCTGATTCTAGCCCTTGACCTGTCCTTGTGTCTTTATGCCAGTTCCACCCTGTCTTGATTACTGCTGCTTTGTAGTCGGTTTTGAAATGGGACGTGTGAGTCCCTTCTCAAGCTTGTTTTGGCTCTCCGTGGACCCTTGCAACTCCTTATGGATTTTAGGGTCAGCTTGTCAGTTTCTGCAGAGACGCCAGCTGGGGTTCTGCTGGGCTCGCGTTGACTCTGTAGATCGGTGTGGGGAGTATGGCCGTCTTACTACTGTCTTCTCATCCGTGTACATAGGACGTCTTCCACTCATTTAGGTCTTAGTTTCTTTCGAAGATGTTTTGTAGTTTTCAAGTATAAGTTTTGCACATCTTCTGTTAAATTTGTTCTGAAGCATTTTATTCTTTTTGATGCTATTATAACTGGAATGCTTCTCTGAATTTTATTTTCAGCTTGTTCATTGCAAGTGTATAAAAATGCAATTAATTCCTGTGTACTGATCTTGTATCCTGCAGTCCTCTGAACTCATTTATTCGTTCTAATAGTGTTTTAGCGTATTCCTTAGGATTTTGTGTGTACATGATCATGTTACCTGCGGCTAGAAATAGTTTCGCTTCTTCCTTCCCGGTGTGGATCTGTTATTTCCTCGTCGCTCCCGACTGCTCTGGGAAGAACCTGTAGCGTGGTGTGGTGTTGATGTCCGAGAGTGGAGGTTCTTGATCCTGCCCTTGGGAAAAGCATCCAGTCCTTCACCGCTAAGCATGCTGTGAGCGTGGGTTTTCACAGATACCCTTTATCGGGTTGGGGACCTTCCTTTCCATTCCTGGTTTGGTCAGCGTTTTTATCAAGAAAAGATGTTAGCTTGGTCGGATGCTTTTCCTGTGTCTGTTGAGAGGCCCGTGTGGTTTGGTTCTTTATTCTATGGATGAGGTGCATTACGTGAGTTGGTTTTTCCAATGTTAAACCAACCTTGCGTTCTGGAGCAAATCCCACTTGGCCATCGTGTGTGGTCCTTTTTCTGCGTGGCTGGATTTCACTGGCTGGTATTCTGTGGATGGTTTTTGTGTCCGTATCCAGAAGAGATACTGGCTGGCAGTTTTCCTGTGATTCCTGTGTCTGGTTTTGGTATTAGGGTAACACTGGTCCAAGAGGAAGATCGGAAGTGTCCCCTTCTCTTCTGTTAGAGATCGCCTTTTTAAAGTATGTTTTTAAATTTTGTTTTATAAGTATGTAAAAACGTACATGGTTCCAAGGTCAAAACTCACAAACCAGATATATTCCCATAAGTCCAGAGTCTACCCCTGTCTGTTCAACTCTGCTCTCTTCCTCCCCCATAAGTAACAGTTTTCATAAATTTGGCTTATCCTTTATTTTTTAATATGAGCAAATACCTACAAATATACATCTGTGTATGTACACACATATTTAATTTCTTCCCTTTCTTGGATGAGAAGTAGCACGCTGTTCTATGCTTGGGTGTGTTCTCTCTGAACATTATGGGTGGCGATCACTCCCCATTGGCGAGGTGGCCCTCGCTTTGCATGTTCGTGTGGGAGCATGAAAGTGACCCCACGAGCTGAAACCTGTGTAGCTTTTCTACTTCTTTGGCGGCTTTCTCCGGGCACGGTTGCTGGGCGAGAAGCAGTGGGTGTCTGCTGTGGACAGTTTGGTGAGTTCCAGTGGGCCTGTCAAGCCGTCAGCACAGTCAGCATGATGAGCGTCTCCACTGGCCCCTAAACTCTGCTTCATTCTCATCCCTCCCGCCCCCAGCCCCAGGCTCCCTGTGGTCACTATTGATTAGGGATTTCTAGAATTGTACATAAACTAAATCATACTGCAGATACTTTCATTCTTTTTATGGTGGTAAAATTCACATAAAGTTCCACCAGCATTTTAACCATTTTAAGATGTACAATTCAGGGGCCTTTATTTCATAGACAGTGTTGCACAACCATTACCACTGTCTGGTTCCCGAACATTCACATCCCCCTACAAGGGAATCCCGGGTTCTGTAGCAGTCACTCCCCATTCCCCACGCCCAGCCCCTGGCAACCATGAGTCCCCTTTCTGTCTGTGGATTGGCCTGTTGTGTTTCAAAAAGATCTGGGCAAAAGTTTTGATACAAATGAAAATAAAACCAAACCCACCTTCCCTAAGCGTCATTTTTTAAGAACAGCCAGAGAAGTGTGATGGTTTGGTGCCTAAGCTTCCTTTCCTGCTGAAATTCTCATCCAGCCTGGCACCAACCTGAAGGAAATCACCTCACTCCTCATGCTCATCGCCCTTCCCTCTTGGGACCTGGGACCTTCCTCCCAGGACCTTGGGGTTAGGGGCTAATAATGGAAGTGAAGTCACTTAGAAAACACAGAAAAGCAACTTTAGGAGATATGTCACTTCAGGTAATCTAATCCCATCCATCAAACAAAATCTGCAAGTGTTTGGTGGTGAGGATGTGGTCTATTTTCCAGAAATCACAGACAGCTTATATTGCTTCCTGTGAAAACTTTTTCACCTCCTGTACAAGCTCCCATCCAACCCAAGTACGTTTCTTAAGTAGTCTCAACAGAAAAACTAACCTGAGAATGATTTAACGGGACTTTCAATTCTAAAAGATCCAGTGTCAAACGCTTTATGATCAACTTCCTTTGGCACCGCAGAGCCCACGGCCTCAGCACGCTCTCCCGGCTGCATCCTCTCTCTCATTGCCTTCTTCACAGCAGCGAGGCGACCCCCATCTGCGATCCCAGCATCATCATGTTTTGGTTCACTCGCTATACCCGAGACAACTTTTTCCTACAAAGAGAAATTATGACATTTACTAAAGCAACTCATTACCATCTTATAAGAAAAATGAATAAAGCATGCCTAAAATATTTCACACATCCATCTTATGCTTATCAAGTTCCTAGTATGTGCTAAACATGCTGGGGGTCAAAGGTAAAGGACAAAGTTCCTGCCCTCAAGGAGTTAGTTGTGGTTGTCGTTTAATGTAAACAAAGATAGGACCCTTCAACATGTCTAAAAACTGATGGAAAAGAGAGAACAAGGCTAAGTGATGGGATGAGAGGTCAATGACTAAGAGATCTGGGGGAATGGTTCCAAAGTACAGATAAAAGATTAGTTTGATTTTAACTGTTCAGTAGTCTTAACGGTGGCCTATAAAATAATGTAGGAGAGAAACACTGGTGGTAAGGGGCAGAATTACAAGGCTCCGACATAATGCTGTCTTGACACAGCCGTTATCTGCGTCACTGATGGTGTTATGTCCCCAGGACTAAGCACCCGATAAGAAATCGCACGGCAGGTCCAAATGTCCCAGCATCCTTCCTGTTTAACAGACTTGAAATTCATTCAATCAATCTCGTCACTGTCCTCAGGGCCTTTGTCATTAGTAAGACATTACTAACGTCTTACTAAGACATTACTTCATTAGTAAAATAAGGAGACTTCATTAGTAAAACAATCCTACAATAATCCTTTAATACTCTAACATCTTAAACTCCTAAGACAGAATTCAAAACAGAGTTTTTATTTGGATTACACAGCATAATAAAGTACCAGTTTAGAAACCTGATTTTACAACCAGAGGCATTTTTCTAAAATCTAAAAGAAAAAGTGGCAGGGCTCCAAGCTGGCTTGAGAAGTAGCAATTCTGAACCAAAAGCTTGGAGTTAAAATATTTTGGGAAAAAAATTAGTACTAATAGATAAGAATGGAATCTATCATGTCAACAAAGCCAATTTTACAGAGAAAATAGGAAATTTTACATGATAAAATTTGGGAAGAAGAGAGAGAGTCTAAGAGTCATTGTTCCTCTTTTCTACTTAAAAAGTTCTTTCATTTTGAAATATATCACGCACAAGAGTATAGAAAGCAGAGATGGCATAACCTGTGGGTTAAGAACATGGGTTCTGGAATGAGAAACCCAGCTCCACCCTGGGCACGTGCTCGAGTCTTCCTGGCCTCAGATTCCCCACCCGGGGATAACGGCACCCACCTCACAGGACTGTTGTGAGGATTAACTGAGTCAATGTGTGTGAGGGCCTGGGAAGCATAGTTGGCACATTATATAAATTATGTACTACTGCTATTATTACTGCAAAACAATGTATAGGTACAGTTTAAAGAATAAAACACACTGGTACATACCGTTACTTAGCAACTCAGAAGCTCTCAGGAGGACCAAATCCAATCTCAGCCCCACCTCCCCCGCCAGAAATAACCATCCTGAATTTTGTGTTGACCTTTCCTCACTCTTTCAAGACAATCAGGACATTGTAATAGATGACACGTTTTGTGAAATGAAAAACCTGAAGCTAAATGTTTCTAAAGCTTAAATTCATTAAAGTAAAAGTCTATATTAGAAATCCACAAATTTACCTGAAACACATCTTTGCTCGTATTGCTGGCTTTCTCCCATCCACACTCCTCAAGTATGGTCAGATTGTTGAATTTCTGGCGTAGATCCTGTATCTGTTAATAAATGAAGCACAAGTTTATCAGATTAATGCTAACCATATTAAATTTACAAATTAATGCATAAAAGCTTCAAACAAATTGACAACGACTTGGACTGGTGACATAAAATTAGACTGTCATTGTCAATTTTGTATTCAAATGAATTCTTATGGTAAAATTGTTCATTGTTATTTTATGTTAAAAATCTACATAAAGGATGTCATATGTGAATAACTCCCAAACTATTTTGATGACTAAAATGGTAGGAGAGATATCCTAAATTATACAGTGTGAACACAATCTCTCCGTTTTTTTTTTGTTTTTTTGTTTTTTTTTT
The DNA here is from genome assembly GCF_041296235.1 of Equus asinus. Classification (NCBI taxonomy): domain Eukaryota; kingdom Metazoa; phylum Chordata; class Mammalia; order Perissodactyla; family Equidae; genus Equus; species Equus asinus. Next base: position 24,059 of record NW_027225314.1, on the reverse strand, counting down.
ACAGTTTATTTATCCCTTCTCCTACTGAGGAGCATATCCATTGCTTCCAAGTCTTGGCAATTATGAACAATGCTGCTATAAACATCTGTGCACATGTTTGTCTGGACACAGGTTTTCAGCTCATTTGGGCAAACACCAAGGAGCGTGACTGCAGCATCGTATGGTAAGACTCTGTTTAGTTTTGTAAGAAACTGCCAAACTGTCTTCCAAAGTGGCTGCACCATTTTGCACCCCCACCAGCTATGAATGAGTGCTCCTGTTGCTCCACATCCTCACCAACATCCGGTGCTGTCAGCGGTTTGGATCTTTGCCATTCTAATAAGTGTGTACTAGTGTCTCATTTTACTTTTAACTGGCAATTCTCTAAGGGCATATGATGTTGAGCATCTTATCTTTTCATACACTTACTTGCCATCCATCTGTCTTCTTTGATCAAGTGTCTGTCTGTTCAGTTCTTTTGTCCATTTTTAAATCAGGTTGCTTGTTTTATCATTGTTGAGTTTTAAGAGTTCTTTGTATATTTTAGAAAACAGTCCTTTATCAGATAGGTCTTTTGCAAAAGTTTCCCCTAGTCTGTAGCTTGCCTTCTCTTTCTCTTGACATAATCTCATTTTATTTTCATTTTTATTGTTTTGGTGAGGAAGATCGGCCCTAACATCTGTTACCAATCCTCTTCTTTTTTCGCTTGAGGAAGACTGGCCCTGAGCTAACATCTGTGCCAGTCTTCCTCTATTTTGTACGTGGGTCACCACCACAACATGGCTTGATGAGTGGTGTAGGTCCATGCCTGGGATCAGAACCCGCAAACCCTGGGGCAATGAAGTGGAGTGTGCCAAATTTAACCACTATACCACTGGGCTGACCCTGGCACAATCTCATTTTAAAGGATTCAAATAATATACATACTAGCAGGATGGGAATGTATGATCCCATCCTTCTGGTATTTCCAATCTCCTCAAAGTGGTAACCACTGTCAACAGTTGGGTAAATATGCTTTGAGTCTCCGTTTATACAAATAGGTACTCTATTTGCATTTATACAAATAGGTACTCTATTTGCATTTATACAAATAGGTACTCTCAATCTCCCTTTCTCAAAAAAATTTAAATGTCAAAAAGACTCAGGATTACACTTATGACCAATTGATTTTCAACAAAAGTGCCAATGCAATTCAGTGAGGAAAAGATAGTTTTTTCCAACAAACAGGACTGAGAAAAGTGGATATCTGCAAGAAAAAATATGAATTTGGGCTCTTTCCTACACCATACACAAAAATGAACTCCAGAGCCAGCCCTGATAACCTAGTGGTCAAAGTTCAGTATGCTGTGCTTTGACAGCCCAAGTTCAGTTCCTGGGTGTGGAACCACATGACTTGTCTAGCAGTAGCCATGCTGTGGTGGCAGCTCACACAGAAGAACTAGTAGGACTTACAACTAGAATACACAATTATGTACCAGGGCTTTGGGGAGGAAAAAAAAGAGAGGAAGACTGGCAACAGATTTGCTCAGGGCAAATCTTTCCTAGCAAAAAATAATTAATCACAACTTAATTTTTTTAAAAAATGAACTCCAATTGTTCACAGACCTAAGTGAAAGAGATAAAGCTTTTAGAAGTAAACATAAGATAAAATCTTTGTGACCTATGGTTAGGCAAAAAGAGTTCTTGGAAATAATGCCAAAATCACAACATTAAAAAAATTGATAAACTGAACTTCATCAAAATTAAAAACAGCTGTGTTCCAAAAGATACCATTAAGAAAATTAAAGAACAAGCCACAAACTGGGAGGAAATATTTGCAAATATTTCTGATAAAGGACTTGTATCCAGAATATACAAAGAACACTTACAACTCAATAATAAAAAGACAGACCCAATTAAAAATGGGCAAAAAGATTTGAATAGATATTTCACCGAAGACGACATACAAATGTCTAATAATAAGCACATGAAAAGATGCTGATCATCATTACTCATTAGGGAAATGCAAATCAAATCTACAATATGACAGTTCACACCCCACAGGATGGCCGATACTAAGAGAGACAGGAGCAAGCACTGGTGAGGATGCGGAGCAACAGGAGCTCTCACACACTGCTGGCGGGCACGTGAAAGGGTGTAATCAATTTGGAAAGCAGTTTGGCAGTTTCTTAAATAGTTAAACAGAAATTTACCACATGATCCAGCCATATCTACCCAAGTGAAAGAAAACATGCCCACATGAAGATTTGTAAGTGAATATTCATAGATTATTCGTAATCGTCAAATAGTGGAAATGTCCATCAACTGGACGATACAGACTGATGTCTCCATGAACCGCTACTCAGCCATGAAAGGAACAAAGTACAGGCATGTGCTGCAACATGGAGGAACCCCAGAGACACCACGCCGAGGGAAAGAAGCCACATACAAAAGACCACATATTGGGTGATTCTTAGAATGAAACGTTCAGAAAAAGCAAATCTACAGAGACAGTAAGGAGACTCGTGGTTGCTTGGGACTGGGAGTGGCAATGGGAACTGACTGAAAACAGGCAAGAGGCATCTTTCTGTGGTGAGGAAAACGTTCTAAGTTTGGATTGCAGCGACGGTTGCACAACTCTGTAAATTTACTAAACATCATTGACTTTTACACTTAGAATGGGCAGATTTTATCATATGTAGATTGTTTATCCTCAGTATAGCTCTTTAAAATAAATAAAAGCCCCAGGAGCCAACTTGAAGAGGCTCCCACTGGCCAAAACTGGGAAATGAGCATCACTAAAGATAATGACTGTAAAAGATGCCAACACAAATACTTTTAAATCCATAAAATAATTATGATACTAAGAAAGACAAAATTAATTGGTCACCATTGAAGGATGCTAGTGAACCAACTCATTATTATGTCAACTGGTCATAAAGTGACTCCATAAACACTATTCACTTCTGCGCCATATAATTACCAGAATATTGTGTTTCTTCACATTTTTCTCTAGACTTCATCATTGCTTTGCTTTTTGTTTGCTTAGTTTTTTAATGTATCTATCATCAATTTGCCTCTAAAGTCTGCACAGTATGTATAAATTCCCTCTTAATACAACTAGAAAAGCAAACCACTCGGGTATTCTGTTCCGTTCAGCCTCAGAGACAGTATCTCGCCGAGCCCCAGCCTCCTGCTCCAGTCTGAACAGCTGCTTCCTAAGCCTGCTGCTCACCCTCTTTACTCACCTCAGCCACAATTCCCTTAGACTTTTTGGGGATCTGTCCCAGCTCCTTCCCCTTTCTTGGCTTACTCCCTCATTTTTGTGAGGGCCGTTCTCAGTTTCCTGAGAAAGGGTGCCTGGGAGGTAAAATTTCAGACTGTGTGTGTCTGAAACATGCCTTTCCACCCTCAAGCGTGACTGGCTGGGTATACAACACCAGGCTGAGTGTTATTTTCCCCGAGAAGTTCGAGGGCCTTGTTCTCCCAGCTTTCGATGTCGCTGTTGAGAAATCTAGGGATATTCTGATTTTTGACCTTTTGTATGAAACTTGTTTTTGCTCTCTGGAAGTTTCTAGATGTTTCTCCTCATCCCAAGAGTTGTACAATTATATTTCATTGTGCATTGGTGTGTGTCTACACTGACATACAGTGCTAGGCACTCAATGGGCTCCTTCAATCTGGAATTCAGGTCCTCCAGTTCCAGGAAAATGTCAAACTATTTCATTGATCATTTCCTCTCCACTATTTTTTCTGTTCTCTTTTTCTGGAATCCCTGTTATTTGGATATTATACTTCCTAGACTGGTCCCCTTAATATTCTTATCTAGTCTCTCCTCTTTTATCTCTCTCTTTTTGCTCTAATTTATGGGAGATCTCAGCTTCATATTCCATCTTTCTAGTGAATCTTACATTTCTGCTCATATAGTTTTTAACTTCAAAGAGCTCTTGTTGTCGTTCTCTGAATGTTCTTTTTTGCATAGCTGTTCTCATTTGGCAGAAAAAATGCCTGGTCTCTTTGAGCATATTAACACTTGCTTTTAAAGTTCTTTCTCCTGGATCAGCCCATGGCCTCATCCAGACAGCTTCCTTCCTGTGCTGCTGCGGCCCCTTCTTCCAGGTTTCGGGCTGTCTGCAAATGTCTCATGGTTCTTGGCCACTGGTTCTTGAATTAGTATTTTATATGCTTATTTCTAAAATAAGCTCAAAAAGCTAGAAATTGTCATCTCCCTACCTTCACTGATTTTCCTAGTAACGGCCTCTATCAGCGCTTTCTACACCAGATTGGTATGAGGGCTATGTCTGACTCTGATAAAACTATAAACTCCTCTGGGGTAGAGAATGTGCCTATTTGTCAGCTCCTCATACAACGCCTGACACACAGCAGGGACAATAACTGCTCGATGGACCCAGCTACTGAAGACTCGTCCTCATTTTCGCACACATGGAATCATCACAGACTAGGCAACAGCTGAATAGAATCTCAATTTCCAACCCATATAGAAATTACCCTGACAGTATGCAGGAGGAGGGGACAGCAGCCATAAAATTTAGACAGTGCTTTACAGTTTGTAAAGGGGCTAATATCTCCTTTAATATTACAGATACCTAAGCAGCCTCTACTACTCCCATTTTACTACTGTTACCTCACTTCCAAAAACATGCGACTCGAAAGTTAAGCCATTCCAAATCCTGGCCACATACCTGAAGGCTGGCCATGTTCCAGAACCCATCCAGGTCTGCACAGGTGGTATCCTTTTTGCCTCATTTGTATTCCAAATTGTCCACCAGTTCTTCAAACCGTTTGAATATTTCTGCCTTAAGGAGTCTTTTTTGACCAACTGCGAGGGGAATAAGATCTTCTGCTAAGGAAAAGATGAGATTTTTAAAAGCTAGAGAACAAAACAGGACCTTGATTGCAAGTCAGCCAGCTGATAAGACGACCTCACCCCAAATATCCTGGGGCTTCCAGAATCAAACTCTTACCTTAAAGCAAAACAAAAAAACATCGACTACAAAACTTTGTCATACAAATACTGAGCATTAACTGTCTGCTTCTGTTCCCACTAAAACGTAGCAATATTCATTCTCATATATGTTGCTACATAGTAAACAGCATTCTGCTCACCTTGTATTTTACAAGAATTCAACCTCAAACAACTCACTGTACATCAGCATCTAAGGACTTCACACAGCACACAAATGATTTTTTCTAAAAAGCTTCTCCAAATAAGATTAAGGAAATATCAGAAAATTTGTTCCATATTTATTTAGGTCATTTTCATTCAGAAAATATTTTGCATAATTAAACAATACTAGATATAGATGTCACTCAAAAAGTCATAAAAAATCTAACAATAAATAGGCAAACGTTTAACTCCCAGGAATGATTGCTAACATTCTAATTACTTACACCTTATAAGTCATCTACCATTTTAGCACAGAGATACTAGTGAACGTATGTTGAGAAATGAAAAGTCTTGCTATTTTGATTAACAAAACTATAAAGTTCGGCAACACTAGATTTTTGTTTCAGATAAATGTAGACATATTAAAATAAACAATGCAGAGCCACCCTGGTGGCCAAGTGGTTGGGTCCATGCACTCACCTTCAGCAGCCCAGGGTTCACTGGTTCAGATCCTGGGCCCAGACCTACACACCGCTCATCAGGCCATGCTGTGCTGGCATCCCACGCAGAAGAACTAGAATGACCTACAACTAGGATATACAGCTATATGTCAGGGCTTTGGGGAGAGGGAAAAAAAGGAGGAAGACTGGCAACAGATGTTAGCTCAGGGCCGATCTTCCTAAAAAGAATAAATACATAAATAAAATAAAATAAACAAAGCTAAGACAAAAAACATAAATGTTCCCTCCCCTTTGTTTGGAATCTATACTTCAAGCTTCCTTTCCCACTCAAGGCAGTCGGTCAATATTAATTCCTCTCTTTCATATCAGAGAATCTTTCTAAAATTATGACATGTTTCAGCTTTACAAATGTTTCTCATACTAATATCTAAGTATTAGCAATATGACACTTATACAATAGCGATTTTCCAGAGCTGATGCTTATTTTATGAACTGTGATATATTAAAATCCATAAATACAAGTTGATATCCTATACATGTCCATCTTTCTACACCTAAAACTTACGTGGATGGTTAATGCCAAGAGCAACTTTCCAAGCTAATATTTCTAGTTCTTTCCGTTCTCATTTATCAGAGATGAAACAGAAAGAACCAGACATGCCTGAGTTCTGTCTTTACTTCTGGTATTGCCCATGGAACTGAGACCAACCCAACTGCCCAGAGTAAGTTGAAGCTAAACCCTGTAAGACTGGAATTACAGTGTCAGGGCCTCACAGATTCTAATTAGTAGGCTTTGCTTGTCCAAGGGCGGTAGTTCTCAACACTGGTCAATTTTGCCCCCCAGGGGACATCTGGCAGTGTCTAGAGCACCTTTGTCACAAACCAGAGGAGTGCTACTGGTCTGGGACGTTACACAACATCCTGCGATGCAGAGGACGGCCCCACAACAAGAATTATCCAATCTGAAATGTCAGTAGTGCAAGTTGAGAAACCCCGGCCCAAGATAAATTGAATCTGTCTCTTTATAAAAAGCATCTTAGCAGGAGAAACTGAGGATAGTTTTTTTTCTTAGAAGAAAAAATTAGCTGTTTATATCTAATGAAAACTTAATTAATGAGAAAGGAGACTTGTCTTAGATCCGACATTATTTAGTTGGGTAAATTGCTTATTATCTCAATGTCTCAGTCCAACAACACGGTGGACTAGCTCATCTCTAAAATCCCTTACAATCATAAAACCTTACGTTCTACAAACAGCTGAAGTGGCTCTGAAATATACTCATTCATAATAGAACAAATGAGTATTAAAAGTATAGGAAGATAATATTTCTCCTCTATTTGATTGTCAAAGCCCAAAAAAGTGGTTAGTACTGTATTGGAAAAGATGTGAGAATCTCCTTGCTACATTCACTCAAGAACATAGTATGTCATCATTTCCTGTGTGATGTGGAGCGTTGGGGCCTTTCTCCAGATGCAGTCCTCTGATCTGTGTCCAAGGCATTTAGGTGACATGGCTTTTAGGTTCCCAAACAGGAACTCTAATTTTCAGTCTTCATAGTTGGAGAAACATAATCCTATCTTATGATTTAGTGGGCCAAGGAGCCTACCATCATCTCCCTCTATCCTTCTTTTGTAAAATAAACATTAACTTAGTTTCTTTGTTTGAAAAAAAAGGTATGATAAAATAGGAACTCCCATATTTTGCTGAGGGAATGTAAATTGAGGTCTTTATTTATTTGCACAGGAGAGGATTGAAAAGCATCCAGGCTTGTTTTTTGCAGGCTTGACAGTAATACTACCAGACTGAACTCAATGGAAACAACCAGCAACAGGGACCTACTAAGTAAATCGTGGTGTAGCCATACAATTGGATACCATGCGGCCATTAAAACACACACAAAAACAGCATGAGAAAGTTCTTAAAGGACTAAAATGGAATATCTCCTACATTTAACATTAAATGAAAACAGAATAGTATGCTACTGTTTACATTTAAAAAAAGTTTATCTACATATGCATTATGTATCTCTGGAAGAATTCACAAGAAATGAATAACACTTGCCTCTGTGGAAGGTTCGAACTGTAGGGTTGGGAGCAGAGTTGGAAAAAAGGCTTCTCACTTGTACCTCTTTCTATCTTTTAAGTTAGCAACCACATGAATATACTAGCCATTGAAAAAGATTTTTAATTTAAAAGATAAATAAAAATCACTCAAGGTCAGTTTCCTCCTAATTCATCTACGTATTATATTAAGGTTAAAATAGTTTAATTTTGGTTTTAAATGTCTAGACATTAATACAAAATGCTTACACTGGGAACAAACGCACAGACCTGAAATGCAGCACATGTCGCTGCTGAGATGTCTGATCCTCCTTTATTTCAAGTGATGGGACTTCTTTTATTGGAAAGCCATGTAAATTTTCAGTAGTAGTTTCATTTTTATTTAAGACACGATCTATAGATTAAAGAAAACATTACATATACATTTCAAAGCAGCAACTCCTATAACGACATCCCCCACAAGACAAATTTCTTAAATCCTTCAATTTTTTCAACATTGAAATTTAAAATTGTAAATAAATTTAAAATTTAAATAAAATTTTATTTCTGCCTCAAAGATTTCATTCATCAGATCTCCTTTTACAGTGTCTCTCAATGTTCTTCATCTCTTGAAATTTACATTTCGGTCCCCCTCTCAGTCTGCAGTCCTCATTCCAGCTCTGTTTCCAGATAGCCCTCCCCATGCTTTTCCGTCTCTTCTGACCCTGAGATCACACCCTGAGCTACATGGTGAGACACATGGTGGAAAAGACTCTAAACGATCTCTGATAAACCATAACCCAGAGAAACAAGTAAAAAATTCATGAAAATACCATACCTGTGCTCCCAACTGTCAGAGAACTCAAAGGACGGCGTAATTCGTCGGAATCTTGATGTACTGAAGTTTCACTTTTGTGTGCCAACATTTCTTTTGTTACTTCTGGAGCCTCATCACTAAGCAAGAGCAAAAATACACTTCGTAAAACATGAACCCATACATCTCACTGAAGGATTTCAAAATTATGTTGTTTTTTAAAAACATGGGATAAAATAGAAATATGTTTCTGTTTTTTAAAACATGTCTAATCTAGAGGGAAAAACCGTAAACACCTCCAGCGGGAAGGCCCGTCTCTGCCCCCTGTGATGAGATCCACAGATGCAAAGCCCTCTCAACCGGACATACACACTTAGGAGTCTCAGATGCCGCAGAGCAGTTCTCGGTCAATCTGCCGCCAGCCAGCCTTTGGAAAGCAACCTTGCCATTTCTTGTAAAGATTCAAACTGATTTTTTCTCCCCACTTTACAAGTTAATCATTTTGTCTTTTGAGATAGCTTTTATAAAGTAGTACTCAGTAAAAAAAACACAAACAAAAAAATCCAAACCATGTCTGAGCTGCAGTATAGCAATTTCTTCTTTCTAAAAATTTATTTCTAAGTGTTGCAATTAAGTCACTTCTTAAAAGCAAAAAAAAGCAAATTGAATCGTGAAAATAATAATGCACACAAAATATCAAATCTGACAAATACATTATTGTATCCTTCTGAAAAATTTTTTGGAAAGGTCAAATTTTCATGATTTATAATGAACATAGTTTACTAACTAAATAACTTAAAAAGCACAGGCCAAATTTAAGAAAGGCATTCGTTCTCCATGTCAGCAAGGAATTCATTCATAACATCTCATTCTGTCACTGGCTGTCAAAGTAGCGGTGCTTGTTGGAGTCTAGGTGTTACGTCATAGCTCTTCAGACCATCTGGTGGCCGAAACAGAAAATCTACTGGTGCGAAGGATGGCCTCCCTTTCACTTCTGCAGGATTTGTCTCAGGTAACTTTTCCACTTTGGATAAGACTCCATCTGGATCCCTTCCGTTTGTCACACTGGTTTGTGATTCCAAAGTATTTACTTCGCTATCAACTTTAAAAGACATGACCTGGATGTGAATAAACAGAATAGAGTGAGAGTCTCTCTTCTTGGGATATATTCCACCAATTTTTTAGGCCCGAAAATGTGAAAGTTAAGAGATATGTCCCACGTACATAATTTAAGAAACAAAAACAAATACAATTAAATGTTTACATGGAGTCAGAAGACCAGCTACATAAACCATTGCTATGGTCCAGAAAGAGGGAGAACCAATCCATATTAAAAAAACTATATAATAGGTTTTAGGTATTACCAAAAATTAAAATATATGAAAACTAAGGTGGAAAAATTCTCTCACCTAACAAATACGTATCTTTTTACTTAAATTATGTTGATAATTACAAAGGTTTGAGAATCAGAAATCCAATGTTTATTGGATTACCAGTATTGTCAAGGACAAAATCTTTAATAACTTTGGATTATTATAAATAAGTTTATCATATGAGCAAAACTATTTTTCAATGTGGCACAGTAAGATTAACCATATAAAATGTGAAGCGTATTTTCTTTTTCAAGTCAATTTGTTATTTGGTAGTTTTTTTTACTGTAATATAATTGGCATACAACATTACATTAGTTTCAGGTATACAACATGATTCAATATTTGTATATTGTGCAATGATCACCCCAGTTAGTCTAGTTAACATCCATCACCATGCACAGTTACAAATTTTGTTTTCTTGTGATGAGAACTTTTAAGATCTACTCTTAGCAACTTTCAAATATACAATATTATTAACTGTAGTCACCATGCAGTACATTACATTCTCTACTTACTTATTTTATAACTGGAAGTTTGTACCTTTCAACCACCTTTGCCAATTTAATCCACTCATTTCAACATAATTTTTAGAGGTTTCTACGTTTCTGAGTTTTAATGAGATACGTATTTCTACCCGGACTAGAGTTTAAGGGTAACACTGTGCTTGAGGCCTGTGTGGCTGCAAAGGTAGACACTAGCGATAATCCTTAAGGAGAAAACCAACCTTGAGGGAGGAGCTGTGAGGTCCAGCTGCTCGCCTGTGAAGATCACCCTGTACTGCCTTCCTTGGAGGATCTATGTCTGATTTTTGGTAAGAACCTAGCCAGGTTTCTTACACTTTGGCATAACTTTGTTTTTTTTTTTTAAGGCTAAGGAATTATAGCATGGATTATAAATTAAGGGATTGGGTCCTCGAAATGGTGGCTCTTTTTGAAGACTCTACCAGGCACTATGCTAGATGCTGTCAGAAACGTCAGGTGATTTCATTCTTGAAACTACTCTGTGTAGATATTACATGTTACAGCTGGGAGAACAAACTCATAGCTTCCCCAAGATTATATAGCCAATTGGAAGCGAGACAATAGGCAAACTCAGGCCTAGCTGAATCCAGAGTCAACGCATTTCACCCACTGCACCCATCTCCTAGCCGATGCTCACATGAAGGTTTCCGTCAGCTGTGTTTTTATTTTCTCTCTTCTGTTAACCAAACTACACATTCTCTACCTATAAGGTTTTAAAGATGAGACACCTCACAAACCATAACAGTAAACCCTCTTGACGCTTCCTTGTGCTTCAAGAGGTTTTCACACACGTGGAGGTTAACCTCTTGAAGCAGTTTTGTAAGCTTAATTTCAGCTTCATGAAAATAAAAATGAGATTTTCCAAATGTCTAGAAATAAACAGATACTTATACTCTACCTTGCCTGGTTCTTCTTCGATCTTTTTGGCAGGCCTTCCTTGATCTGGTACTTTTCTTTCTGTTATATTATCTAAAATAAAAATGACATAACAGATCCATTTTGACTAGATAGAAAATTCTGCATTAAAAATGCTAGGTAAGGAGCCGGTCCAGTGGCATAGCAGCTGAGTTCATACACTCCACTTTGGTGGCCCGGGGTTTGCTGGTTCAGATCCTGGGCATGGACCTATGCACTGCTTATCAAGCCATGCTGTGGCAGCTGTCCCACATATAAACTAGAAGAAGATGGGCACAGATGTTAGCTCAAGGCCAATCTTCCTCGAAAAAAATTAAAAAGTACTAGGTAATTTGGGAAAGAAAAAAAGGCAACAATATGAATCTATGCCTTAATGGATTTTGTGATTAAAAGTCATTTTAAAATATCCTATTTAAAATACCCTATTTAAATACGATAAATACAGATAAAACTTCCTGCCAAGTATAGGATATCTGTTTACAAAACCAAAGGTGCTAAAGTATTTTACCTTTTGCCTCTGACTATCAAATGCATATTTATTATAGAAAATCAGGAAAAGCAAAGCACAAAAACAATGCAAAAAACATCACCCCAGAGGGGCTGGCCCCGCTGCGCAGCAGGTAAGTTCACGCTTCTGCTTTGGCAGCCCAGGTGCTCAGATCCCGGGTGCGGACCCACCCACTGCCTGTCGAAACCATGCTGTGGTGGGTGTCCCACATATAAAGCAGAGGAAGATGGGCACGGATGTTAGCTCCGAGCCACTCTTCCTCAGCAAGAAAGAGGAGGATTAGCGGCAGATGTTAGCTCAGGGCTAATCTTCCTCAAAAAATAAATAAATAAAAATCACTCAAGATGACCTTACTCAGAAATCATCACTGCTGACAATTCAGGGTATGCTTTTCCAGTTTTTTTCCTATGTTCACATATTCACATACATATTTTAGAATTGTGATCACACTGTTCAGAATTGGACCTGTTTTCTTTGCCCACTTAATACATCCTGGACCATGTCATGAAGTGTCTTTCACAGGATCGTTCTTAAACGCTACACTGTATTCCACCAAACAAATGGGCTGTAATTTACTGGGGCCATTAATCTTCACTTTGTGGCGCTGCCCACCGATGCACACGCTTCACCGCTTGAGCGCCCACTGTGTGCTAACTGGATGGTGGGGCACTGAACCTGTCTTGGGGACCTGGAATCTCCCGTTTCCTCCTCGCCTACTCAAAGAAGTACACGATGACTTTAAAAACTGAACACGAAAAACCTCAGGGACCAGAGCATTCTACTTCAGCCACTGATGAAGGAACAGTTCTCACCACGTGCCGCTCGCGTGGCCGGCACAGCCAAGGCTGCTCCCGCAGAGGCTGCACTGGCGGTGCCTGCCCCCGAGGTCTGCTTCGCTCTTTGAGTCATCGACCGAGTGGTTCTCACGCACGTGGGCATTGCAGGCTGCCCTGCTGCGGGAACCATGAAATTAAATGCTTTCGGTAATTACTAAAGCATTGTTGCGGCAACGTCAGAGCTTACAATAATAAGCTACCTTTTTCTCGTTGGACACTTTCTTTTCAGAAGTTTGTCTTTGACCAGATCGTGTTGCTCGAACATCACTCCTATTAATGATCTATTGAAAAGATTAGGTGGTATGTGATTTAATTGCTTGATGAATCAAATTACCACATTTTCAATCGGTATTTTGACCCCTCATCTGAAATCTATTGTAAATGACCCAGCAAAAAATCCACCACCCCAAATAAGATGAGATGAAAAAAGTTTTCCATTATATAGATTTCCTTACAAACTTTTTGTAGAATCCTAGAATTTTGAAAATGCTAATAGCCTAAGCTATTCTAAATAGCTGACTATAATCTTCTGAGAGTCCTTAAACATACCAGCATGTTTTCGCTTCAAAACTTTTGAATTTTGTCTGGAAAAATCTTCTCCTGGATAGAAAACTCTTCCCACAGTGCACTCTGCAACTTCCTTGGAGACTGCATTCAAAGCGCCACCGTCTCAGTGAGGCCCCATCGGAAGCTCACCCTGTACCAGCTTCAATACTCCCCATCTGCCTTCTTTTTTTTTTTTTATTTCCCGCATAATACTTAGGACCATCACATACTATATATTTTTCTTTTCATTGCCTATCTCACATGTAAGCTCCATGAAAACAGGGAATGTTGCTTTATTCATTACTATATCCTAGAGCCTAGAGGAACATGGCAGTGACTCAATTTATTGAATACGTGAAACGGAGCCTTCTCACCTGATAAAGAGACATGCTATTTACCTCCTTGCCCACTTCACTTTATTTTAGTAATCGTCCTATTAACTTTGTCCATAATGGTGTTCTGAAGACCCGTAAGTTTATCCCCCACCCTACGTGCTTTATATCCCTATCTGCATTTTATAGTGACATGGATGCATAATAGAGCCCAGTAAACAAACAGAGTGACACACAGAGTTGGTATAGATCTCATAAGGGATGTTTGGCAATGAATATTTCAAGTGAGTACTTCCTTAGCATCTAGCCAAAACTGCTCTATGTCACCATGCCAATAACAGGGAGTTTGGTACTGTTAACTCTAGTAAAATAATCACTCTGATTGAAGCTGATAATAGATTTAAAATGAATTTACTTACTCTGAGAAAAGGAGCACGATTCATCATTTTAGTAACAATTATCTACTATCAACTTCACCCTAGTCAGCTCCATTTGGGCTTTGGCCTTTGACCTGGCAATCCATACAAGATGGAACAGCATTAAAACAATCAAAAGCAGACAAAGTTAAAAAAAATGAACTGCCATAATTTACTTCCATGTCTCATTACAAAATAAAGTCTCCATTTTAAAGTTAAATTTTACCCTTAGTCATCCAACCCTTAATCATTTATGGCAAAAAGATACTTGCTAACTTAAATTACTCTCTTTTCTGGTTCTGGTTTGATTTAAATTATGCTTAAAAGCCTCAAAACTTACTCATATTTCTCAGTGAGCACAAAGGAGAAATTTCATACTATATTTTCCAGGTATTAGAATCCTTGTTAATATGATGAACTGGAAATATTTGGAAGGGGTCAATGAAGAAACTAGAGTATTAAGATCTCTTCTCTCCTGTTTATGAAAAGATACTGCACAGCTTACTTTCTTAGCTTTGACAGTTTGCCTTCAAATCCAATGATTGTGCACTTGTCCTCTGTCCATAAGAAAATGGAGACCTGATCACAAAGCAAGGAAGAAATCCAGCAAGAGAAGGATTGATTAAAAGTGATAAGTTATTTATCAACTCTAAAATTCCTGAAGAAGCACAATCAGACTTCTTCTGTAGATTAGAAGCCACTTGCTTCTCCAAATCTCAGGGAAGATCTAGTGCTGAAGAAACGAGGCACAAAGTAAACAATATTCAGCGATGGCTATTGTCTAAGTAGAATAAAAAACTACTGGTGAATCGTATTATTTAACACAACAATGTGTGTCTTTTTCCCCCTACATATAACACTTTGTAAATAGCTGTTTACAGTTTAGACCAATGACTGGTGCCTTACATACTCTTGAGAAGCCAGATTAAATTCAGCCCCTTCCAAGAGGTCTTCTCTGATGTTCCTCCAAACAGAAACAATCTCGCCCTCCTCGAACACATACACACCATATTTTTCTGTATCTTTCCACCTTGAGCTACATTCTACTAATTTTGGTCACTTCCACCTTATCCTAAGGTCACATGCAGAGTAATCAAAGGTCTCTCAAATCAATGACATTCCTGAAGCAAACAAAAACAGGCGATATCTTGAGCTTTTATATTATTCAATTCTTATTTAAATCAGGAATGAATACACAGCCAACAAGAGACGACCTTGAAAAGAGCAAATCACCAGTGACTACCTAATTTACAAATCCAGCTGCCTGTGTTCAAACTTCATCCCCCTTAACTCATGGATCATTCTCTTCTTTAGATCACCCCTCCTCCAGCTTCTGTCCTGTTTTAGCTCTCCTGACAATCTGACCTATCACTGGTACCTGACTTCTGCCCACTTGAAGGTGCTCTCTAGTCCTCACTCTTTCACAATGTGTATATCTTTACTGGAGTGGTCTCATTTAGCCCTACAGCTTAAACCCCCATCCATACTCCCAATATCATATCCTAAATCCACCACTCAGCATGGATCTCCGTCCTGATTTTCAAATTTTTATTCCCAACTGCCTGTTATCCAGATGGCCCAAATGAGCTGCAGAAAAAGCAGGAAAAGCATTATCAATATGCACCCACTTAGGCATGTTCCTTTTCCTGCCTTCCACCCCTCTTTTAGCAGCAGCACAATTTATATGGTTGCTCAAACTAATTTATCTTCAGAATCATCTTATCTCCGACTCTTCAATTTCCTTCACCCCTCACCATCTGCTTGGTCCCCGTCAAATTTATCTCCTGAGATGTCTCACACCTGTTTCTTCCTTTAAGCCCACTGCCCCAGTCCCCTTATCCTGTCTCATCTATTCCATCACGACAGTCTCACTACAGTCTTCCTACCTATAAGTTCTTCCCCTTCCAGACTACGATCTTCCAGCCTAGGGTAATCTTCCTGAATTATTAATCTGATCATGGTACAAGCTCATGTATAAGCCTCTCTTGACTCTCCGCATCCGACAGGGTGGACGCCAGATCCTTCGCCCGGCCTTGCCCGTCCAGCCTGGCTCTGACTGCTTTGCTAGTTTTATCCCGTGTCAACCTACCTATGGCTGCACCAAGAGACCTCATCTCCATCTTCTGAACTATTAGGATGTCACTCCCAGCTCCTGCCAACTAGCTAAGTGAGTAAAGGGACTACAGGGAAAGGGTTGTTTTAGTCATTTAAACTCTCAAATAATCGCTTCTTGGCCTCTTGGCTAAGATCAAGTATAATCTCTTAAAGAAAAGTCTGGTTAAGAACTATTCCTGAATATCAAGTTATGATACTAAATTTACCTTTTTTGGTTGGTGTGCTGGTATTCATTAAAGAAAAATAGTCTTATCATGTCTATAAACACCCACTATAAATGGTCATCGCTGAAGGTTTCTCAATTTTTCAGTCGCTTTTCCTCTAGGTATTTCTGGAACATTTGTCTTCGTTGATCACTTAGAAGAGACTTTGCTGATCCTAAGCAGGGGGGAAAATAGCATATAAAACATTCAAATAAAAAGTTATCCAAATGTCTAAAATACCATTATCTAACTTCAACAGCTGCTAAGCAATACTTTCAGTAACTTCGTATTGATTCCTTAGCACGCTAACCACACAAGTCATTTCAACCCCTGTTCTTTCAAAATTTCTCTCCCTTTTGCCTTCTCTTGTTCACAAATTAACTGCTTGCCATCCCCTAGGCATCCATTACTTCACTTTTAAATTAATTAACTTCTATGATCACCCACCTCCAAGCTGACCTCCAACAATTCTCACCTCCTGGTAGTCATGCCCTTGTGTTGTCCCCTCCACACAGAATAGGGCTGAGCTGTGTCACCAAGAAAAGTGTGGGAATGATGGAGTGTGGCTTCCAAGACTGTATCATTAAAGACAGTGCAGCTTGGCCCTGCTCTCTCTCAGATCACTTGCGCTGTGGAAGTCAGTGGCCATGTGGAGCCTTAAGGAGATTCAGGCAGCCCTATGGAGACACCACATGACGAAGAACTAAGGCCTCCTGCCAAAAGCCAGCATCGACTTGCCAGTCATGTGAGTGAGTCATCTTGGAAACAGCTCCTCCAGCCTCAGTCAAGCTTCAGAGGCATCCCTGGATGACACCTTGACCTGTCAGATTCCTTATCTCCCACCTGTGATTCTCAACTCAGGTTTCTACTATGTATTTTCATGTTTATTTAAACTTGTTTGAAAAATGTGAGTGGCTACTATGTACCAGACATTTTTAGGAAGTAAGAATAAGAGAATTTCTGCCCCTGAAGGGCTCACAGTATCGTGGGGGAGATGAGCACAGTTTCAATTTGGTTTAGCATGGAATGAAGACTACGAGAATGCACAATCGAGAATCAGTATAAACCTGTCTGGGGAGGTCAGGAAAGGCTTGTCAGAAGAGAGAATACCCGAGAAGGTTTCTGAAGAATGAGAGTGCGTTTGCCCACTGGGTGAGGGTTTAAAATAATCCAGGGAGATGACTGCACAACTCAGTAAATTTACTAAACAAAAGGCATTTACTTAAATGGGTGAATTTTATGGTATGCAAATTCTACCTCAATAAAGTTGTTTAAAAGAAATAATCCAGGCAGAGAACAGAAGATGCGAAAGCTCAGATGATGAAGTGGTTAATCATCGATGAAACCCCTATATCCTCAACTTCCCTGAAGTTCCTCTTCCCTTCATCTCTTGATCTAACCGTAACCTGGCTCTCCCCTGAAGACAACGCTCCCCTAGTTGTCCTCTCAAGTGGTTGACTGTTTTCTTCTCCCACAAAGGTCATATCACTGGGCCTGAAGCGGGCCGGGGTGGGGGGTGGTCCCTCATTGCTGTTTCTCAATTATTTCTTCCTCTTCACTAAAACAGCCCAGCTTTATATTTCACATCATCAGACCATACTAGACAGCACCCTGACTTGCCATCTATAGATGGCAAGTTCTTCTCTCAGTATTTTACAACTTAGTAAATGGCCACTCCATTTTTTTAGTTGCTCAGGCCAAAACCCTTAGAACCATCCTGACTTTTCTTTATCAACCTACATCCACTCTATTAGGAAATCCTATTGGTTCAAACTTCAAAATGTAACCAGAATGAAACCACCCAGGGTTGCCGTTCCCACTGTGGTCAACCATGAGCTAAATTATTGCAGTTATCTCCCAGCTGGTCTTCTGGAGGCCATGCTGGTCACCCTACCATCCGTAAGTGATGCTTTAAAACATAAAGCAGATTATAAACACACTAATCCAATAATGGCTTCTCATGTCACTCAGAGTAAAGCTGGTCTCCCTGTAAAGAAGGCCCTTGGGCTGCATATTTCACTGGTCCTGGAAAATGACAAAATTGAAGCAGTGAACATTTAAACAACTTGAGACCTGATTTAGCTACAAAACTTCTATTTTAATGTCCCTTATCAATTAATCTTGTCAACACTTATCTTATTCAAACTCCAGAAGTCAGAACTTACAACACTCCACAAGCGAATGGAACTTTCACAGCCTTTACCTTAAATAGGAAGTATTTAGTCATAGAAAATATCAAGTTATTTAGAATGGTATTTCAAAACTCCATTCTTCTGGTAAGTTTTTTTTTTTTTTTGATGTGGAAGATTGTCCCTGAGGTAACATCTGTTGCCAAAGCTTCCTCTATTTTGTTTGCTGGATGCTGCCACAGGCTTGAGGAGCAGTATGTAGGTCCACGCCCAGGATCCGAACCCACAAACCTCGGGCCGCAGAAGCAGAGTATGTGAACCTAACCACCACACCACCCAGCTGGCCCCTGGTCAAGGATTTTTTAACCTCAGGTATTAAACCAACTTTTTCCCCTCTTCAAAGCAGTTAAAATTACAATAGCTCTTTACTTACTTTGCCTCACACTCATCTCTTCTGGAATAGGCTCTTGAGATGTCTCCTCTAATTCAAGATTTCTACCTTCCAAGGTTGGAAGGTTGACATCCGTCAAACCAGAGTGTCTTTTTCGTTCATATTTATCATATCTGTCTGCTTTCTGAGAGAGAAAACTCTCCTCAGCAATTTTAGTTCTAATCATCTCAATACTTAAATCCTTTCTCAGTTGACTGGCAAAATGTGATGCAGCCATCCTGCCAGGGAAAAGAAAGGTAGACAACTTATATAGATTTTCATATTATTTAAAAAATTAAGATTCCAGTTCACCTCCTGCCCCACCTCAGAGAATTCTGAAATAAAAAATTTTCAGTACAAAATGGAATAAATATACGACACTGCAGAGTGGGAAGAAAGTTATCAAAAGATAGTACGATCTATTTTGGGCTTCTACATAGGGCCTTGCTTGACAGATGAAGTGAAGCCCAGGAAGCTGTGGGCCATAACACAAACAAGAGGCTCTAGGCTCACCGCACAGCATTACAAAGTGACAAGAGTGAAGGAAAGGAGAGAATAGGGAAAGTAAGTGAAGGACAGTATACAGAATCGTTTCCTAACCTTTCCCTGTGATGAAGGCAGGCAGCCTGGCATTTTTTCTCAAGCCAAAAAACAAAACAAAACAAACACACGAGATGCCTATTAGACAGACAGGGATGATAAGCAGGCAGTTGGATATACAAGATTGAGCAAAAGATGGGATTTTAGAAGAACTACCATGGTGATACAGAAGGATAACCATAGTTTGCCATTTGAGGGCATAATGAAATTATTTTCGGCCATGTGAAAAATCATATTGTTTACCTGGCCCATACTCTTTTCTTAGAAAGATTCTTGAGAACGTGTTCAAGCAAAACAAGGGAGAAGGACAAGAAACAGGATGCCATGTGTTCCAGGAAATCCTTCATTCAAATGAGGAAAAGAATAAAGGAAAGTGGAAAGTCTAAGGGAGTCACCTATGCAGCTGGTATAGAAAAGAACCAAGCCCAATGGGAGAAAGATGACTGATTCTCCACAAGTGTTGCTGGCTCAAAAGAAAAAAAAAGAAAGAAAAAGGGGAAGGTCTGCAATAGGAAGATAGAAAAGTTCTAAGCACACTATACTCTTCAACAACAAGAATAACTGAGACAGTCCACTAGAAAACTCCAGATAAAAGAAAAATCTGCACAAGAAATGCAACCCATTAAAATGTTACATGATTTTAAGCAATCAACAGAGTATATAAAAAATGAGAATTCTTCTGACCTGGATGCTAATAACATTCTCCTGTAAGAGCCCAGGGGAAGTGACAAAGGACTCTACTTTTCAGTAAGCATGCTCCTCTACTATTTGACTTGCCACCTCCTGCAAGTATTAATGTGCTAAATGTTAAACAATAAACCATTAGTTATTTTAAAATACTGCATAGGACTATGCTCCACAAAGAGAGACAGGGTGTGTGCAAAAGCTCGAGTTAATAGTAAAGGCGTGTTTAATTGTCACCTAAACCAGCACAGGTGGTTAGTGTCATCGCTGTTACACAGGTGAGGGAGAGAACTGCCAACAGGCGCTGGAGCTGGGATCTCAAGCCCCGCAGCCTGGCTCTTCACATACAGGACATCTAAGTTCCCCTCTTGGCTGAGTGGAGTTTCTTCCAGCTTGAAAGTCTAGAATGCCTTCGTCTTGCTTGCCTAGAGGTTCCCAACCAGGGCCTGTTTAGTTGTCGCTGGCTCTGGGGGCAGCTACTGGAATTGAAGGTCGGGGCCAAGGATGCTAAGCATCGTCCCGCCCCAGAGGCCAATCACGGCCCAGTGGTGAAACGCTGACTGCTGCATAGATTATGGCAACAAATACTTACTCTTCTGGAGGACGGAGCCATCGGCTGCGGGAAGGACAGGTAAGTGGTCCTAGAGGAGCCTCCCCCAAGCGGCGTCCAGCTCGCCACTGCCCACCTCAGACCCTTCCAGACCTTCTAGGAGGAGGCGAGCCAGCGCCCTTCCTCCAGCTCCCAGCACTCACCTTCCTCAGGCAGCCTGTCGCGTGAAACCTCAGTCAAACCAAAAGGAAAGGAACGCTCCCTGTCTGGAGAGCCGCCGCCGCCGCCTCGGAGCAGTGCCGCCTACACCTGAGCCGCCCAGAATCCGAACTTCCCACACCCAGCCTCTGATTGGAGGGCCTTTGAGCAACCCCTGCGGGAAAGGGGCCCGCCCCTTCTCTCCCACGAGGCTTGCGATTGGTTCTCTCCCTGTGCTATTCGAACTGATTGAAAGGTGAACGCACGGTTCAAAGGATGGGCGGGTACGACGGGATTATGCCTGAGGGGCGGGGCCGGGGCGCAGGTGAGGCGTTAGGGTCCCTAATCCGACCGGAGCTCCAGGGCCCCAGCATCCGAGGAAAAATGAAAGCGCTCCTCGGAGCAGAAGGGATTCACTGTTTGCAGGGCTTTTTAACGTCCTTATTTAGTCACACAAATACAGCACAGCTTATTGGAACGTTTTCTTCACTTAATATTTTTTAAAAAGGGTTTACTACCGCAGATTTCTCCTTACATCGCTTAGCGTTACTTTCCAACATCGCCAGGCTTTTTTTTTCCCATCCGCTTTTTATTGAGGTAAAATTTAAATACCGTGGAAAGGATTGATCTTTTAGTGTGTGATTTGATGAGTTTTGCTAAACGTAAACAGCTGTGTAAGCACCACCCAATCGGGATACAGAGTATTTCCATCACTGAGAGTTCCCTCATCCCCTTTCCAGGCGCCCACTGTTAGGCAGCCAACCTCTGCTCTGATTTCCATCACCACACACATAAAGGGGGTAGGTCCTCTCCCAGGTGGGCCTTCTTTCTCTAACCATGCTTTCCAGATCCATCCCTACTGTTGCGTGATCAGGAGTTGGATTTTATTGCTGAAAAGTATTCCATCGAATACTTTGTCTACCCATTCACCCATTGCTGGACATCTGGATTGTTTCCGTTTTTAGCGATTATGAATAAAGTTGTGTGGAAATTAATAAATAGAAACTTCATTAAATTGGAGTCTTGGGGCCCAAAGGCGGAGCTCTCACACCCTACCTTCTAGCAGAGCCCAACAGGAAGAAGACAGACTTCTTCTTGACCAAGAAGCTCAGCCAATGAGAGACTATCACAACTCAGCTAGTGAAACGCTGCTATACCTCTGGACTCCATGTTTACAATGGCCGTCCCAACTTGCTCTTCCTCCCAGAATAGAGTTTCTCCTCCATGCTGCTAGCGACTTGCACCTGGCTCGAGATGGTTTCAGACTTTGAACTGCAATTCTTTCCTGGTCCCCCATAAACCCATTTTTGCTGGAGAAATAACTGACTGTCTGTTTAAGGTCAACAGTTGCTATAAACATTCTTGTACAAGTCTTTTTTGTGGGCATGTTTTATTTCTCTTGGGGAAATATAGATGTGGTATTTCTGGGTCATTCTGGGTATGCTTAACTTTATAAGAAATTGCCAAGCAGTTTTCCAAAAGAAAGCTGGCACATTGTTAGGAACAGAGAGGGTCATGGTGCAATGATAAAACATTCTATTCGCCAAGCTAGAGCAATTTTAAACATGTATGGAGCTAATAAAATAGGCTCACTATTGATGAAGCAAAAATCTACAGAACTACAGAGAAAAAATGATGAATCCGCCGTTATCGTGAGTGATTCAACACACCTCTCTCAGCACTGATTGACCAAACAGACACAATTCAGCAACGATATAAAGAAGATCTCAACAAAAGCATTAACCAACTTGACCGAATGGACATTCAATAATCAGAGAACACATATTTTCCTTGAGCACGTATGGAGGAGTTACAAATGATCACACACTAGGCCATGAAGAAAACTTCAACAAACTGCATAGACTCAAGAAAGTTAGAAATTAAAAGCGAAAAATAAATTTAAAATCCCTGTGTAGTAACTTCTGGGTTTAAGATGAAACTTATGATGGAAAATGTAAATGTCTAAAACCAAAAGATAATGAAGAAGCAAATCAAGACTAGTGGGATTAGGTGCTTTGAAAGGAATTTTGAAAGAAATTTTAAATGCTTATATTAGAAAAGAAGAAAATCTTAAAATTAATATGTGTCCCTCTTAAGAAATTAGAAAAATAATAACTGAGTAAAGTCAAAGAAAATAGAAAGATAGTAAAAGAAAGTACACAAACCAGTGAAATAGAAAGTAAAGATACAATAAGAAAATCGACAAAGTTAAAACTTCATTCTTTGAAAAAATTAAAATAGATAAAACTCTAGCAAGATTGATCAAAAAAAGAAGACACAAACAGTATCATGAATGAGAATACACAAAGGGGACTATATGCGTTACTTATTCCTTTGTAGCAGATTACCCCAAAATGTGCAGCATAAAACAACCACCATTTTATTTGCTCTTGATTCAGTGGGTCAGGAATTTGGGCAGACCTCAGTGGAACAAGTCATCTGTGTTTCATGTCTGTGTTCTCAGCTGGGTTGGCTCAAAGGGCCAGGCACTGACTGGGATGGGTATTGATCCCCTTTCTAATTCTCTCTTCTCATTCTCCCACTAGAGTGAGAGAATCCACGGCCGTCTCGCTCATCTTTGTGGACCCAGTTGCTGACTATCAAGTGGGGCCATTCTCTCCCTTTGGTTAGGCTTTCCTTCCCCAGCAGATTCTCCATTTGGTCTCTCTTGGACTTCTTTGCCTGGTAGCTGGGTTCCTTCTTGGCATATGTGGAAAGCCTCATAAGACCTCGATTTGGAAGTTCCATATTGGCAGAGGAGAAAAACAAGAGCTGGAGGTAAAGGAACTTGCCCACCTTCTGAAGGAAAGTAGACTGTGAAGAGGGCACTGAGTCTGTGTGCTTGCCTGTGCCATCTTGCACTCTCTCTTATTCAGGATGATGTGTAGTTTTACATGAAGTTTAGATCTCAGGAGTAAATATATAGTGTAGTGTGCACTGATAGAGATTACATACAGGAACTTTGATGGAATTTAGCAGGGTGCTGGAATATATCTTTAAAGTGGTTTTACTGTACCAGAGGACATGATTTTTTTGCGACTCTGATAAAGAAATATTTTGAATGATTTCTTCTTTTGAAAGACGGCGTGCTCATTACCATTGCCTTGTCACTCTTGCTAATTTTTGTTAGTGTTTCCTTCTAGTCGTTTCTCAAGTATTTCTTTTTGGCTAAATTATTTGTTTATCTATATAAAGCTAAGGGGGTTTGTTTTTCGGTGTGGATTTTTTAGCAGCTCTTCCTAATATGGGAAGGAATTTAATAGTGAATTTTTAAAGTAAAGGCCTAGTGCCCATAGGCACATT